>NW_019154124.1:9141453-9390514 GCF_002288905.1 Enhydra lutris kenyoni
TTTAGTATACAACAATACTATTTTTTCAAAATTATTTTTGAAAAAACCTTCTTGTAACAGCATGGCCTTCTGCTGACATCCTGTTTCTTTCTTTCCCTCTATACCAAAAGTCTTTTTCCTTTTTTTTTTTTAAGATTTTATTTATTTGACAGAGAGAGATCACAAGCAGGCAGAGAGGCAGGCAGAGAGAGAAGGGGAAGCAGGCTCCCTGCTGAGCAGAGAGCCAGATGCGGGGCTCCATCCCAGGACCCTGAGATCATGACCTGAGCCAAAGGCAGAGGCTTAACCCACTGAGTCACCCAGGGGCCCCTATACCAAAAATCTTTGAATAAGCTGTCTATGTAGCTGTATTTCCTCCTGTCATATTCTCTTGAAACTATTCTTATCAACTTTTCATTCCCTTCATGTGCAAAATCTCCTGTTCACTGTCATACTTCACATTGTAATATTCAGTCTGTATTCTCAGTCCTTTTTTCCCCTTATTTGACTGTCAATATTACCAAGCCCATTAGCTGACTTTCTTCCCTTTTAAACATTCTTTTTTCTCTCGGCATCCAAAACATTACACTCTTTGGGTTATTCTCTAACCTCTCTGGACAATATCTCACTCTCTACTGTTTCCTCTTCATTTCCTGACTTAAATGTGAGAGTATTCTAGAGCTTTGTCCTTTTGGGATCTTCTCCCTTTATCAATCTTAGTCCTTAGAAAATCTCTTTCAATCTCACCATATGATATACCATCTATAAGCTGATTCCTACATTTGTATTTCCATCCTGGACCTGTCTTCTGAAATCCAGACTCTTAACCAATAGCCTTCTCCATGTCTGTCCTTGGGTGTCTGATAGTCACCTCAAGTTTAAATTTCAAAACTAGCTCAATAAATGCCAAGTCTGTAGAGGTATATTTGAAGAAAGTGGAGTTTGCAATTTAAAGTTATATATCAAAGCTAAAGATTCTATTTCACTATTAAGGATATTATTTTTATGGATTACAATAGTAATATTATTTTCTTATATAACTTGAAATCAATTCCTATCTTGATTTAGGTTCTTTAGGGGGGAAAAAAAGATTCTGAGATAATACCTGTATGTTAACATGTTAGTTAATTGAGAGTACAATCCCAGGGCACCAACAGGGAGAGAAAGAGGAAGTGAACAGAGAGAGTTGGGAAGAAAATAAAAGGTGATGGGTTGCTGTGCTAGCTGCCACTCTGGGACAAGGCTTGAAAGGGCATGTTTGGAAAGCCTATGTAATGGAACAGTCCACCCACAGGAAGAACAGAGAGGAAATGATCTGCTATCTTATTTGTATCTCTTCCAATCATTAGTCAAAGTTGGCCCCATAAGAAGAATTTACACTGCACCTCCATATTTTATTACGTAGTCCCTACAACAGCCTGTCAGGGAGCCAGAGCCCACATTTTGTCCTGATGGCTATGGTGGGTCTGAAAGCTTGTCAAGGTCAGGAAACTCAGAGGAGACATGTAAGAAGTGTTTGATAAACCCCACATACCTCCACTGGCTGATTTGAAGGTTAATGTCTCCTAAATACCAATGGAATTAAAGTTTCCACTCAGCAAGGACTACTACCCATGCTTCAATATTTTAATTTTAACATTAATTAGAAGAAAAAAAAAGAATTATAGTGCAGTATTATTTCTTAATTGTTAATTTAAAAATGGATATAAAATTAATAATTGGCTTATAATTGTGGAATGGTATGAAAATAGACATTTCAGACCATCAGCTCAGTATTTTATGAATATTTACAGCTCATAGTTTGAGTCATTTCCTAAATTATTTTTCCCAAATTAGACACTACCTGATACTATATTTTTTTCTAATTATACCCTTCAATCTGTTTGATGTTTAGACTGTTGATGACTAAGATGAATTTTATGACTATTTAATATTTAATCATAAAGTAATATTTTACCTCATATGGTTTAGTTTGAATTCCTGCAGCAAGGTGTTTTTTTTTTTCCATTTCTGTTTCTCCTGATTTTAGTATCAACTAAAGAGAAAAATATTTTTATGTGAATTAGTTGTGAGATCTATACAGATTTACAAATAAAATATCACTGTTAGAAAACTTGTTTTGGCAATAAGTGTTATTTTTGGCTACTACTGAGAAATTACTTGCTTAAAAGATAACTCAAGAATGAATCAGCCAACCTGAGTAATTTAAAATCAAACTTTGGTTAAAGTCTGGTGTTAGTTACCTAAATGAATAATTCTAAATTCTAGGGATACGTTAATGTTAAAAGATCTACAAGTTATTTTTCATATAAGTAATTGAGTTATTCTCTATAAGGAAAGTATGAAGACAAATACAGTTACCCCTTGAACAGCATGAGGTGGGGGCATCTTTCCCACCGTGCAATGGAAAATCCATGTAAACTCTTTTTTTCTTTAATTTTCTCTCTCCTTTTTTATTTTTTAAAGATTTTATTTATTTATTTGACAGAGAGAGACACAGCGAGGGAGGGAACACAAGCAGGGAGAGTGGGAGAGAGAGAAACAGGCTTCCCACCAAGCAGGAGCCTGATGAGGGGCTCAATCCCAGGACCCTGGGATCTTCACCTGAGCCAAAGGCAGATGCTTAGTGACTGAGCCACCCAGGCACCCCCATGTATAACTCTTGATTCCTCAAATGCTTAACTACTAATAGACTGCTATTAACCAGAAAACCTTACCAGGGCACCTGAGTGGTCAGTGGGTTAAGCCTTGCCTTCGGCCCAGGTCATGGTCTTGGGGTTCTGGGATCGAGCCCTGTATTGGGCTCTCTGCTCAGCAGGGAGCCTGCTTCCCCCTCTCTCTCTCTGCCTGCCTCTCTGCCTACTTGTGATCTCTCTCTTTTTGTCAAATAAATAAATAGAATCTTAAAAAAAAAAACAAAACAGGAAACCTTACCAATAAAATAAATAAGAATAAATGTATTACATGGATTACATACTATACTCTTAAAATAAAGTAAGCTAGAGAATAGGAGATGTTAAGAAAGTCATAAAGAAGAGAAAATACATTTACAGTACTGTAAAACATCCACATATACATGGACCCACACAGTTCAAATCCATGTTCAAGGGTCAACTGTATAAAATACCTGTTTAAATTATACTGATGGGGTGCCTGGGTAGCTCAGTGGGTTAAAGCCTCTGCCTTCAGCTCAGGTCATGATCCTGGGGTCCTGGGATTGAGCCCCACATCAGACTTTCTGCTCAGCCTGCTTCCTTCCCTCTCTCTCTGTCTGCTCTCTGCCTACTTGTGATCTCTGTCAAATAAATAAATAAAATCTTAAAAATAAATAAATAAATAAATAAATTATACTGATAACAGGAGTGTCTGGGTGGCTCACTCATTTAGGTGTCTGACTCTTGATTTCTGCTCAGATCATGATCTCAGTGTCCTGAGATCAAGACCCTAGATGGGCTCTGCACTGAGCATGGAGCCTGCTTGGGATTCTCCCCTTCCTTCTCCCTCTACCCCTCCTGACCTGCTCACACTCACTCTCTTTCTCTCTCTGGAAAAAAAAAAAAAAAAAAATCTTTAAAAAAAATAAAATAAGTGAATTATACTGATAGGAAAATTTTGATATTTTTAAAAGAGATTGTAGTAATTATTTCAATTAAAAATCACCATTAGGCCTGCAAGTTTCAAATAGTTCTAACATAATGTCAAGAACTTTCTAAATAAAAGACCAATTTCTGTATCCCCTAGTTTTTTCAACGTAAATATTTTTGCATGTAATATACATCTTATGCATAAATGCCTATGCAAATGATGGGTATAGAGCACATTGAATTTACACCATGTAGGCAGCCTCCAGACCAAGAAGAATATTACAGAGTTCTTGTTTCATAGAGTAAATGTGGAGGTAGATGTGAATATGAATTTGTTTAAGCTAATAATTGCCATCCAATACACTTCTGAGTTCCTTTTCAGTTAGAATTATTTAAAATTGTTTCTAGAGTTGAGGCAGCACAGTGATAACGATATCTGAGTTTTACATGTAGCGTTTGTATGAGGGAACAGAATGTTATCAAACCAAAATGAAATCCTTGCATTTAAAACTTTTAAGCAGTCTCATGGTATCTTCTATTGGTCATGCAGATAAATACATATACAAGTATCAGTTTGAAAGAAAAGTATATTCTATTTTTACTAATTAATGCATTTACATATAAAAGACAATATTTTGTTTACCTTTTGTAAACCAAATTGGTGCATGCCATTCTCGGGCATCATAATTATGGATAGTGTCAATATCTATCTTCTAGTGAGCACGATTTAAGAAAGTTTAAAACATTAATATGATGTGGTCAGGTGTCTACTACTAGGCAGTGCGTGAAAGCATATCCATAACATTAATGCCAAGTGGTGATCAAAGAGCTTGCATTACTCATTTCTGCTTTTGAGATAAAAAGGTGAATTTTATTGCCTCCAAAGGTGAATCTCTTTTTATAGCCCTTTGTTTTAAGGTACTCTTTCATTTGATGTCTTAAAAGTAATTTATTTTTGTAGCAGTTAATGAATATTAGCACCACCTACATATAAAGATCTCTAGTAGAGTAACTTTTTTTTAGAAAGAACAGCACTGTGGACATTAGGTTACAGGCACAACTACTAAAAAAGTTCAATTTAATATTATAAAAGTCTGAATCTCTACAGCAAGAGATCCTAGTAAATGTCACTAACAATTGAACCAACAATAGGCAAATAACACCTGATTCAAACTAATAGCAAAGACAAGTTAGAAACAGGAGGAGGATCTTTATAGACCACTAGATGCCACTGTTTTGTGTGAAAAACTCAAAGAATAGAATATATCTCTAAATTCCTTTATTTTTTTAAGTCACATACTGAATTGGGCTGTTGGCATTTATAGTTCTAAACGAGTATGTTTCTTTGCCTGGCATTCATTAAACTTACTCTAAAGTAAAGTAATATAATATTTGAAAGAAATGATAAATCAAAATATTTACCATTATCAGTATAAATCCTTGGCTGTCACAGCTGAACCATTACTGATCAATAAAGTATTTATGAACTAGAAACCTAAGTGATTTGAATATATGTAATAAGATAAGCATTTTTTTTTATCAAAAAACAATGAACACTTTATTGAGAATATTCCTATAACACGCAAAAGATGCAAAAGATGAGGGGGTCTGCTTTTACAAATCTAACAAAATTTTCTATTTTCCTTAAAACACTGAGATGAATCTGATGACCTATTTTTTTTTAATTTAAATTTTATTTTTTATAAACATATAATATATTTTTATCCCTCGGGGTACAGGTCTGTGAATCGCCAGGTTGCCAGGTTTACACACTTCACAGCACTCACCATAGCACATACCCTCCCCAATGTCCATAACCCCACCCCCCCCAGCCCCCCTCCCCCCATCAACCCTCAGTTTGTTTTGTGATTGAGAGTCACTTATGGTTTGTCTCCCTCCCAATCCCATCTTGTTTCATTTACTCTTCTCCTACCCCCTTAACCCCCCATGTTGCATCTCCTCTCCCTCATATCAGGGAGATCATATGATAGTTGTCTTTCTCCGATTGACTGATTTCGCTAAGCATGATACCCTCTAGTTCCATCCACATCGTCGCAAATGGCAAGATTTCATTTCTTTTGATGGCTGCATAGTATTCCATTGTGTATATATACCACATCTTCTTTATCCATTCGTCTGTTGATGGACATCGAGGTTCTTTCCATAGTTTGGCTATTGATAAGCATTTTTAAGCTATGGCATATCACTTAGTTCCAAAATACTTTTTTTTCTTCCCCAAATACTTTCTTTGCCTACATGATGACTTACAGAAAGTTAGAAATGGGATGACATATGATTAAAAAAAAAAAATCTTTAAAGCAACTCTCCTTAATTCTTCAATTGGAAGTGACTCAAAATTGAACATAAATGGGCCCAGCTCAGAAATAAAGAGGGTGAAATTCTCTTCAAAGATATCAACATTGATACTCAAATTAAGAAGACCCTTTGCTTATAAATATGGCGTTTTAAGGCCTGAATCTATTTGTTCCCCAAATATGAGCCTAAATAAAGTCTTTATACAATTTCTTAGTATCAGGTAGAGTTGATGCCCTTTTGCTCTGGCATATGCCATAGTATTTTAATACCTATGGAAGTTTGATGCAAAGTTGTAAACAGATAAGTTGTTATGCTTTCTGAATAGATCTAAAGTCGAAGATATTTATCAGGTATTCCTTTAAATAGATTAAGGATTTTCCAGACCTAATAGGTAATTACAGCAGCTAACGTTGACTAATAAGATACTATCTTTGATGTCTAATAAGCGGCCATCTGATGCATTTTTTAAACAGTCAAGGTAATAGTGTCATAGCACAAGGTACTCAGTTATCTGTTACTGCGTGACATGTAATCCCAAAATTTGGCAGTTAAAAAAATAACAAAAATTGGTGATTATGTCTGTTTCTGAGGGTCGCGAGTCCAGGAGCGGCTCAGCTAGGTGACTCTGGCTTAGGTTCTATCTTAGGAGTCGTAGCTAAGCTTGTTAACAGGGCTGCAGGGCTCTCAGGAATCAACCAGGGCCGTAGAGTCCAGGTCCAAGTTCATTTACATGTTGTTTGTGGCAGTTTCTCTCTGGCTGTTGACCAGACTTCGTTTTCTCACCCAATAGACCTCTCCATAGTTTCGCTCACAATCTGGTAGCTTGATTCCCAAGAAGGAGCACCATGAGAGAGAGTGAGGAGACAAGAAAAAAGTCACGTCTTTGTAAAATCCCGTCTCAGTAGTGCCATACCGTTATTTCTTCCATATTTTTATCATTAAAAGTGTGTCATTAACCCCAGCCCACCCTCGGGGGGAGGAGATGGCACAATGGCGCAAATATCAGCAGGTTTAGCTCACTGTGGTCACGTTTGAAGCTACCTACAGCACCCACTAACACCCTAATCTAAAATACCTATTGAGTATCTCTGCAGGTGACTAGAAGATTTTCTGAAAAAGATGTTGTCTATTTAAAGCTACCATCTCATTATTAGTCAACTAATAAAATTTTTAAATATTTGAGGTTAATATTGTCACAGTGTAAGGATACTGATTTCTTGAGTCTATAAAAAGAAGCAGTGTGTCGATTCCGTTATTGTATTTTCCTGCTACCCAGGAAGTTTCCTTGATGAACAGAAGTAAATGGTTAAATGTAGGAGTTTGAGGACTTTATATCCTGAAATCACCCAACTCTCTTTACCATGACTATATATTACAGACAAACAGTGTAATCTTGGCAAATTTTTAGAAAGTGCCCATTAAAGCTTCTACTTTATTTATTCTGATGATTCATAGGAGCTAATTTCCCAAGATGCTGATAACCTCTGAGTCACCTGATACAGTTATGAAGTTAGCATGTAATAGGTACAAAGTAACTCTCTGGAAGGACTAAATAGGAAAACTGGAGGATAAGATTGACCATATATACCCTTGCTTCTCTCTTTCTTCCTTCCTTCCTGTCTTTCTTCCTTCCTTCCTTCCCTTTCCTTTGCTTTCTTTCCTTTCTTTCTTTAGATTTTATTCTTTTACAGAGAGCAGACACACACAAGTGGTGGGAGGGGAAGAGGGAGAGAGGGAATCTCAACCCAACTTCTGTCCTGAGTGCAGAGCCTGCAAGGGGCTCGATCTCAGCACCCTAAGATCATGACTTGAGCCAAAATCAACAGTCAGATGATTAACTGACTGAGCCACCCAGGCACTCCTTGCTTCCTTTTCTTTCAAAGGATCTTTAACATCCTTTTAAAAACATACTCTTGGGGTACCTGCGTAGTTCAGTCAGTTAAGCGTCTGCCTTTGGCTCAGGTCATGATCGCAGGGTGCTGGGATCGAGCCCCACATTGGGCTCCTTGCTCAGCAGGAGTCTGCTTCTCCCTCTCCCTCTGCCTATGGCTCACCCTGCTTGTATACTCTCTCTCTCAAATAAATACATAACATTAAAAATAAATAAATAAATAAACATACTCTCTCCCCCTTTCTTTTTTTTTTCTTGATGGTTGTCATAGTTTGAGTATGTCTTCCTACAAATACCTGGTTGTCCCAACAACCCCTCCAACACACTGTAACATGGAGGAGCTTCTGTGGCTTCCAAGGGAAAGGTATAGGTTGGCAGGGATGCCATTGGACCCTACTGGCTATTGTAAAGATTGCCTGATAATTATAAATACCACCACCAGAACTAAATTGGGCAAGGGTGAGGGGGACCAGCACTGTCCCTCTGGCCCTTGTCTCCTTTGTATAAACTAGTTACAGCAAGTCTGTACCCAAAGCAAAGTACAGCCAGATTCAGGCCAGATGTAGGATGTCAGCATCAGACTAGTGAGGAAAAACCACAGTGAGAGAGATTTGAATTTACACAGATGGGGGAAGAAAGGGAAAACACGGTAATTATACATGAGGAAACCCACACACATACAAAGAGGTCTGCAATTCTTTGGGGAAGGAGGTGGGATCTTTGTGTCTTCTCATGGCTTGACGGACTGACAGATGTTCAAGCTCCTTCCCTGGCTGTCCTGAAATTGCCTCCCCTTTTGAGCAGCAACTAGAAAAAATTACGGCAGTATCCACCATAGGTAAAAACCCTGAAAAGCAAAATTATTTTACTTTGAGTGGGTCCTAGGCAATAAGTTATCAATCCAACTTTGAAAAACATAACCCATAGGAACTTACCATCATCTTTTGAAATTTAAAAAAAGAAAATCACGACTGGGACTATCAAGGGGGAATCATGAAAGCACACATACACACACATATGTAGGCATGTACAATTTACAGTCCTAATTATGCCTTTGCTGACTATGGAAATATAAACTACATAACCAGTTTGTAACCTTGAGCTTCTTCCTCTACATAGAACACCTACTTCACAAAGTTAACGTATTCATCATTTAACATGCAGAAAAATCTTTCCTGTGTTTCCATGGAAAACCATGCATCTTCTATAATATACCCCTTGGGTTATCATATTCTAGCCCTTTTACTTTTCTTTTTCAACTCTTTGTAAGTTGTAGGTAACTGAATGAGACGTAAATTCTGTCTCCCAGTGTAGTGATTTCATTGATTTCCTGCCCACTGTGGAAAGTAGTTTTGTTTCCATTTGCAATTCATCTGAATGTTCCTTTATTCCGTAATAATTTATGCCACTTGGACTCTTCCTTTGAACCAGTAATATATCAAGAACAGCTCGCTGTAAGTGTCCTTCTCCTCCTCCAGTGTGGACTTGTTGCCCTGAGGCTCCCTGGGCATCCTGTTGTCCTCGCACTCTCCTTCATGGTCATCCTCAAAAATTTGGCCATTTTTTTGTTTTGATTCACTGCTTGCTCTATCCTACACCTGTCTCTCTCCTAATTTGCCCCATTTGTTCCAGTATATCTTCCCAGAGTTTCCCATGAGTGAGTGCTCAGAAGGTACATACCTATGTTTGAGTCCTTGGATTCCTAAAAATGTTTCTATCTCACTCTCATTCTTGATCATTCGCTTGATGGAGTGTGGAGTTGTTCACCAAATGTCATTTACATTAAGAATTTTTAAGATGCTTCTCCAAAGTCTTCTGTCTTTCACTATTGTTCTGAGAAGGCTAATCCAATTCTGATTGGCTATCTCTTGTAGGGGATCTTTGTGATTTTTCCTCTGGAAACTTTGTTTTCTACTTTATAGCTGTTATTTTGAAATTTCACATTTCATGTGTTTCGTGGGGTCTTCTTTCATTTTTTCTATTGGCTACTTGTTGTGGACACTTTCAGTTTGGGGTTCTATGTCCCTCATGTCTAAAAAAAATTGTTTTCTTGATATTTCATTCTCTTCTGTTTTCTCTGACTATAATTCTTATTAAGTGGATTATAAACCCCCATGGACTTATATACTAATTTTCTTTTCTCTATTTCTAACTCTTTAATTCTTTGTTGTTTTTTTTGGTTTTTACTTTTGGTCCTGGGATTTATCTTTCAATACCTTTATAATGTTATTTCTAGCATAGTTTTGTTCTCTGATTTTTCCTTTTCTTTTATCTTTTCTTTATCCTCATCATTTATCTATTGGAGAATATTATTATCACATTTAAAAAGAACAGAGCCTGTATTATCTCTGCTTCCTGTGGATTTGGGGGGTGTTTTTATGGTATCTCTTTTTGATTGCTTTATTCCTTTACTATTGTTTTAGTAAGGTTTAAAGAGGAAGAAAAGTAACATAATATGTGATCATTTAAAAGCACTAATAAATTCCTTTTCCCTTTTTATTTTCCAAAATACAAATTTTTGGTTTTCCATTTATACTGGGCAGAAAACATTCCCCCAGAATATGTCACCTTTCACAACCTGTGAAAGTGGCCTTATTTGGAGATAGAGTCTTTGCAGATGTAATCAACTTAAGGTGAGGTCATACTGAATTAAAATGGGCCCTAAGTCCAGTATCTCTGGTGTCCTTTGAAAAGGGACATTCGGACACAGAGACATACAAGGGAGAAGGGACGTGAAGACAGAGGCAGAGATGACAGTGACAGGTGTACAAGCTAGGGACCCCCCAAGGATTGCTGGCAACCTCCAGGAACTGGATAAGAAAAGGAAGGATTCTTCCCTAGAGTCTTCAGAAGGAACACAGCCCTGCTAAATCCTTGACATTAAACTTCTGGCTTACAGTATTGTGAGAGAATAAATTTCTATTGTTTTAAGTTGCCCAGTTTTGGGCACTTTGTTACAGCAGCCCAAAAAATGAACACATCTTTGCCCATGAAAATGAACATAGAATTTAGCAGAAATGAAAAGATTAAGTTCCTTTCAAAATTTCAGTTTCAGTTTAATCTTTGTTTTTAAGAAACAGAAAACTTACACAGTGGACACTGTTGACTCTGGTTCTCTATAGTCATACGATTTGGAGAGAGTTAATGTTGTGCCTTCCTGCTGGGTGGTTTCTCGGGATCAGGTCAATTCAAGCACCCACTGATACGGGTGCAGAACAAAGTAGTTTTTCCTATGTTGACAGATGAAGACAAAATTATAGTTTTATGTATTTAGCTAATTTAAAGTATAGATAATGACTGCTTTTCATACATAATTTTAGGGTCTGGGCAATTTGAAGCCTTTTTTCTGTACAGTCAGATTGGTATTTGTTTTCCTTTTATATGTGAGAATTTGTTCAACATCGCACATAGTTTTACTTAAATATTTCTGATTCAAAATCAGTGAGAGAAGGAAGGAAATGGAGAAACAAGTAAGATAAGCCAAGGAAGGAATGCATATAGGAAGGGAAGAGTCAACTTGATTAAATGCCACAAACTCTGAGTAAAATCCTGCCTGGAAACTGTTTAGTGAGAGGGAGTTGCTGCCATCTTTGGTGCCTTGAGGATTTCTGTGAACAGAGGCCAAATTTCAATAGGCCCTTGACTGAATTAGAGGTGAGGAAATGGACTGGGGAGTGCTTCACTTTATCAAGAAGTTTGGTTTTGAAAGGAAGGAAAGCAAAGTCGGTTATAGGATATTATTTTTAGAACAAGAGACTGGGAGTATTTATGTTCTGAAAGGAAAAAGTTGAAAAGAAAGAGCAGGTGGAACTGAAGAAATTGAAAATACAGGACAGAGGGACAGACAGAGATGAGACAGAGAAGCGAGGGAGGGAGAGAGGGAGGCACGGGAAAGGCAACAGAAAGAGAGAGAGAGAGGAACAGTCAAGATGCTTTCCTGAGCAGGATGGGACCCTAGTATCCAGACAATAATATATATTAGCATTCATTTTGGACATAAACTCGGGCCCCGGAAACTAGAAAGAACACTGATAGGCATATGTGGATGTTTTCAGGGAATTAAGTTGAAGTTAGAAAGCAAAATCACATGCTGAGAGTCTTTATAGAAAGAAACTAGGGACGCCTGGGTGGCTCAGTGGGTTAAAGCCTCTGCCTTCGGCTCAGGTTATGGTCCCAGCATCCTGGGATCAAGCCCTGCATGGGGCTCTCTGCTGGGTGGGGAGCCTGCTTCCTCCCCCCTCTCTCTGCCTGCCTCTCTGCCTACTTGTGATCTCTATCTGTAAAATAAATTAAAAAAAAAAAAGAAAGAAACTAAATTTAATAAGCACACTTATTATTTTACTTCAAAGTCAAAACAGGAAAAAAGGACTAAGGAGGGGTGGGGGGGCGGCGGGGAGAGACACTGAGTGACATCCAGTGTCCTGCACACACAACTGCTTAGAAGACCATTAACAGAAATGATGGGTTTCACACAACCCATCAATCTTTTATTTTCAATTCATTTACAAAATGGCCAGTGACTGGTACAGACTGTGGTTTCAGATGCCGTGAGACTGGTAGGTTCTGCCATTTTATTTCTGTGGGCTCTGAGGACCTGGCTTCGATTTACAGACTAGAAAGTGCTTGCTCTAAGTCGTGCACTGAGGATGTGGCTCAAGGAGGCACACTTGTTAGTTTACTTGCCTAAGTGTTTGCTTTTTGGGGTGTAAGAAAAAGCTGTGTGGAAATAGTATTTGACTTCATCTGGTAAGACTGCCTTATCGGGGGGGAAAAAACATAAATAAGGATGTAGCTCCCATAGATACATCGAAGTTCCTGACACAAATTTCAAAGTCAGTGAAATATAGATAAGTGACTTACTGAAGTATTTTATGTCAATCTGTTTCTTTAAAAAAGGAAGTGCTTTCATCAACTGAGCATATGATTTATTCAATCCTCTCAATTAAATGAACACATTCATAATTGAACAAGACATAAATGCTTGCTAGAATGCCAAGACACACACAGAATAGGACTCTTGTTTGGAAAAAGTGTGTAGAGGTTGTTGTGAAGCACACAGATGCAGAGAAACATTTATTTTTAATTTTTTTTAATGAAATATTTTTTAGAGTGTTTTAGTATTGCAGTTAGTATTTGCAACCTTTTTCTTTTTATGTTGGTTAGAGCATCCTAGACAAAACGGGAGAGTGATGGCACAGGTACAATTTCTGCATTCGACTCAGGCATGTAGCTACTTGTAGCTGGTTCCACTTCCAAGTGAAATCACACAGTACTTGGTGGGAGCCAATCTACACTTGGATGAAAATGATGTCTATTTCTAGAAAATTAATCAATCCTGCCCTTATGGTGAACTACTTTGTGAGCTTTTCTTCCTGCCCATTGGGTTAATGATGAAGGAGAAAAGCTGCATTAAATATGGTGCTTGTCTTCTTGATTTTCACTTTTCCTACCAAGGATTTTTATTTCTGAATGGAGTTCAGTTTTGCAAATTAGAGCAAAATGTCAGGTTCAAGAAGACTAAAGCAAGATAAGAAATATAGAATTATGGAAATGATCCTAGCCACACTTCAAAACGTTTATTGTACTCATGTAAATGAGACTGCTTTGACTAAAAAAATCAGATTGAAATTGAGGGTTCTGATTACCATAAAAATAGATTAACTGAGTTTTTAAAATGCCCCCTTTCTCAGTACAGCAGGGTGATATCAGGCATTTCAAGGTGCACTGAGAGGTACAAGAAGCAGTATGTGGTCTGAAAAACTCTGAACACTTCAATCAACAATTGATGATAAAACATTACATTCATGATATTTTATATTTTGTACTTTTATACTAGATTTGTTATTTTCTTTTAAAAAGAGGACATAGATTTTTTTTTTAAAGATTTTATTTATTTATTTGACAGAGAGAGATCGTAAGTAGGCAGAGAGGCAGGCAGAAAGAGAGAGGAGGAAGCAGGCTCCTTGCCAAGCAGAGAGCCCGATGCGGGGCTGGATCCCAGGACCCTGAGATCATGACTTGAGCCGAAGGCAGAGGCTTAACCCACTGAGCCACCCAGGTGCCCCGAGGACATAGATTTTTTAAAAAAGATTTTATTTATTCATTTGAGAAAGAGAGTGAGCGTGCAAGAGAGTACAAGCAGAGAGAGGCAGAGGGAGAGAGAGAGAAGCAGGCTCCCTGCTGAGCAGGGAACCCAATGTGGGACTGGATCCCAGGACCTGTATCATGACCTGAGCCGAAGGCAGATGCTTACCTGAGTGAGCCACCCAGGCGCCCCAGATACAGATAATTTTTTTTTTAAGATTTTATTTATTTATTTGACAGAGAGAGATCACAAGTAGGCAGAGAGGCAGGCAGAGAGAGAGAGGGGAGGAAGCAGGCTCCCTGCGGAGCAGAGAGCCCGATGCAGGGCTCGATCCCAGGGCCCTGGGACCACGACCTGAGCCGAAGGCAGAGGCTTTAACCCACTGAACCACCCAGGTGCCCCAGATACAGGTAATTTTTTAAAATTATGTTATGCAATAGAAATTTTCTTTTCAGTATGTAATAGTTATACTGCAGGGAAAAATAAAAACCTTCATAGTAATATGTTAAACACTTTGTAATGGGACAAGAATAAACACGTAGGACATGAATAATGCTGTTGCTCTCAAATTCTTGACTGTTTTCTGCGTTTAAAATAATTTCCACAAGCAAGGTATGCAAACTGAGTTTTGTGTTTGCAGCTAAGAAACTCAGATAAACTATACATTTATCACTTATGGTAATTAACACAATTGCCCTTACCTAAATACCTGATATTAACTTAGAATGACTAACTTACTGGTTTGTTGTAATTTGGGTTAATGCTCAGTGTGTAGGACAGCAGGCTCATTTCAATGATTCTCCATCTCTGGGCAATGCTGGGCCCACTGCTTCAGGCCCTAAAGACAAATCATCATCTATTACAAAGATTATTTATCACAATTTGCACATATTCTTATTTGTAAGAATTCTCATTATAACACTTGCCAAGTTATTAATAGCTTGGTCTGTCTTCGGGATCTTGTTACTCAAATGTGGCCATTAGATCAGCAGTATCCATATCTCCTGGAAGCTTGAACAATCTCAGACTCCACCCCAGACTTGCTAAATCATAATTTTAATTTAACAAGATACTCGGGTGATTTGCCTGCATACTGAGTTTGAGCAGAAATGCTGAAGGGATTAAAAACCTAGTGCACTAGAAGGTTTAAAGGTCCCAGGTGGTGTGGAAAGAAAGTAAATTCCAAGGAAATATAGCTCAAATAATATTCAACTTTACTTTTTATATCTTGGATTTTCTTCAGCATCAGTGTATTACAATTGGGTCATTGAGTGAGTCAGTTTAAACAAAGAGCCATGGTTCAGAATTGGGTAGAAATGAAATTTTGTGTACACAGTACTCAAGGTTGGAAAATTTAAAAGAAAATAGAAAAATATATCAAGTGATTATTAGTGATCAATTTTTCTGGTTCATTTCTTTATCATTTAAAATAATAATTTCAGGGGCCCCTGAGGGGCTCAGTCCTTAAGCAGCTGCCTTAGGCTCAGGTCATGATCCCAGGGCCCAACTGAGCCCTGCATCTGGCTCCCTGCTGGGTAGGAAGCCTGCTTCTCCCTCTCCCACTCCCCCTGCTTGTGTTCCCTCTCTCACTGTGTCTGGCTGTGCCAAATAAATAAGTAAAATCTTTAAAAGTAAATAAATAAATAAATAAAATGAAATTATGATTTCAATAACATTCAATTTATCATAGAACTAAATGTAAAATTTCTTAAGTATTCAAGTAATTGAATAGTCTGTTCACTCTCTTTGCATGACTTGAAAAGAATTCCAAATCTAAAAAAGTTGTAAGACAATGGAAAGTACACAGAACTTGGGCCTATTTTGACAGTTGACTAAATGTAGAGCTAGAAGCCTTCTTCCTTTATGTATTACAAAGGTTTGTTGAATGAATGAATCAAGGTTGAATCAGAGACAAAGCCTAGTTAGTCTTCCTAGAATAGACTGTAACAGAAAAAGATATAGGGCAATATCCAAAAAGAAGATACATTCAAAGTGTTTTTGTTAGACTGTTTATAAAACCAGGAAGGCAATTTGTTATTTCAGAGTAAGACTTACATTATTGAGAAGAAAGGATACTCATGTTTGCTGATCAGCACATTCTTTTCCTGGGGCAAATATGTGTGGGAAGCAATATTATAATCAGATAGTTATTGTGAGCCAAAGACATTAGATGGATGATTATAATGGCTAGTGCCAGCAAGCCTGAAAAACTGATACATAGCTTTTTACCATAAGAATATACTAAACCCACAGAATAGATACATGATTTTTCTGGGTTCAAGGCAAATCTTCATCTGATCAGTACGAGGCATTTTATTACAATTTACCCTTTTGATTCTTTTTGTTTTGTTTTTGTTTTTCCTTTCTTTTGGAGAAAGTCTTAGAATGGAAGGAAGAATAGGCTGAGGGAGGCCAATTTAATTAAGAGCCTACTGCTTAAAAAAAAAAAAAAAAAAGAGCCTACCCCTTGTGTGTCTGTGTGTGTGTCTGTGTGTCCCACGTTAGCTGAAACAGGCCACATTTACACCTACTTAGCATTTGTCCAGGATTTTCGTTTCTATTGAATATATTAGTATTAATATTTATATTAATCACTAATCATCAGGAAGAATTTGTTAGATCTCCTCTTTGTATTTGCACTGTCAGGAATGTGGTTATACCTTTAAAACAACCTTTAATAACTGCCTACCTTTTCCTGTGCCTTTTCAAATTCAATGTAACTAACACCTCCCTTTCAAAGACTGCATGGGGATGCTCTCTGATAACACAGGACAGTTGGACCTGAGTGGCCAGGGACAGTTCACTCTTGGCAGTTTTAGTTGGTGGTGGGAGAAGCTGCAGCTTCTGCCAGATGCTTGGAGGACCCAGGAGCTACCAGTCAACAGTCTGCAGGGTCAACAGGAAATATGGAAAATTTAAGGGTAGATATACATAATACTTCTATAGTATAAAGACAGTGCTTATTTTTTTTTTCATTTTTAAATTGAAGTATAATTAACAGGCAATGTATATTAGTTTCATAATTACAACACATGAATTCGACAATTTTACACATTTTCCAATGCTCGCCATGATGGGTAATCTCCATCAGTCATCCTGCAATGTGATTATCATATTATTGACTATACTCTCTATGCTGTACCTTTCATCTCCATGACTTACTTATTTTATAACTGTAAGTTTAGATCTCTTAATTACCTTCACCTATGTCATCCATGCCTGTTCCCCCTCAACCCCCCCACTCCCAGCAACCACCAGTTCTCTGTGTTTAAGAGTCTGGGTTTTGTTGTTATTTGTGTTTGTTTTGTTTTGTTTAAATTCCACATGTAAATGAAATCATATGGTATTTGTCTTTCTCTGTATGACTTATTTCATTTAGCAGAAAGCCCTCTAGGTCCATCCATGTTGTTGCAAATGGCAAGATCTCATTCCTTTTAATGGCTGAGTAATATTCTATTGTATATATGTACCATATCTTCTTTATCCATTCTTATATCAATGGACACTTGGGTTGTTGCCATGTCTTGGCTATTATAAATAATGCTCAAATAAACACAGAAATTCATGTATCTTTTCAAGTTAGTGTTTTTATTTTCTTTGGGTAAATCCCAGTAGTGGAATTATTGGATATTTTTAAATTTTTTTTTAATTTTTAAAAATTTTTGAGAAACCTCCAGACTCTTCCACAGTGATCGCACCAATTTGCATTCCCACCAACAGTGCATGAGGGTTCCCTTTTCTCCACATCCTCACCAACACTTTTATTTTTTGCCTTTTTGATTCTAGCCATTCCGACAGGTATAAGGGGATTTCTCATTATGGTTTAGATTTGCATTTCCCTGATGATTAGTGATGTTGAGCATCTTTTTTTGTTCTGTTGGCCACCTGAATGTCTGTTTGGAAAAATGTCTCTTCATGTCCTCTGCCCATTTTTAAATCAGATTTTTTTTTTTTGTCTTTTCGCTGTTGTGCTGTATGACTTCTTTATATACTCATTAATCCCTTACGAGAGATGCCATTTGCAAATATCTTCTTCCATTCACTAGGTTGCCATTTCATTTTGTTGATGGTTTCCTTTGCTGTGCAAAAGCCTTTTATCTTGGAGTAGTACCAGGAGTTAGTTTTGCTTTTGTTTCTCTTGCCTGAGGAGACATATCCATAAATATGTCACTAAGGACAATGACCAGGGGATCACTGCCTATGTTTTTAAAGAGAGTACTTTAAAATCTCTTGCTACAGTGGTTTCATCATTTATTGAATACTGTGAATTACCAATGTTTATTTTATTGTTGGTAAAGCTTTTATTAATTTTGCAGTAGACTCTTTTCGCAGCAATGAGCTCAAAATATGAAAAATATGTTTAAGGAAAACTAGTACTAAATCTCTACTTCTCACACATACACACACACACACACACACACACACACACACAATTTATCAATGGAAACCCTTCACCACAGTAAAGCTAGTAGTCACTACAGAGCCAGAAAACACAAGTCCTCAAAGAAATATCAACATATGCTTCAAAAGTTAATACTTATTTTAGGAAGAGTGTTTCTAAAGATAACAAACTAGTACCCATGCCTCATATATTTTATATCAAGAAGCATGAGTTTTCATTTAGATCAACTGAGTGTTCTTCTGATTTAATTTACCTTTCAATCCCAATTTTTCTTGGGAACATATGAAAAGTAAAGCAATAGCAATGCTAAGAATTCATGTAGGTTAATTCCAAAAATGCTTCAGAATTTTTACCCTTCTATTTATGGAGTCAAAGTGAAAATTTCAGAGAAAGGGAAACATCTGACATTTGCAAATTACATAAAAGTTGTAAATTCAAGTAAAAAGTTCAACATAGAGGATACAGATATTTATTTTTACAGTGATTATGTAAATACAAACTTGGGTGGAGTCAGCACTGTGAAAAAAACCAACGTTCTGGCTAATTTAAGAAACCTATTGTGTCAGTTGGCCATTGGTATGTTAATGCTGCCTAGTAAATTATCCCAAAATGTAGTGGCGGAAAACGAAGGATTGATCTGTAGGGATGTGTGATTTGCAGACAGCAGGAAGACCAGCTGATAGATGAGTGCAGTGATCAAGAGTGAAGCGATGGTGGCTCAGGCTGGGATGAAAGGAGTGGGGACCTGGGTAGTGACTAGATTTACATGTATAGGTCTGCTTTGCTTCAGAGTGTGGCAGCTCAGGGTCAGCTAATCTGGGTTCCATGCAGCAGACACTCTATTCCACGTGTCTCTCCTCTTTCTCATGGGCCCAGTGAGCTAGACAAGGACCTGTTTTTTTCATGCTAATGGAAAAGTCTCTGGACCACAAGCAGAAAAACTGTAAGCATCCTAAAGCCAAGCTGAGGCTCAGAACCAGCACATGCCACTGGCCTAAGTAAGTCCAGGGAAAGACGATTCTGCTCAGAATGACAAGGCTGTGCATTACAAAAAAGGATGCAAAGATTTGGGCCAGTCATTCAATCTACAAACCTGTTTAGAAGCAATGAGCTCGAAATGAGATCTGTTATTGGCTGTGGTCACACATAATTAAGTGAACCCCTAAAAATGCAATGCTCTATAGTCAAAGTAGAGGATACAGAGGTCAAAACTTACACCTTTTAATGTTTGTTCACAGAGTTAAGTACAAACTGGGGGATAAAGCTGATGTGAAATACATGTAAACATGCCTTCACCTTGAAGTACATGTTTTCACGTGCCACTTCTCCGTAGGATTTTAAGAAATATTTGTGACTTGGGAAGACAAAATTTGTGCAACAACATAAAAGTCCTGCAGTGGAATTGAAATTCTTTACAAACAAGTAAACAACAACAACAACAACAACAACAACAAAATCCTCTAAATTTTGCTTGTATTTTGTTGAAAATTAAAGTTGAAAATATTGAACGCAAATGGAACGATAAAAAAGATACCTTTTCAAGGTTTTAGAAAAATAAAATTATTGAGAGTAGTGTTAAAATCAGGAAGGCTGGGGGCACCTGGGTGGCTCAGTGGGTTAAAGCCTCTGCCTTTGGCTCAGGTCATGATCCCAGGGTCCTGGCATCGAACCGGAATTGGACTCTCTGCTCAGCAGGGAGCCTGCTTCCTCCTCTCTCTCTGCCTGCCTCTCTGCCTACTTGTGATCTCTGTCTGTCAAATAAATAAATAAAATCTTTAAAAAAATAAAATAAAATCAGGAAGGCTTACAATGTATTTGTACAAAAACAAGCAAAAGACTGAATAAATTAATGATGAGAGCTCAAACAGGATACAAGATTTATGGTTTGAATTCTATACCTGCACTTTGGAAGATGTCAATTTGTGGGATGAATCATTTGATAAAGGTCTGCATGGATAAATGTATAATTTCTACCAAAGTTGAGTGAAAGTGCTATAATTTTAAATATAGTGAAATAACAAAAAAATAATAAAGAGATAACCTGTCTGGTAAGTTATTTCTGACAAGATTTTTCTTATAAAATATACATCAAAGAGAGGCTTTCTGAGTGGAGACAAAAAGATAAAACCTGTCCAAATATTTAGGTTAAATAGCTGCACATTTGAATTGCAAAAATAAAAGAAAGAATTGACAGTATCTTCCATTTAGCAAAAATTTCTTAAGTAATTCCAGGAATCTTAGCATCTATAAAGAGATTAATTAAAAAGAGGATGATCTACAGAGAAATAGTAATCAAAATTGTCAACAATTTCAAATTTAGTAATCATAAAATACAACACTGAAGAACATTAAGGGTAATTACATGAAAACTGAACATAATTAAGATATTCTTTTTTAAATGCTAAAAAAAAATACATTCCTAAGAAAAACATCAATGGGGCCCCTTGGTGGCTCAGTCAGTTAAGCGTCTGCCTTCAGCTCGGGTCATGATCCCAGGGTCCTGGGCTCCCTGCTCAGCAGGGAGTCTGCTTCTCCCTCTGCCCTTCCCCCTGCTGGTGCTCTCTCTCAATCACTCTCTCTCTAAAATAAATAAATCTTAAAAAAAAAAAAGAAGAAGAAAAGAAAAACATCAATGGCATCTTTAATCAAACTGATTGAAGAATGTATGTGCCAGGAATAATTATTCTATTTTTGTAATATTCACATAATCAATATAAATAAATGTTAAATTTCTTTAATGAATATGGATAGATGCTATTTTTATTTCTAGAAATCATTATATAGTTTCAGCATTATAATAATAAAATAATTTTGGGGGTAGAGAGACAAACATTTAAAAAAGTTATGTAATTATTTTGATATCCTCTTTCATTCTCAAAATTATCCCAGACTGAGATTTAAAATAAATGGTTAAACCTATATTTCAGTGATATAGGAATGACGTCACTGTCATTTGAACTCTGTAGATAAATGGTAATTGTCAGAAATAGAGATAGCGCTTGATTATATTTAAGAAGAAAAGTCAGTAGAAAGTTAAGTAAACATCTCCAGTTTTTATATTTTTGATTAGTAGAACTAGTTGGCTAGTAGAACTAGTTGATAAGTGGAACTCATCAGTTACTAGATGTTGTTGGCCTTCATGGGATTTAAAAAAAAAAGAAGAAAGGTATATAGTTTGGCAGGAGATTAGTTTTCAAATGGGATTATCAAGAGACATTGAGGTTCTTGATGGTGGTCTGAAACTCCAGAGATGGTCATGGTTTTGATATAAACTAAAGGACAGCTTCTTCCCTAACTGACCATATCAAAGGTATTTTTCCTATCAAATGTACAGAGTTTTGTTCATTTGAAACCTCTAAACGTACTTATTTTAGGTGTTTTAAAACAAGACTAGGAAAGAGATAACATTTTCTGTAATAATGTTTGTATGACAGATAAGTTACAAGTTAATTTAAAAAAATACTCTCCTCTATACTAATTTTCTGTGAGACCTAGGCAAATCAATTAAGAGTCCAGTGAGATAATTGTATAATTCCATTTACCCAGTAAACATAATGCATAATTCAACTAAGTAATAAATCCATTGGAATTCTATGCACTAAGGAAGTTAAAATTTAATATATTTGCATTCTCTGTTGATTTATTTAGTTCCTCATGAAAACATACACACACACATGTATACTGAAATCACAGCCCATATAATATATCCCAGATGAAAATGCACAGATACAACCTGTAGAGCTAGATCAGTCTGGCATTTTAAACTTTTTTTTAAAGATTTAAATTTTAATCTGGTTAATTTTATTTATCTGATCTATTTAGTAAGACAGTAGATATTGCTTTAGCACACATTAGGTTTTTCATGTAATGTCAGATTTTCTAAAATCCACATTTTTTGTGATTTCTCTCCTTTAAGATTTTAAATTACTTTATATTGTATTTTATTCATTTATTTGGATAGTTTGAAAAATTATCATGGGTGTGCACATGTACATATTTTGGAAAAGCCTTGTGGAAAATATGATGTAGACCTTTTAATAATATAATGCCTGAATTTATAGGACAGTAAATTTTTCTTTAAAGATTTTATTTATTTATTTGTCAGAGTGAGCACAGACAGACAGAGTGGCAGGCAGAGGCAGACGGAAAAGCAGGCTCCCGCTGAGCAAGGAGTCTGATGTGGGACTCGATTCCAGGACGCTGGGATCATGACCTGAGCCGAAGGCAGCTGCTTAACCAACTGAGCAACCCAGGTGTTCCTAGGACGGTAAATTTTAGTCCTAAGACTTATTGTATCTGAGGGATTCTGTTTAAATATTACTCTTTATCACAGATATTTAGACATTTAGTCTGGCCAGATATCAGTATGTATAGATAATCAAGTTCTTCCCAGAGTACTAAAGATGGATCAGAAAATAAATAACCTAAGTGGAAACAGAATCAATTAGATTCTAACAGTTATTAGAAAATTATTTCTTTTTTTAAAGATTTTATTGACTTTTGAGAGAGAGAGCACATGAGTGTGGGAAGGGGCAGAGGGAGAAGCAGACTCCCCCTCTAAGCAGGGAACCCAATATGGGACTCAATCCCAGGACCCTGGGAGCCTGACCTGAGCCAAAGGCAGACTCTTAACCAACTGAGCCACCCAGGCACTCTCAAGTCGATTCTTGTATGTGCTGAATTCTATCCCTTCTTGCCTTTTCGAGGACTTCCATGCCTCAGACATGCCTCAGACATGCCTCAGACATGCCTCCTCTTTCCTTCCTCCTCAGTCGTTTCATCTTCCCATCATCCATTTTTCTCTCTATTGGAATAATTCCATCCGCACACAGATGTTCTCTATTCTTTCCATTTTTTTTTTTAAATGATGTTTGCCATTGCAACTTTTTTTTTTTTTTTAGATTATTTATTTATTTATTTGACAGAGATCACATGTAGGCAGAGAGGCAGGCGGGAGTGGGGGGTGGAGCAGGCTCCCCGCTGAGCAGAGAGTCCAATTCGGGGCTCCATCCCAGCACCCTGGGATCACGACCTGAGCTGAAGGCAAAGTCTTAAACCACTGAGCCACCCAGGCGCCCTACTCTTTCCATTTTTAAATCTCTTCCCTAACCCCTCATTTCCTCCAGTTACTGTCCTATTTTCCTTGTCCTCCTAGCAGACATTCTCTATTTAGTTGCCTATCCTCTCCAACTCTCTATTTCTCCAGTCCATCCATCAAACTACACACATTTCACTTATCTGCCCTTTCCACTGACTCTTCTTTTCAAGGTCACCAATTACCTCAGAGTTGCCAATTCCAATAGTAATTTCTCTGCGTTTATCCTACTCGGCCTCTTGACAGCATTCAACATGTGGGCAATGCTCTTCTGGAAACCCTTCCCCCTGAATTCTGTGACCTAACAGCTTTGGGCTTTTCCTCCAGCCTCCCTATTACCTCAAAGTCAGACTCTGATTTACATCCTTTCTTCTACTTCTGACCCAAGATTTGGTTTGCCTCCTCTTCTTTATTATCCATATCTTTCCTAGGTTATTTTTTCTTTGTCATAGCTCTAGATAGCATTTCTGTGCTTCCACATACTGAATGTATTTGTCCAGGTCAGACCCGGGGGAATTCTAGATCATGCATTCTAGACACATGTGTTCAACCGCTTGCCTGCTATCTTCCCTTAGAGGTCTAACTGAGTTGAAATATTCAAAAGGTAATTGAATCATTCTCCCTGCTGACCCATTCCTCTCCCTGCTTCCCCATCTTATGCAAGGGCTCTGCCATTTACTGAAGCAACAATAATAACAAAATCTAAAAACGATGCTTGATTCCTCTCTGTTCCACACCATCATTCCTGACATGCAGTTGTCTACCAGGTCTTGTTAATCTAACTCTAAAATATGTCTTAAATTTATCTAATAGATGTCCATTCTAATTCTGAAGTGCACCTGCCCTGTTCTAAGTTATCTTCCTGTATTTCCTAAAATAATGCAAAAGCTTTCTACTTACTCTTCCTTGTTAACAGTTCTTCCATTCTCCAAATTGTGGCAAGAATGTTCTTTTAAGAAATAAAATGAGATTGCATCGCCTCTCCATTTAATTTCTTCTCATTGTTCCCTAGTTTGCCTTTCCGTCATCCAGCTCCTATTTACATCTGCAAACAGGTCCCTGGAATCACCTTTGGGCTCTGTTCCAGGCTTTAGCCACCTCGCCTCCATCCTGCTCCTCCGGTAGCCATGTTCCTGATCCCTGCTTGACATGAGTTCCGACCCGCTCCTGTCCTCACCAGCCTCATTCTCATCCATCGTACTTCAGCTTCAAGTTCTCACTTTTGAAGACTCCTTCCCTCCCCCATACCATTTAAAGTGGCCTCTGTCTACTACTCTTTATCTTCTCTCTTTATTTTGCTGATCACAACTGACCACCACCCAAAAACATTCTATTTGGTGTCCCGTTCACTGTCTATCCATGTGAATATCCATTTAAATGGAAGCTCCCAGAGAACAGGGACATTATTACATTATTTCTCTGGACCACTGTTATATTTTCTTAGGCCCAGGCCAGCGTCTGCCCTATATAGCGCCTGAGAGGTCATTATTGAATAAACACATGTCTAAATGAGTAGATTATTTATAAAGCATATTCGTTATACGAAAAAGGCCAAGGAATGTGAAATTGGATAGCATCACACTCTAACCCAAACTAAGTGCCCCAACACCCTCAATTGTATGAAAAAGCCAGAAAATAAAAATAATCCAAGATGACCTGGAATAACGGCACAGTCGAAAGAATAAAAATAAAACAAACGTATTAAGTTTAGAAGGATCCTTCTTCCCTCTTTTTTTTAAAGTTCCAAAGAAATGTATATATAATTGCAGAAATCTTATAAAACATACATAAGAAAAATAAGATTAACCTGCTAATCCATCAACTGATTAAAACCTCAATTAATATTTTGTTGGACATTTTCCAGGCTTTTCCCATAGAGATGTACATACGGTTATTGAGCACTTAAAACTTGGCTATTGCACATGAGGAACTGAATTTTTAGTTTGCTAATTTGCTTATTTATTTTTAATAAAATCAAAATTAAAACTAAAGCAGTATAAAATGTTTCTTCCAAAAACTACTTTATTGTTTGGTATGAGTACATTTTGCTTTAATGAAAATATAATGCCTGACTTGAGATGTTCTGTGAATGTAAACTATGCACTGGAGTTTTTAAAAAGATTTTATTTATTTATTTATTTATTTACTTGACAGAAAGAGGGCACAAATAGGGGAAGCAATAGAGGAAAGGGAGAAGCAGGCTCCTCGCTGAGCAGGGAACTTGACATGGGACTTGATCCCAGGACCCTGAAATCATAACCTGAGCTGAAGGCAGATGCTTCACTGACTGAGTCATCCAGGTGCCCATATGCACTGGATTTTAAAGACAATATAAAAAATAGTGCCAAAGAAATCAGTAATAACTTTTTTGTGGATTCCATGTGCATTCTGGATATAATAGATTATATAAAATATATTTTAAAATGTAATCTACTTATTTTTAGTTTTTTTATAGTAGCTACAAGAAAATTTAAATTACATGTGTGACTTGCATTATATTTCTATTTAATAACACTTCTGTATATACAAAGACTTTTACATATATATATTCACATCTGTTTTTATAAAATGTTCTTTTATAAATTATTTCCTTAGTGTTATTGTACAAACATCGTTTGCAGTCAATAAATACAGATCTATATTTAGCCTTTTTGAATGATTGTTTAGTATTTCACTGTATGGAATACTAGATACATACTTTTTTACTGACCATCTAGATGGTTTCTAAATTTTCACTTTTATATACAAGTAGGAGAAACACATTAAGGGATATTTTTATTTGTGAGAGATGCTTACAAAAGCCAAGTACCTCTTATGATTAGTATCAAAAGAATTGGATAAGACCAGGAGAAATTTTTAGAAAATTATTAAGGCAATGAGAATAATGGAAAGCCAAAACAATAGTGGATTATTGGGTAAGAAGGGGCAAGAATGGGATGCAGAACTGGTCACAGTGCATTCCAGGAGGAGCACAAGTCGTGGCAAGAAGAGTTTTCAGTGGCAGAGGGAGCACCAACAGAGGCTGAAATCAGAGACAGGAGGGTTGTCCAAAGATATTTGGTCCAAGTGACCTTACCCAACTCCTGCACATATTGTTGTAATAGACAGAAGTTCCTAAGGATAATAAATGAGATCTGACCTGTTTCATACCTTCCGTTTAAGACATAATGTAAATATTCATTGACCTGATATAATGTAAATAGCATATATTATAAAGATTTCTGTTAACAGCTAATTTTAAAAAAATCTATGTAAGATAGTTCTAATTGGGAAAATATGTTATATGACGAGTTCACCACTCTGAGAACACTTTAAAATAATTTTAGATAAATACTCCTCTTTAAAAAACAGAATACAAGGTCATGGATATAAGGCACAGAAAGCTCTGGCCTTAACCTGTCAGTTTTGCCTGTCTCTGAGATGTCCTGAGTAGTCTCAGAAGACACAGAGCCTACATGGACTGGTCCCCTGGTCCTGCCCTCCTGAGAAGTGTGTGTTATCTCTAGTGTAATGTTTCCCCACCTATGTAGGCCAGTCCCAGGGTTTCGTGGAGGGATGTGGAATGGAATTGTTCTTGGCCCAGTTCAGGTCTCTGTGTTCCATCCTATGAGATCTGCTTCAGGTATCAACAGTCTGTAACTATGTTATCTCCAGAGAACTTAGGATGCACTCTACCTTAAGAGAAATAAACAGAGTAGTTCTTTCTTGATTTTCCAAGTATTCTTAGTATACTAAATAATACTTAGTAATGCTAATTACTATACTCTGTGTATACTAAGTATACTATACTCTTAGTATGCTTTGTGCTTAGCGTTTCTGTATTGTGTGAATTACATATTCCCAGTGTTCCAAGGCCATTGCTTGGTTCTTAGACAGCAAAAGATTCAAGTTTAATACAGAGAAAATTATAGATGCGTAAGAGGAACTATTTTATGATATTACATAGAAATAAAATATAAATACTGTATTTAACATTGCTAGAAAAAAGTCTTTTCAAATTTGAACCCATTATGCTACTTACTCCATAAATAAAATCATGTGACTTCCTTGGATAAGAGCAGTACAGTAGAGTCTTTTTCAATCATTTGTTTCATTAATAAGGGTTTTGCCTCCTGGGGCGCCTGGGTGGCTCAGTCCTTAGGGGTCTGCCTTAGGCTCTGGTCATGACCCTGAAGTCAGGCTCCCTGCTCAGCAGGAAGCCTGCTTCTCCCTCTCCCCCTCCCCCTGCTTGTGTTCCCTCTCTTGTGTCTCTCTCTGTCAAATAAATAAATAAAATCTTTTAAAAAGGAGGGGTTGCAGCCTATGTCCTACACTGGAATTTTACTACAATTTCCTGCAATGTAATGTGTAATAAGTGGGATTTAAGAATTGTTAAGTTTCCAACAGTTAAACCTTTAATGTCAATATACTGGAAATTCAGTCAAAAGCCACTCCTCTTTACATCATTCCTGGAGGGTCACAGAAGTAGCCAGAAGCTCTGTTCTCTCTTTTTGGCTCTGCTAGTTATTATTTCACCAAGGGTATGTCAGTTGATTTCTCTGAAAGTCAATTTCCTCATTTATAAAATGGGACAATAGATATTATGCTGCCTACATCACAGGTTATCATGAGAATCAAATGAGGTAAAACATATAAATACATTTACAAACCAAAAGAGATATTATTCCTGGAAGCTTAGAAAAATGTTAATAGTAATATCAAATTTTCATTTGGTAAATATTTATTAGGAATCTTATGATTGCAAACTATAGAGATCAAGTCCAACTTGCTTAAGGGGGAACAAAAGGTAGACAGAGGGTTAGATTATAGGGATACAAAACCATCTCCTGATATCCGAAACCAGAAGCACATCAAAGTCACCAAGAACTAGAACCGGTCACCTCTCCTTCTCTCTTCTGTTTGTT
The DNA here is from genome assembly GCF_002288905.1 of Enhydra lutris kenyoni. Classification (NCBI taxonomy): domain Eukaryota; kingdom Metazoa; phylum Chordata; class Mammalia; order Carnivora; family Mustelidae; genus Enhydra; species Enhydra lutris. The sequence goes on from NW_019154124.1 coordinate 9,169,710, forward strand.
CTATTTCCCTGAAGCATTTCTTGAAAAATACCTACAAATAGATTTCTTCTTCTCCTTGAATGAAAATGTGGCTACCCATAAAGCCAGAACATCTGTTTTATAGATCCAGTTGCCTGAAGACGTTTGATCTCTCATTTCCAACTACAGGTTCACAGGGTATCTCCTTATGTTCGGATTACATGCCCACCCATAGTCCCGTATTATGATGAACAATAAGGACAAGTTAAAATGGCTGGTGAGAACTGCTCTCTATTTTATTTTCCAATAGATTGGAAAGAGAAACACCTCTTCCCTCCCAGGAAAAGGGATTGTCAGACATAAAATCCCTGAAGTATCCATTGCTATCCTAAACTTTCCAAAGCCCTTTTTTTCATGTGAATGAAATGGCAGGGGTGGGGGGGGGGGGGGGGGGGGGGGGGGGGGAGGAACTATTGTATTAACAGATAGAAACAGAATTTCTCTGAGGGATAGAACTGTTTTTTTTTAAGAGGAAAAACACCTTGGCAAGCTATTGAAAGAGAATCTGAGATACTGAGTTTGTAGGTGCCATCTGAGTCCCAAAGACAAAAGAGTACAGAAGGGGCCTCTGTTTGGCAAAATGAAAGGTATTAGATTTTTTCTCCTAAGAGGGGAGGACATGGGGGGGGGGGGGGGGGGTAGAAGCAAGCTGCTGGGCAACAAAGCTCCATGGAAGAAAGAATCTCCCTGGTTGTAGGATATCCCGAGCATTCCTATCTACCTACCCTCTCCCAAAAGCCCTTTAAGAAGAGAAATAACCCATATGTGATTTTTAGTTGTTTCTGAGTAATTTGGATTATATGTCTGCTCTGAGGACATCACTTGAATGAGGGGTGTGTGTGCGTGTGTGTGTGTGTGTGTGTGTGTGTGTAAGTAAATTAAGCACGTCTGGACCAAATCAGTAAGAAACAGAGGAAATGTAGAAAAGCAGAATCAGAGGCACTCAAGGGCAGGGAGGCAGCAGCTGACTCAGGGTTATAAATGTATTATTTCCTATGATCCGCCCAACAACTTGTCAAGTGATGAAAACAGATTATCATTACCATGTGACAGATGAGAAAACTGAAGATAATCATTTACTTAATGGCTTATAGCAAATTAGTTTCCAAACAGAGCTAAAGCTTAGGTGTCTCCTCACTCCCGGGCTCCTGTTACTGCACTGGATTTACTTTCCTTCCTCCAGATATTATGACAACAGAACAGTGGTAACACACTTTATGGGCCAGAAAAGAAGACATTCTTTTTAATGAAATGCTTTTCATGCTTTTTTTTTTTTTTTTTTTTTTTTTTTTTTGCTTTTCATGCTTTTTAATGAAACCACTAAGATTACCTCTTCTCCACTCATCTAATAGGTGTTTGTTGAATTCCTACTCTGTGACCAGCACTGTGATATGTGATAATTCTTAAAAAACAACAACAACAACAACATTTTATTTATTTATTTGACACACAGAGAGAGATCACAAGGAGGCAGAGAGGGAGGCAGACAGAGTGGGAAATCAGGCTCCTCACTGAGCAAAGAGCCCGATGTAGGGCTCGGTCCCAGGACCCTGAGACCATGACCTGAGCTGAAGGCAGAGGCTTAACCCACCCACAGGTGCCCTGTGATAATTCTTTATTATGAGTAAAAATAGCTTGACCAAAATGAATCTTAAAACTGAGAAAGAAGGGACGCCTGGGTGGATCAGTCGGTTGGGCTGCTGCCTTCGGTTCAGGTCATGGTCCCAGAGTCCTGGGATGGAGTCCCACTTTGGGCTCCTTGCTCGGCAGGGAACCTGCTTCTCTCTCTGCTTCTGCCCACCACTCTGCCTGCTTGGGTGCGTGCTCTCTCTCTCTCTCTCTCAATAATAAATAAATAAATAAATAAAATCTTAAAACAAACAAACAAACAAAAAAAACCTGAGAAAATGACCAAATAATAACAAAGGACCATGCAATTCTCAATGTTTTTGATTGTGTGTGTGTGTGTTCTTTGAAATTGCAGCGTCACACAAAGTCTGGTCTGGTTTCAGCAGCAGAACCAAACAGTTAAAAATCTCATACTAAACACATCAGCCCTCATCTGCTGCTGCTAGGAATACGAGGGTGCAGCCACTTTGGAAAACAGCTTGGCAGTTTCTCAAAAACTTCACTATGGAGTTACCATAGGACCTAGCAGTCCTACTCCTAGGTATATGCCCAAGACAAAGAAAAACCAGGTATTTAAACAAATACGTGCACATACATGTACATATCAGCCCATTTTGCAATAGCCTCAAAGTGGAACTAACCCAAATATGCACCAGCAGATGAACGGTAAACTAAACCATGCGGTGTATTTATACAATCGGATAATATTGAGCAATAAAAGGAAATGAAGTACTGTACCACATGGATGAGACTTGAAAACATTATGCTAAGATACAAAATACACATTGTATGATTCCATTTACATGAATTACATGAATGGAAATTCATGTTCTAGAAATGTCTAGAACAGGCAAATCCATAGAGATGGAACACAGATGAGTGGTTGCCAAGGGCTGGGGTGAGTAGGGAATTGGGAATGACTGCTAAAGGGGACAGGGTTTCTTTCTTGGAGTGATGAAAATGTCCTGAAATTAGGGGTAACGATGCACAATCCTTGTGAATATGTTAAATCCATGTGACTCCTACACATGGATTATATCATAGTTCCATGAAGTCAGGACAAATAAAATTATCAACATGAACACTGACCACACTGCACTCACAGTACTTTTGTTACATTTTCTTTTCAGTGTTTTCCTGTGCTATCCAAAATGCTCTTCAGTGAGTCACTTTCTGTTAGAAGTCTCAACAATTTTATGGAAGCCAAACTTCTGAAAAGAAGCCAATGCCCTACTTTACCTTTCTCAATAGTCTGACTCTTTGTCCAAATAATCTTTTTCTTGTGGAAAAGCAATTGTTAATGGCTCAACACAGTGTAGGTCGGTTGTTATCTCTGCTTTGAGAATTGCTAGAGATTAGGGTAAAGCTTTGAAATTATTTGAAATTTTACTTTCTAGGACCTAGAAATGCTTGAAAGTGCCCTGGCAATAGAAACCTTACTCATCCAGGAGTTCCCAAAGAGCTGTTTCGAAAAGGAGTAGGAGCACTTTGAATCAAAGCCCCACAGTGTCAGTAGCTCTGCAGCCCCTATATCCCAAGTAGAACTTTGTAAAAGGAGGAGGTTGAACCGGGGCCGAAGCTCAAGGGCCAGCAGCACCTCCCAGTGATCACATATTAAAAATCTGAGGGGGTTGGTGAGTTGGGGGCACCTGCGTGGCTCAGTGGGTTAAGCATCTGACTCTTGATCTCAGCTCAGGTATTGATCTAAGGGTAGTGAGTTCGAGCCCCACAGTGGGCTGCATGCTAGCAGTAGAGCCTACTTAAAGACAACAACAACAGGGCGCCTGTTAAAACCTTTGGCTCAGGTCATGATCCCAGGACACTGGGATCGAGCCCCGCATCGGGCTCTCTGCTCAGCGGGGAGTCTGTTTCCTCCTCTCTCTCTCTACCTGCCTCTCTGCCTACTTGTGATCTGTCAAATAAATATATAAATATTTATTTATATAAATATATAAAATCTGAAAAAAAAAAGACAACAACAACAAACAAAACAATTCATGGGCCAATATGCTCAGGCTTAATTGTGAAAAAAACAGTGTACCATAGGCAGGCTTTAAGCCAATACACATATTTTATGTCCTTCTTTTCGCAGGACATTTAGGACTTGATCTTCAGCATCTGACTAATAAACTCTCCAATTTGCCTGCTGCTATAATTGGGTACATGGAAAATCTGGAGAGTTTCATGTCTTAAAGTCCCTTGTGTGATTTCTTCCCCCATTCAGTGACCCTGAACTCATACAAAGAGCTCCTTTCTTAATAACTTAATATGAATCTTATTTTGTCCCATTTAGTCCCTAATCCGTATATAACCTAATAAGGTGGCGATATTGAACAAATGCTTGCAAAACTCCTTACTGCCTTTATTTGGAATAATATTGCCAATAACTGTAATTAGGACAAAAAGGCATTCAGTGCTTCCCTGAATCTCTTTGGCCTGGCTCCTACTCCCAGTCCTGATCAATCCTTCTGTTGCATTTCCTGCTGAGCAGAACAAGAGACACACATGTCAGTTTCATAGCTGAAACAGAGAGCTAGAGTGAAAGAAAAAACAACTGAGCCAGCAGGGAGCATAAACTGAGGGGGAGGTGTCAATAGAGATCTTTTTAAATCCAATGTAGTAAATAAACACATAGCCTTTAATAAAGCTGGGTAGCTCTTTCCTTGAGATGCTAGCCTTTGCTTCAAGCTTGGCCCAATGTTCACTTGATTCTTTATCAGAACAGCATTTTAGGAATTTTGGTAAAGTCAAACAAATGTGGGAGAAAGAAAAAGTTAAGGTGCCCATTCCTGGGCTTATTCTCAAAAAGAGAAGTGGGAAGCCTGAAACCCACGAAAAGACAAAGCAGGTAGGAATCACAAAAATATATTCTAAAAATTTAGGATTGGCCATCAAGATACAAATGGATACCGTATCACAGATTTGACTATGACCTAATCTTTCCTCTTTGGAACTTATGCAAATCCCTTGTCTTGGCTCTCAAAGCTCTCGATCAAGCTTCTCTACCTTAATCTCTTCTCTTTCCCAGTCTGCTAAAGAGTGAAATGCTTAAACTCTTGGATCTGACAAAGCAAAAATTAAAGTACTGTAACTCTGAGCAGACAGGTGCCAGGAATTAGGTTATACATTATGTTATTTAATCATCCCAGCCCTTCTGCTTATGTGTTCAGTTTTGATGAAAAATTTGAGGCTTATAAATTCTAATTTAGAATAAAGTTAACATAAATTCTGCCCATCTTTGAATGGTCTGCCCAATGTTCCCCGGCCTACCTTGCAGCCCTCATCTGTCTTGTCTCCTACCCCTTCATCTTCACTTTTATACTTCAAACCACCCTCTGAGTTCCTTGAGTGGGCCAACCTTAGTTCTACCCCAGGGACTTTGCATTTGCACGTTGTCAGTGAGGGAGATCAGAATCCTCTTCCTTAAATCTGGTTCTTCCTTATCTTCTACTTCTTAGCTCAAAAGTGTCACCTCCTTGTAAGGTTCTTTCTAAACAGGTGGCTAACAAGTACCGAATCCTTCTCTCAGGGTAACTTCCTGTTTTGACCATGGAAGTGGATCCTCAGGTAACTCTTTAGGGGAGTGTAGCTGACTGACTGACTCCAACTTCTCCATCTTTAGATCCATTGCAGTGTTCAGTGTAGGTCTGAGACTTTACCCTTCGGACAGTGGTCAGAGTCTGTGACTTGGGCTGTTTCTGCCCAAGGCAGGACTCTTCCAATGAGCAATATTCACTAGGAGGTGGGTGAAGGGACCCCATTGGCCTGGTCAAGATTTTCTCAGTGTTGTACCCTAGTCTGAGGCTATACCTACCCAGTCCTTCTTCTTTCCTTCTCCCCAGCAGGTGTCAGAAATGCATCCCATTTGTAGTTGCTCTTCCTGTTCTCCTGTCTTCCCCTAATGAACCACTTGCTCATCTCATTCTGTCTTAGTGTCTCCTTCTCAAAAGACCTGAACTGGTGAGCTCTCTTGCTAAACACTTTGTTTCGTTATCTTCATAGCACTTAGAATTACTTTTGAATGTATCCGGTTTAATTGATCAGCTTACCTATTTATTTAACATGTCTCTCCAGCCTCTGCCCCCATTCACACCCTGAGGTCATAAATCTTACTCACTGATTCCAAGTGCTAAGAACATTGCCTGGCTAATGATGGCCCTTCAGTTAATTTTGCTGAATGAATTAATGACTGGTTTAGAAGACTAGATTTATGCTCTAAATCTAGCTTCTCCATTTATCCATTTACAATGGGTATTTACTCTTCTAGCTGTTGGAGATAAAACAGTAAACAAAAGAGACAAAATCTCTGCTTTTCCAAATTCATGTTTAAGTGAGAGAGACAGGCAATAAACAATCACAAAAATATGTGTGTGATGTGCTAAGAGTTACAAAGAAGTGGTAGTGTATCGTAAGGGAATGAAGAGGGACAGGTGGGTAGTTAGGGAGTATATTCCCCTGATTAGGTGACATTTGCAGAGATTTGAATGAAATAAGGGAGGGAGCCAAGCAGATATCTGGCAGGAGAGTGCACCAGTCCACGGAGAACAAAAGTGCGAAGGCCCCATGATGGAGTGGGCTTGGCAAGTTCAAGGAAGAGCCTGCAGGTGGTGAGGCTGAACCACAGAGAGCAGGAAGGAATGTGGCAGGAAATACTAGGGGTGAAGGAGGTGAACTTGATAAATTACATGAGTCCTTGTGTGTCATCATAAGGACTTGAGATGGGATTTTTCTCCAAGTAAGACGAAAAGTGAATGGATGATTCTGAGTAGAGGAGTGAAGATATCTGATTGACAGTTTTAAAGGATCGCTCCAGTTTCTAGCTAGACGATAGAAGGAGACAGTGGGAGAAGCAGAGGGAGTCGCAACAGGCTATTGCAATATTCCATAGACAATTTGAACCAGGCTGGATCAGTGGATGTTGATACTGAGCCACGTTCTGGATTTATTTGAAGGCAGAGTTAAGGGGATTTCCTGACACACTGGATATATAGGGTTTGGGGGAGTGGGAGAAAGCAATGCTGACGTTTGATTTTTGGCCTGAGCAAATGGAAGGATGGTGTTGCTGACTACTGTGTTTCTTTCAGTCAAGCTCAGCTGTGCAGGTACAGACATGTTCAGGCAAAGACTTGATTAACCAAATTGGAGGTTTTCCCCACTGAATACAATGATGGTGGTGTTTTGAAGGTACGTGGCAAGAGTATGACGATCCTAGTGGAAGATGGGACATAAGTTGTGTAATGAGAGAAATTAGTGCATGACAGGTCATGAGGGACAGGGGAAAGGACTATACTCAGTGGATGGAAGGACTTGATGGCATTGAAAATTGGTGGCTAGAAGGTATCACCGGGAGTGAGGGGAAAAAATCAGAGCCCGAGGTCCAAAAGTGGGGCAGCTGTGTTCCTTCCCTTGTACCATAAGCACTGCCTTTCCTACTCCTACTGCATAATGCCTGAGAAGACTCTTGGCTAAAATGAAACAATAAATCTCAAACCTACTTCTCCATCTACCATCCCATCCCCACTCTTCATGATTAAAATTCTTAAACGTTTCCACATTATGCTCTGCAATCACAGCACTTACTTAATGTGGAATTTTACATAGCATGGATTCCATTCACAACAGTACATCAAAGTGCTTTTGTATCTTTGTCAACCACTTCCTGTTGAAATGATACTCTCATAGGAACTCAGAGTTATTGGGACCTTGCAGGTGATCTAATTCCATAAACTCACTTTGACAGATTGGGATGCTGTAGTTTAGAGAGGCGAAGGGACTTTCAAAGACAAATACGCAGTTGAAAACAGAGCTTTGAACTGCTCTAAGTTTATCTGATTATCTGCCTAGAGTTCCTTCTATCGTATACTATCACCAGTTCTTTTTCTTTACACTTGTGAGGGGGGTGGTATTTTGTGATGTTTTGGAAATCATTTATTACGCTTTTCCCCTAAATCTTTCCCTCCTTTACTATGTCCTGTTACGTTGTTCACTTTCTCCTGGCCTCATCAACAGTGACTTCAAACCTTCGCTGCTTTAGCAGGAACTTAAGCCTCCTAAAAACGTTTCCCAAATATTTCCAAGAGTCCACCAAGGTGGCCTCATCTTCACATGTGCTCTCAGACCAGTCTGTTGGTTGAAGTCACTTTTTTTTTTTTTAACTATCCTTCACGTTTTTTCTCTTCTTTTCCAGTTCCTTCTGTTATGGCCTCCGTCTGTGAAGCTCCTTGAAGGAAACTGGGGATTGCCACTGGCACAGTGTCCATCAGGAGAAGGTGAATGCCCATACCCACACTCTGCTTCTAGAAGTTTTAGTCCCTTAGTGTGCAGGTGCCTGAGACTTGGTATGTTCCCTGCAGAGATGAGGCCTTTTACATTATCTCTGCCCACATATAACTTGCACACCCAATGAGTGCGACTTGACCAGAAAAGTCTCTCAATAATAATTCAATGGGTTTTTTTCAACCTTCACCTAGAATCCCACTACTCTAATAGAAATGGTTTTGATTCGGGCTTTTCTATCTCTAGCTAAAGAGGGGTACACATGCCATGTGTACTTTAAGACATGAAACTCTCCAGATTTTCCATGTACCCGATTATAGCAGCAGGCAAATTGGAGAGTTTATTAGTCAGATGCTGAAGATCAAGTCCTAAATGTCCTGCGAAAAGAAGGGCATAAAATATGTGTATTGGCTTAAAGCCTGCCTATGGTACACTGTTTTTTTCACAATTAAGCCTGAGCATATTGGCCCATGAATTGTTTATTGTTGTTGTTGTCTTTTTTTTAAAAGATTTTATATATTTATATATATAAAATAAATATTTATATATATATTCTCTTTTTCTAATTTTTTTTTTAGTCTCTCCCCAAACCAAACTCTTCCCTTCTCACTTAGAAAGCAAAAACCTCACTGTAGGCAATGGAAAAGTATCCACACGCCACGTCTGTTCTCACCTTTGTGAACCAAAGATACACATTGCCCTTCTGATTTCTTTCTCCTCCCTTTGTGTGTCCGTGTATGTCAGGTTGTCCTGACTCTGTCTTCCTCTCTGGTTTCTCCTTATCCCTGTGCCTAATCCGTCAACACACCAAGCCAACACCTGTTAGATGCACTCCCTTTTCCCACTTTTGAGGGTTTTGTCATATGGCAAGATAAGTAGGGACAAGGCTGGAGGCCAGAAGGAGTTTCTGAATTTTAACTCTCAGTTCTGACACTAATCCCATCTGACTCCTGAATGATATGGAATCTCAAGGTTGGAAGGTATCTTTAAAGTTTATCTATTTCTAGATCTTTCCCTAAATGCAATCATCCAGTCTAGATGTTTATATCTTAGTCAAGAATGAGGAAGCTTCCAAGGTCACCTATTCCTTTTAGGGGAATTGTACACCATTTTCCCTCACATCCAAGTAAAATTTATTGGATGTAGCTTTCTTTCAGTACCTTTAATGTACCGCCTTAAAGTCAGACAGTGTTGAGTTATGACAGTTTCGAGATACTTTAATACCTCGATGCCCACAGCTGAATGTGTCTCAATTGGTCTTAACATGTCCCTAGCTTTTTAAAAAATTAAATTCTAGTATAGTTGGCATACAGTTTTATATTAGTCTTGGGTGTATAATTAACTCTCTCAACATATGATGCTTACTAGTACTCAGCACTAAAAAGAAATGAAGTCCGGATCCATGCTACAACATGGATGAAACTTGAAAACCGTATGTGAAGTGAAAAGAAGCCAGACCCAAGGGTCACATACTATATGGTTTCTTTTATATAAAATGTCCAGAAGGAACATATCTACAGAGACAGAAAATATATTAGTGGTTGCTTAGGACTTGGGGTCAGGAATTAAAAAATTGGGGATAAGGCTATGGTTTAAGGGGTTTTCTTTTTGGAGTGATGAATATAATCTATAATTGATGGCCATCATGGTTGTACAACTCTGTGAATATGCTAAAAGCCATTGAATTGTACACTTTCAATGGATAAATTATATGGTGTGTGAATTATATCTCAATATAGTTATTTAAAAATATGATGTCCAGAAGGGAAAACAGTACTCTGCTGTAGATTGCCTTAACCTCTGTATTTCAGTTTCATTCTATAAAATAGATGAGTTAATAATATCTACTCCACCTCCTTGACAAGATTGTTGAATCACACTTTGCAACATCATAATTATGTAAGTTATTAGTTTGAATGACTCTCACCACCTCATATCTGGATCACTGACACAATCCATTTACTGTAACTTATTTGTTTTGTGGGGTAAAAGACAATTTTTTTTTTAAACACTTATTACCCAACTCAGGAGAATGTAAGGAACACTTAGCACCCATTGCATAAAGTCTAACACTTCACCTTAATATTTAAAGCTTTCTTCCAACTTTGCCCCACACTTCCTATCATTCTTCACAGCCAGACTACATTCCAATGATAAAACACTTGCTTTCCCCAACATGTATTTTATGTATTAACCTTTTTTTGCTGGTTATTCCTCTCAAACAAAATATACTGTGTTACAGACTGTCTTCCCTGCCCCCTCTCCCCCAAATTCGTATGTTGAAGCCCTAACTCCAATATGATGGTATTTGGACGTAAGTCTTGGGAGGTAATTAGATTTAGATGAGGTTGTAAGTCTGGGGCTCTATGATGGGAAATTAGTCCTTATAAGAAGAGAAAGAGACTAGAGCTCTACATGCCAGGGCACAGCAAGGAGAAGACCACCTGTAAGCCAGGAAGAGAGTCCTCATGGGAGACCCGAATTGGCCGGCGCTTTGATTCTGGACGTCACAGCCTCCACAACTGTGAGAAATAAATTCCTGTGGTTTAAGTCACCCATCTGTCCTATTTTGTTATGGCAGCCCCAGCTGACCAATATATGCCTCTGGAAATCCTTCACTAATCCCAGTTATGGCTTCCTTCCAAAGTTTTTTTTTTAAGTTTTTTTGTAACTTTCTCTTGGACCTGCCTCCCTCCCCCCGCCTTACTGATTACTCCATTACTCTACATCCTCTAAGAAGGTTAGCTTCATATAAAGCTAATTTTCAGTTCTTATTCACTTATGTACTATATTTTAACTCCTCACCTACTTGACAAGTTTGTCAAATGAGAGATGCAATGTGAATAATTTTGTTGCACCTTCTCCAAAATATGAATTTTATGGTCACTTCCTCCAGTATTAAGTCATGGCTGCTTCCTCTTTTCCTGCCGTTGTTGGCCCTACACTAAGTATGGCCCAAAGCTTATAGGAAAGGCCTCGTAGCCAATAATCCAAAATGGCTAATACATAAACAATATGTTGAAAGTTCACTCTATCAAGTTTAACTTCAGAGTTTCTGATGAGTGTCAACATTTAAAGCACCAAGAAATACGGTAGCAAGTGATTAAGTACAATTTAAAGCTTGTACCTTTTTGTCGTTATGTTACAAAAGGTCATAGGAAAAGTTGGGGCAGTTCTTGAAATTGCATCTCTTGAGCCCAGCGGGTTTGACTATTGTGGGAGGACAGGAAAGGGCATATCCAATAAGGAGAAAACTGCAGCCTCTGCTAGCTCCCCAGCCCGGGTTCAGTGACCTACTTCTGCCCAGAGCATCAGTTTTTTGGGTTTTTTTTTTTTTTTACAAACACTTTGTAGATAGTAAGACTTCTAGGTGGAAACCAAAGAGCAATTTCCTAATTATTTTTAATACATTAAAGAGGATGTTTTTCTTTTTGCTACTAGCCCCGTCTTCTAATCAATCAGCATTTCCTGCAATGTCAGGGAAAAGTGTAGTGTAACTGACAGAAGAGACGAGAGCTTAAACCTGCGCTCATTCATTCCATTCTGGGTGAAATGCCTCCGAGGGTCCTACAGGCTTATTCCCCCCAGACCAGTTGGCAATAGAAGGTTGGAGCCATACTATGGATCATCTCCAACTCATTTTATGGACAAGGAGACTAATTAAGGCCTGTGAAAGGGAATACCATGCCTAGTGGCTTATGATTTGCTAACGTGGTGATAAAAATTGGTTCAAAATTTGGTGTGGAAGCTTACAGGATGCTCCATAGGAAGTAGGTTTTGGTGCGAAGCACATTTATCTGTGTAGGTTTGTTTTATTGCTCTTGTCGTTATAAAATATACTCTGAATATTTGTCTCATATTTTCTCAAGTTATGAGAAAATCTATCAAAATGTTCTCTGCTTGTGAAAAGAAACGTGAGAATGGATGGAAGGAGGGAAAATAACGAAGGAAAGAAAAACCTAAAGGAAGTAAGTTAACCTCCTAGCCCCCTCCCCCTTTCTGTTCCCCACCGTCCCCATCTCTGCTCTCGCAATGGCTCCATTCCCTTCCCAGCTCCCTTTATTTCCCACAACCCTGAAGGCCAGCCGACAGGGGTTTACATTTCGAAAACCCTTGCGCGGCTGCCGGAGCTGGGCATGCTCAAACGCCCAGGACTGGCTTTTTTCAGCTTCCAACTTTGGCAGCTCTCCCACCCGCACCCCGAAGGGGCAGGTCCGCACAGATCCCTCGGTGTGAGTAAGCGGGGAGAAATTAACCCACTCCCACGGAGGAAGCGAGGTAGGGGAGCGAACCCGGCAGTTCGGCGTTCCGGGGGCGCCTCCAAAAGGCGGGCGCGGGGTTGCCAAGCCCTGGCGGGCTGCGCAGCGCGGGGATCTGTGGCAGCGCGGGCGCGCGCGCCCGTCCGAGGGGGCGCTGTCCGAGGGCACGTGCGCGGGAGCGCGCGCGGGGAGGGGTCGCCGAGTGGCGGGCGGGGCGGGCAGGGGCGGGGCCGCGGCGGCGCGCGGACGCCGAGCTCCACCGGGTTTCCTGAGGCTGCGGCGCGGCCACCAGCGGGAGGGCGGTAGCCACCGTCTCCAGAGCCTGAAAACCTGGGACTTCGGGGGCGCTGAGGGACGCAGGAGCGGAACCCGGCCGCGGGGAAGAGCCGCGCGGTGCAGCTCGCGCCTTTGCAGACAGCGCTTTCCTCGCTCCGTTTAGGAAGTGGGTGGGGGTGTTTCGTGGCCGGCGTCGGGAGGGATTGGAACGCCCGCGCCCGGAAAGAAAGAATTCACCTGTGTTTGAAGGCAGCTCGTCGGACGTGGAGGGAGCGGCGGCGAGCTCTCGCTCCTGGCACAATGGGCTGTACGCTGAGCGCCGAGGATAAGGCGGCGGTGGAGCGGAGTAAGATGATCGACCGGAACCTCCGTGAGGATGGCGAGAAGGCGGCGCGCGAGGTCAAGCTGCTGCTGCTCGGTAAGGGCGGCCAGGCGCGTCCCGGGGGGCCCTGGGGTCGGGCGGCTTGCTAGGCGCGGCGCCCCGCGGTGGCCGCTACGGGCCCCTCGCGTTTGGAAACGCAGAGCGGACGTGTCAGAGCGGCCGAGAGCGCGTCTCCTAGCGCCGGGGGATGGTTTCCGGGCGAGAGCGGGGCCGGTGCGGTGCGGAGCCGCGGCGGGCGCTCCAGTCCCTGGTCCCCTGCCTGCCTTCTCCCTGGCCGGTGAGAACTCGCCCGCGGGGGGCGGGAGCCTCCATCACTGACAGGCGTTGGTGTGGACCCCGCGAGGAGCCGAGGAGCGGGTCGCGAGTAAGCCCGGTTTCTCTGAAGTTAGCTCAGCCTTCGGAAGATGAAGGGGGCTTTCGTGGCGAGGGGAAAAAAAGAAAACAGCACACCACCCCTCCCCCCTTGAAAACCCTTCGTACGAGGTGTCGTATCGTGGTTGTGGTTTTCCCCTGTCTAGAGTGCCTCGTTTTGTGAAATCAGTTCGCCTATTGTGAGGTTCCGTGGGATCGAAATGTGTCCTTCCTGTTAACTTCCTATGACGACTCAGTAAGTGTAAAGGGAGCACCGACTATATTTACCTTGCTCAAGGAAGTAGGCTATCTATGCGGGATGCTTGGTTTTTATTACTGCGGAGACATGGAAACCATCAAAGTTGGGTAACGTTTGCTCCGGTAGTAGGCAAGGCAGATACTCGAGCGGAGAAACCTATGCGAAAGGTGCGAAAGGGTCACGCGGAAAACGGAATTCTCTCCCAGCTGCCACGGTTTCTGATGAATGAGATTTGCCAGGTACACGCCAGGCTTTTATTTGTCCTTAGTATTGTTCTCTTGGTGGAACGCTATGGGGAGGTCTTTTCCAGCTTCTTGAGAGACCCCCCGAAAAAAAAGAGTAAGCCAGGGTTTTGACTGAAGAATACTTTAGGAAAATAATCACAGCTTAAGATTTGTAGATCTGTGAGTTGGGGTTTTCTTTTGTTTGCTTGCCACCCCCCCCCAACATGCACACTCTATAATCATCTATAGTTATTTAGGTAGGTGAAAGATTTCACAATCTTTATTTGCACTTCAGGCGATTGCTTTTGTTTTAGAACAGTTAAAATAAAAGGAATCTTGCACAAGCCTGTTTTCAGTAAGCTTCTGTTTCATTGGTTTAATGACTGCAGGAAAAATGGTGGGTTTTTTTCTCCATTACTAGTAGGCTTAGAAGCAGCAAAGTTGGCATGACTAAAACTAATAATGATCTGAGTCATTTTGCTAGCAAACTGTGAAATAACTTTGCATTTTAAAGACCTGAGTGACTTTCTTCACCCTTTCCCCCAACATAAATCTTTCTCAATTAATACTGTTTACCTAAGTTTTTATGTTAATAAGAAATAGCATATTTTTGCCTGGGTCAATGTGTTTTTAGTGTCTTGAACATAGAAGAGACACACCTTGATATGGAAACATGTAGATGGTTCTCTTCTGATGTGGATGTGCTTGAGACAAAAATGAAACAAAAGGAAGATTGCAAAGTTCTCTTCCTGCAGTTTCTGCACTCCTGCTCTGATGTATTCTTTCCGTGTATTTTAGTGTGACTCTAGTTTGAGCCAGCCGTCCACCATGTTTAAAGCAGTTGAAAAATTGAGTCCTCTGGTGTTGTTTTATGCTTTAATTAGATGTCTATTGGAGAGAGATGGCCTAGGATAAAGGTCAAAGGAGTTGGTTTTTGCTTATATTCAGAAGAGGTCAGTGTTTCTCAGCCTTAGCGCTATTGGCATTTTAGGCACTGTAATCCTTTGTTGTGCATGCTGTCTTGTACGTTGTGGGATGTTCAGCATTGTAGGATGTTCTTTGGCCTCTACCTGTTAGATGCCAAGAGCAGCCCTCTTAACCTTTGATCCTTGAAAATGTCTCCAGATAGTCCCCAAAGTCCCCTGGGGGTAAAAACTAATCTCTGATGAGAACCTAGATTAACAGGTATGGTGACTGTATAATGTAGAAGTAAAAGTTGCCCCTCTACAACCAGCTACAGTGAGAGTTATAGGAAGGTGTAGCAGAGTCATGCTTTTCAGAAGAAATTATGAGATTTTGTTTTTCTATACCACTAATGTTAGAAAGATTTCAAAATGATTTTTAATATTTTTTAGGTAACTGAATTCCTTCAGTTGTCTTTTCTAGCTTTGGTGTTTTGCTTTTCTCCCTGCATCTTATTTCTCTGTAGAAATCCCTTTGTACCCCTGTTGTGGGCCCAGTTTTTTCTCTTCTTCTTTATCTGTCTTACTCCTACTCCCCTTTTGCCCAGGGTCCCAGCGTTCTAGATCCTATAAACAAAATGCTGGCTTATTTCATAAATGTTATTCTTGGAATGTTTCAAAACACTCCCTCCCCCCCCCAATTTGTCTTTAGCAGTGAAGTTTTGACCTTTGGTTCTTTTATGGATGTTAAAAGGCATATGTGTAAGTAGCTCAATGAAATCATTCCATATAAAACACGACAGCTGAATCAACTAGAAAAACAAAATGGTTTTCTGGGTAATCAATAACCATTGTCACTTCCATTTATATCAGGTCTTCCTCTTCAATTATTTTATTATTTTTTTCATCAAATGAACTTTTTCCATTTAAAAATGCCAGAAATCTCCCGAAGTATATTTAAGATAATATAATAAATAGTTCATTGTATTGCATTTTTTCTTAAGGTGTATATGTATTGTATTTTAAACATCTGGGTTGAGAGTTTTAGGTATGAGATGCCCATTATTAGGGGGAAAAAAGGTACTGGGTGTCTATTATAATTTAAATTTTTTAAAAAATCAGAGCTATTTCACTATCCATATTAGGAACAGTGAATTAGGACTTAAAAAAGAGAGGACTTAGTCTAATCATTGTCCTAAGGGAAATTAGGTCAGTGGTAGAGTGGTTCAAGTCTTCAGGTTTAGTTTTCAGGTATTGGTATGAGAATAATCATCCTAAACCGAAAACTTATTTTTATAATGAAAGTTTTCTTTCCATTATAGATGGCTAATTGCCTGAAGGGAAAACATTTTTTATTGTCATATCTTTGAGGATGTTACAGTTTATCCTTTTTTAAGGGCTGTATCATTAGGTTTTGACTGTTTTTACAGTGAGACTATATTATGCATATGGCCACTTCTTAATTATAATTTTCAAAGATGTAAAGGTTAGATTATACAAAAGTAGAACTTTCATGCATTCTTCATAACATTTCACTCTAAAGCTGAGTTTTGAATCTCTTTTACTCCATCTCATTATCCTTTCCACTCCACTCATCCTCACAGACAAACAAAAATCCACAACCTTTCTCTTTCTGTAGTTGGTTTTAAATATTATAGGTTGAGTGAAAATGAGGTGAGGGATAAGATCTCTTCTGCTTGGTGAATATTTTTCCATTGCTACCAGCAACCAGCTCTTTGAGAAGCTACATCATTAATCTTTTTGTTCCCTTATACTTGCCCTGTGACTTCCTTCGTTGGGAAATTCTGGCATTGCAGGACATTGGATTTTGCGTTGCTTTAGCCATTTCCTTAGCATTGGCTCAGGATCTTAGATGTGGGGAGTCCCATTTTCTTGAGTAAATGGACCTGTATTTCAACATGGGTTCTGTGTTTCTCTCTCACTCACCTACCTTGAGGTTAACGATTACTTTGATAGTCACTACAGGTGGTATTAAAGTGTGTTTTGAAAGGGCTGATTTTTCTGTATCTTCTGTTTCTCCTTAAAATTTGTAGTTCAAGTTCTCCGATGCCACTGGCAGCCTAATTGCAGAAGGCTTTCCAGCATCTGGTATTTCGCCTCTTGCCTACTCTTGGTATCGTGCTAATTCCTTGCTCAGAAACCTTTGTTGACTTCTCCATTGCCTGCATAAAAAAACTTTCTTCTAGACCTCGCTTCCCTCCATCCTTATGCTCTTCTCCTCAGGGCACCCTCCTCCTCCAGACAGGAACAGTTGGCATATGGTGAAGCATATTGTGCTCTGGTTTCTAGTTTGGTTTAGCTGTGTGCCCTGCCTGTTTCTCGGACTAGAGTGAGCACTTCGGGGGCAGAATCATTATCAGTTGTACTTATATGCATCCCGAACAACCATTTACTTTGTCATGTGCTTAATTAGTTCCTAATTATGTTAATACCTTATATAGAATTAGGACTTCATCTAGAATATAAACTGTATACTTGGCCATTTTCAGTATTGATGGGAATAATTATCCAGCCAAACAAAGTAAACCAAAAAGGAATATTAACAGCATGTGATGACCAAAATAAACACATGGTATCTAAAAGCAGATTCGTTTAAGAATTCTTTCTGATTTTTATGAGAATTTTTCACAGTCCTTATATTATTTGAAAAATTAGAAAAAAATAAAGAAAAATGACAGTGGATATTCAATGGAGGAAAGTCTGCTGTGTTGCAGTTGTTATGTTATTCCTTAATTTTTTTTTTCTTTTGTACAGATCTTATTTTGTGATCTTTATTTTTGGCCTCTTTTAACCATAAATAAAGAGCATGAGTCTTGTTAAATTTATCAGTGATGGGAAATCTAATGCCAATATTATAGGACTTAGAAGATGCTTGGAAATGTAATGCCCGTTTTCTAGGATTTAGTGGGAGATGTTATTTAAACCGGGGAATGATTGCTATAATTTTTTAAACAAAAAGTGAGCATCCAACCACAGTCTTACTGTTCCTTGTTTTGCATGCCTCAGCTTTGGAAAGTTCAAGCTACCACAAATTCCCATGGGAGGACCTGAATGTATTTGTTGCACTTCTAGGTCACATATTTCTTGGTCACATGTTCTGGCATATGCAGTTACCCAATGTGTGACTTCCCACAGTGTGACATTGGTGAAGCTCAGATCCCAGATGGCATTTGAGCTTTATGAACTAAGGTCAGCAGCACCTAATCTTGTAGTGCTTAGACTGCCTTCTGTCATAACTTGTTAAATACTAATTAAAAATCTTAGCAGAAATAAGGCAAACATCATTTTAAGGTGAATGTTCATTCCTTAAGTGTAGTGGCTTTTAAACAACATAAAATGTAATGAGTTTTATGTTCCTGGAGGTCAGAAGTCCAAAATGGGGTTCACCAGGCTAGAATCAGGAGGTCAGCAGGGCTAATTTTCTTCTAGAGGTCCCAGAGGAGAATCTTTTTCTTGGCTTTTTCCAGCCTCTATCTAGAGGCTCCCTGCTCTCATTGGTACATGGGAACCTTTCTCCATCTTCAGAACCAGCAGTGACTGGTGGAGTCTTTCTCAGGTAGCATTGTTCTTATGCTAGTCCTTTCACTTCCAGGGAACCCTGTGATTTCATTGGGTCCACCTGGATGATGCAGGATAAGTCCCTTCCTTCAGGAGACTTGTCTTAATCCCTTCCACATAGTTTCTGTTCCCATGTAGGCTGACATGTTCTCAAGTTCCTGGGACTGAGACATGGGCATCTTTGGGCATCTCATGGGCTATTACTCTGCCTCCCACAGTCTGCCCTCTGGCTGCCAAAGATTTATGTAAAATGCACTTACCGAATCCCAACATCTCCCACAGTCTCAACCCATTACGGCGTCAGCACAGTGTCCAAACTCTCATCCAGATCTCATAATCTAACTCATTTTTGGTGAGATTCTGGGTATAATCCATCTTGTGACAAAATTCCTCTCTGCCTGTGAACCTGTGAAACTTGAGAACCTGTCATCTGCTCCTGTAATACGATGGTGGGACAAGCACAGGGTATCAGCTATAGATCTTCCTGTTCAGAAAGAAAGTGGAACCAAAAAAGAGTCATCCGGTCCCTTGCACTGTGCAAACTACATTAGGTTTCAAGACCTGGGAATAATCTTCTGATCCTCTCTACCTTCAGGGTTCTAGACCCCCCCCCCTTCCTTTTTAATGAAAGGTAGCGTGTTTGCAGCTTGAGTAATTTTATCAGCCAGTTTCTTGCCTATAGAATACTTGTGACCTGATAGGTTTTTGGACTCTCTCATCTTTTTTCCTTTACTGTTTTATAATAACCAGCAAGAAAGAAAACAGCTTGCACCTTCCAACAGTTTGCTTGGAAATCTTCTCATCTAAATACCCAAGCACATAGCTTATATGTTCTGTTTTCACATAACCACAGGACATAATTCACTTAAGCTTTCTGCCACTAGGTAGCAAGGAACCTCTTTCTGCTATATAACAACACGTTCTTCCTTCCCGTCCAAGTCCTCGCCAGCAGCACAGTTAAAGTCCATATGTCTGTCAGCAGCATGTTCATGGCAATGAAAATATTTCCTGAGATCTCATATGTTTTCTCTAATATATGTTCAGATGCTTAATATAGGTGTTAACACCTGTATTTCTAATAGTGTGTTGGGGGCAATCCAGGCTTTTACAACCTTGTTCCTCAAAATTCAGCCTCTGCCTTTTGCCTGATTCCAAACCCATTTCCGAATGTTCAGTATTTTTTTTTTTTTTTTTTTTGTGGCAGCATCACTGATACCTCACGTATAACTTAAGAGCATGCAAAATGATTATGACTTCATTTTCTTCAGTTCTTTGCAATTTATGTGACTATCATGATAACAGTAAAATCACCAGTTTTCTGGTGCTTCGTATTGAACCCGTGATATTTCAGTCCAGGCATAGTGTTAAAGAATAAGACTTTTATTTTTGTTTGCCTCTGCTTCAGTGAAGTTTTTCCTGACCATCCAGTCTAAATTTGTCTTCCTTCCTCTCCCTTCCTAATTACACCATTTTGAAATCATCTTGTGCATCTACTTTTTTATTGTCTGTTGCGCCTTGTGTTAGGGTTGGCTTCCTCAGAGCGTGAATCCTGTCCGACTTGTTTATCATCGAATGACACAGAGTAGTCCTTTCATAAATGGTGATTAAATGATTGACTAGTTAAATTATTGAACATTAATTTTGACTAATAATCTTTTAAAAAGTTGATACATTTTTCTTGTGCCTTGGGTAATTTTAATGAGTTTTGGCCCAGTGTATTCTCATTTATTTCTTTCATATCTTGCTGGTTATTGTAACTAAATTACTCACACTCTTCTAAAAACTAAAATTAATTTAGGATACCTAATTCTTGTTGCATGATCAGAAACATACTATGACTCTTGGGAAATTAGGTGTAGAGTGAAATGTGATTTTTATATTTGCGTATCCTGGACATTTTTTCTTTTTTTTCTTTTTCTTTATCTTTGTGGACACTTTGTTTTTAATAGGATTGTTGCATTGCTATTTCACCTGTTATTTGAGCGCTTTCTTAAAAGGCTTGCAGTCATACAGCGTGACCTCAGATATATTCTCACAATCATATCTTTCACAGCAGGACAATGAGATTGTAACTTTGGCTTTCTGGAGCCAAAGTTAGAGTGCTCAGAAACTGACCACAGTCTATTCTTTATGTCTTTTCTATCCTTATGTGGCAAGAATTGTCATTGGGGCATTTGCAAAGTGCATTGTGTATTTTTGGTTTTGAGTTATGCCTTAGGCTTACCAAATCCTTAAGAGAATTTACAATTTACTTAGGGAAATATATACATAAAAGTAGTTCCTCATAATGGTAAATAGGGAAGAAATGATATAATAATAGATACTAGGGGAGGTGAGCTTTAACACTGGGTGTCTTCATTATTGATCACAGATGAGGGTGGAGGTCACGTACCTCTGAGAAATTACCTCTCAGAATAACTGTGGTTATAAATCTGTCCATTTCCATGCATTTTTGGGCTTATTTTTTGATCCTGCCTGGCTGTAAGCTCTATTATATAGAAACCTGCAATCTAGAAGAGACTTTGCTATCTATGACGTAGTTTTCTTACAGTCTCCACATAGAAGGAATTTTAGCCCTCCAAGGTTTATTTCGCTCTGTGCAGAGACTCTCTACACAGGGAAGGGCCATTGACCTGGCAGTAAAATGTTTCCCTTGAGATCTTGGTCAAGTTATCCTAATTCCTGAAGCTTTAATTTTCTTTTCCATAAATTCCGGATAGTAAATGTACCTACCTCACAGGGCTGGGGGACAAAGTAAGCTGATACATCCAGGGTACTTAGAGTAACACATGGCACAGCAGTTCTTAGTAAATATAAGCTGTTAAGATAAACACTTCAGAGATTCTTTGGAGTCAGCCCTCCCTCTCTGTCTCCTTCCGGTTCGATCCATTTATGGTCATAGATATTAAATCTTTTTGTTGGCTCTTCTTAGCCAAGGGTATGTACATAGCAAAGATATTGAGAAGTATAAAGCCAATCTTAATTACTAGTTTCTGATCCAACCATGGCTTCCTTGTGGGACTTGGCTTTCTGCTAACAGTATCCCCATTGGGAAAAGACCAGGTAAATATCTGTGCTGTTAGGAATTCTAGAGAGAGTAGATTTTAAGTAATTGGAAAACTTTACAGATGATTTAAAAGTAATTTTTTCTCCCTTTTATTACCTGTTTTTAGAGTAAATGTATTAATTTCCTGTAAACTTTCCTTTTTATCTTTCTTAAAAATAAAACAAGGCTGTTAATGTAAGTTTTGAAACATTATTTGAATTGACTCAAATGAATGTGCCATTTCTCTGGTGAATTTATGATTAGTTGCCACGAATTTAAAACCTTTTCGAAACTTTCTGTACTGGTGACTCAAACAGATTCCTAATAAAATTCCAAAATTACCATGAATATACTTTTAAGAAAGAAGTAGCATCTCTTGAGAAAGTGGTAGTAACCTTGATATAGAAACAGTGGAACATTTACTCTGTGATAGTATTTGTCTCTTTTAATAATATTTCAGAGGAGTCTCTTTTAAGACTTAGTCTTGAATTACCTGGAATTCCTTCTGCTTTTATTTTGCCTTTCTAAGGCACAGTCTGAATTTTTTTCTAGTAATTTACTTATCTAATCTATATTGTAATTTTTTTGTTTGTTTGGGCACATGTCTTTTATTTGACAGACTTCCATGATATTTAAGAAGCATTGGACCTGTAAGTAAATGGCACCTAAGATCAATGTAATATAATAGGAATTAGAAGAAAACCTCCTTATTGGTAGTTCTGAAGTTAATCTAATTTCCAGAGTTAAATTTATTTCAGTGCAATTTAAAATTGATCTACTGAGTTTTTACAAACTGAGCAGTCAGTGTAATCAGCAACAAGATCAAGAATTATAGGCAAGGGTTATGCTGTGACTGTGACCAGTTGCCAGTCTGGCCAGTCTGGAACCGATGAGCTGGTGCACTGGCTCCCACTCAGCCTCCCAGAACCTTCCATCTATCCTGGTTCTCTCTGCCATCTTCATATTTCTCTAAAGACTCCTGCATCCTGGTCCATAAACATTCTCAAGTCATGCCCAGCATTAAAAACAATAAAATCCAAGCAAGATGGCCATACTCTCCTT
Source organism: Enhydra lutris kenyoni (assembly GCF_002288905.1). NCBI lineage: Eukaryota > Metazoa > Chordata > Mammalia > Carnivora > Mustelidae > Enhydra > Enhydra lutris. Next base: position 9,191,973 of record NW_019154124.1, read on the forward strand.
AAATCATTTTTAGTCTCTCATTTTCCATCTAAACTTTTCAAAATAATGAGGCTGCATTCCATTTTTACTTTTTCACTTTCCATTCACTCTTAAATTGCTTTTTATTTTTAAAAAAAGGTATTTTTCAATTATATAGGAATATTGAGAAATAAAACAGGCACTCTTGTAATCTGTATAAATATATTTTTTTAAAGAGAAACTATCTGGGGCGCCTGGGTGGCTCAGTGGGTTAAAGTCTCTGCCTTCGGCTCAGGTCATGATCCCAGGGTCCTGGGATCGAGCCCCTCATTGGGCTCTCTGCTCAGTGGGAAGTCTGCTTCCTCCTCTCTCTCTGCCTGCCTCTCTGCCTACTTGTGATCTCTGTCTGTCAAATAAATAAATAAAATCTTAAAAAAAAAAAAAAGAGAGAGAAACTCTTATGGTTAGTCCCTTCTGTAATTAGGTCACGCCTCTCATTCTGACTTCCTATCTCTTAACTTTTCTCCAGTTTTTTTTTAAAATCTCCTTTTTATGTTACGTATATATCTTTTAGTTTACCTTATCTATTTAGCAATAAACTAATCTGCCTTTTAACATACTGTTTTTAATTTTATTAGTAATATTTATATTTCTAGGAACTCTAAATAATCTTTTGGAAATAGTTTTTTCCATTCTTATATTTTGTAGCTTTTTAAAAAAGTCACTTTCATCATACCATACTTCATAGTCTCTTTGTGAAAGATTTATTATGTAAAGTTCTTAACAGTTCACATATTTGTAGGGTGTTGACTGTATTTCACAGTAGGTAGATCGTGTGCTCTAGTAATTTTTTATTGTGAGTGCATAGTAACCAGCACATTGTGTGAATCTTGTGCACTCCAGGTTGGCTCTAGTTTTTTCTTAGTCTCGCGGGGTGAGGGTAGAGGGCAGATTTACTTTACTTACCTTGTTACCACAATATTCTAAAATGGAAGGCCCCATCTCTCACCCACTTACCCAAACCACTTCCTCCTCCTCCTCCTCCTCCTTGCTGTTGGCTCTATTTTAGTTGGTGGCACCACTGACCCTTGATTTCTTATTTGCTTTCACACCCATTTAGTCAAAAGCTCCATTGACTTTGTTTTGTAAATTTGTAAATTTGACTTTGTTTTGTAAATATTTTGCTTATTTTCCTGTCTCGCATTTTATCATCCAGCAACACTGAACTCAGGGTTTTTCATTCCTGTGCAGGTTTGTTTTTTTTTTTTTTTTTTTGCCACAGACCACCCTTTTCTCATGTGGTCTCTGCTTAGGTTGAGGAGTACGTGTGCGTATGTGTGCATGTGCATGTGCTCGTGCGCATGTGCGTGAACCTGGTTGGCTCTCCCAGTACTGTTCTGGACTTATGATTAACTCCCATGGTGTCCCAGTTCCTGGCAGCCAGTTTTTTTTCCTTGCCTGCCAGCGTCCACTGCTTATTGGTCTATTATGGCTCATTTTGTTCACGGCCAGGACAGTTTCTCTTACAGTCTTGCTCCTCCTTTGTGTCTCATGGGTGCTGTGGACCTTCTGATCTCTGTTTTTCCTGGGTAGCCCTTTGCTGCAGAGCCAGGACTGGTAGCCAGGCTCTTTCGTCGCTACCTTGAGTGCTCTGTCTTCTCTGGTCACATCAAGCATGTTGAAAATTCTATGTCCTGTGCATTTTGCAGTGGTGCTAATATGCCCCGGAGAGATACCTCGGGGTCTTTCTTCTCCCTGGATCTCACATAGGCTCTTCTGCCTTGAGCAATCTCTTCATCTTCTCTGACATTACTGGTCACCTCTGAAACTGTGGCTCAAAAAGGGATATCAAGATAGGTGACTCCCGGCCTCTCTCATCCCTAGCTGCCTCCTGCATTTGCCACTAGGCCATGGATGACCCTCTGGTTACCAGGCTAATGGTCTCTGCCATGCGATGCCTGGAAAGTGAAGCACTTGTACCCATCCATTTTCATCTGATGACACTAATGCACCCCGTTTGCCTCTTCTCTCATTATGCATGCAAATGCAAAGAGAAAAAAAAACACATCAGTAATTCTCAAAATACTTCTAGCATTACATCCTCTGTTGTTCTTTCCATTCCTGCTCTGACGTTAGGCCTTTTCACACTTGTCATTATTGTATGCTTTTGCTGGTCCAGGTATGCTAACCTTATCTTCCTAAGGCAGCTCTTCTTAAATTTAAACTTTAATATGCATTGAAATAAGTTGGAATCTTTTAAAATGTAGATTTTCATTCTAGGTCTGGGATGGAACCTGAGATTCTGCATTTCTCACGGGCTCTCAGGGACTGCCTTTGCCACTGAGCCCCAGGCCAGTCCATACTTTGGGAAGCAGAGTTCTAGAGCTGGTGATCCTCCTGGATCTTTTCCATTTATTCATTGGATAAGCATTTTTCACGACTTATGCCGTTTTGGCCATATTCATGAAATCTCCCATAACCTCATCTTTAAGGTATTTAAAACAGTGCTTTGCACAGAGCTATCATTTATACACACACGTATGTACACATGCGTATGTAACACCTGTCACACTTACATAGTTAAGCTCTTAGTGTTAACCTGAAATGGTTTTTTAGTAGAATATTTTGAGGAAAACTATTTGATATGATCTTGCATGGAAGCATGCACTTCCTGGAGAGTGATCAAACACTATAATTAGCCATAATGAGTCTTCAGTATATTTAGCAAGTATTTTTAAAATGGATTTCTTCTTTTGATGATATGATTATTCAAGTCAGGTTGAATGTGACCTTATAAATATGTTTTTATGAACATTTTCATCTAGTAATATTCATGATGACATTCCTTTCTCAGAAGTAAATAAAGGATGGTTGCAAACTCTAAGAAAGTTTATAGTCATTGGTCTTGAAATAATTGATCATACTATTTTTATGTAACCTCATCTCTCCTAATCTCACCTCACATACAACACGATTTCCATTGCCTTCTTTAAAAGGCAATTCTGATCTTAGAAAACTGTCCTTTCCATTAATATTTACTGACAAGTACTACAAAATATGAAACATTTTATGATTAAATATAGCATAAATGACCTATCACTTCTTTTCATTTGCTGGTTAGGCTTAACTCTAAGTTAGTTATGACACCTGGTTCTTATAAAACGTGTAAGTTCATTCAGTAAATATTTATAGGCGCCAGCTCTATGGCCTGCATTATCTAGGTATCTGGAGATGGAACCGTCTCTGGAAGCTGATATTAATTAAAAGAGAGGAAACATTCTTCAAGTAGTTAAGTATTAAAATACTGGAAACATAGAATAAAAGCAATATGGGTATTTTGGCTTGTTTACTAGAAAGTTTAAAGCTTAAGAAAATGGGTTCTGGGTTTTTTTCTCTCTTTTGTCTTACTGTGTCTTTGGTGGAGTAGATCATTTTAACTTTGTTTTGGATGATTGCATTTTATACATCAGGTTGAAGTTTATTGCTTTTTGCCAAACGCTATTCAAAAACTTCCAGATCAAGGAATAAATAAGGAACTCCGAAGTAATTTATACCATGCACATGGCCATGCTTAGAATTTTAAGACTAATTTCTTGAAAAGTTTAACCAACAACATAGCCCATGGGAGTTTTAGCAGTTATATTTGAGATGCCTTAAAGTTTGATATAAAATGTAACCAATATAGGGGCACCTGGGTGGCTCAGTGGGTTAAAGCCTCTGCCTTCGGCTCAGGTCCTGATCCCGGGATCCTGGGATCGAGCCCCATATCGGGCTCTCTGCCTGGCAGGGAGCCTGCTTCCTCCTATCTCTCTCTGCCTGCCTCTCTGCCTACTTGTGATCTCTGTCAAATAAATTTAAAAAAAAAATGTAACCAATATAAAAAGAGTAGTTCTGAAGAATAGAAAACTCTTAACAGACTCTTAGTATAGCTATATTTGGAGAGCCAGTCAGCAGAACTTTATAATTCATAGACTTGTGTAGATTTTGAAATATATTTGGGCATGTGTATGTTTTTGTTCATCAGTGAGCAAGTGTTATTTTAAAAAAAACAAAACCAGAAATGTTAGAAAATTCAAACATCAGAATGAGTCTTTCAGATAAACAACTCATTTTTTTCTGAATAGAAGTAGAAAATGCTTTTGTAAAGTTTTTGTAGAATGAACCCATAGACATGGGGAACTAAGTTGAGATCTCAACTTAAATATTTTCAGAATTGTGTGGTATTCTAAAAATCATTTAGCATAATGGTTTGGGTTTCTGAAAGTTAAGATTATTTAGATTTATGTAGTTTTAGTCATTAAATATTATATGAATAAGTTTGCAACCAAGATATTCAGTGCATTTAAATAGGACATTTTGAGTAAGAGTATGGAGATGTCATTTAACCTTTGCTGCATTTTCAAGGTTTAGTTTGTTATTAAGATTCTGAAACTAGATACGTGTACGCCTTAAAGGGGAGCATTCAGCTGGAGCATTTCTGTTACTATCTAGTGATTCTGTGTTTCTGAATATGTTTCTTCTAATAATGGATTGTATGGTGTAGCTCCAAGATAGTTTTGTATTTTTAATACAACAGTGGTGTGATAACTTCAGTACAGAGACCTCATAAAAGATACATTCTGCAAATTTCTTAGGCATAAAATATTCACTCTGTTTTTCTAATTTTTTCTTCCTATGTTTTTCTAATTTTATCTTTAATATTTATATGTTACTCTCTTATAAAAATGGCATCTGGGCTGTAGACATGGTAAACATTTGACGTGGTAAGTGTGTGAAGAGTGCCCCTGTTTATAGGTAAGGCTTTTTCTGTGTTAGGGGAAATACTCTTCAAGCTAGCTTCAGCACAGAGTCTATTATGAGGCAGACACCTCAGAGGAAACCCAACACTGAAACTTGAAAGCTGGTGCACGGGGAACAAGACTGTACCTTTGGCTTTGGAGATGATGGCCTTGCCATGGTGCTTTCCTTCCAACCTTCTGATTTCCTCACTCCATAAGTTTTATACTCAGTTTATACTACTCACTGCGTCAAACTCTTAGTTTTCCAAAGTCAGACAACTCTGATCTGCCTACCTCACCTTTTGTCCCCTGCTGTAGTGTCTTCAGCCTCTGGCAGGTGGAGATTGGGCCACCTTTTGGTCAAATACACAATCCTCTTCAGTTCAGGCAGCTGTGGTGGGAGAGCAGGGCAGTGCCATGGTGCCTGGTCCTTGGCCAAGGAAAGAAAGGCTTTGTTAAACAAAAAAATTTGGTGCTGCTTCCAAAACTTTTATACATCTAGTATCAAAGAAATAGTTTATTTATTACCTCTTAAAGAACAAAGAAGAGGCTTTTTTTTATCACACTGTTCCATCAGCAATGACATGTATGTTCATTGTCTTACATGCTTTGTGTTGTTTAGTTTTAAGCTTTACATGAGAGGTTACTAATATCTCAATGTATCTTGAATATCTTTAGTTATGTACAGCATTACTGTTTTATAGAAAGAAAATATATTGATCCCTTTTGTTCTAGTATCTGATTATCTTCAAAGACTGATTGTCTAATTATTGAGTATTACATGTATTCTTTGAACATTTGGGAAAATAAACCTTTGAGAAGTTTCTTTCCTCTATGCATTTTGAAATTTTGAATAGTTTACATGATACTGTCTGTGTATTTAACTGTGTACTTTTGTGGCTCATATATCAACCTCTCATTAAGTATTTCCAGTATGTCTAAGTAAGTATGTAAGTATGTAAGTTTAGTGCCTACACAGTAATCCACTTATAGATCTGCATAATTTATTGAATCACACTAATGTTGAAAATTGAGGCCTTTCAGTTTTATAACCAGATATTCTGCCATGATGACTGTATTTTATGCATATATCATTACGTGTATTCCTGACTGTTTCCTTAAATTATTGGGTTAAAAGGCTTGAACTGTCTTAAGGCAGATGATGTGTACAGCTAGACTGCTTTCCCCACACATTCTGGTTTCCACCCCTGCAGGTGGAACATCACCTTCATTAGCATTGAGGGTTCTTGTAATTATCTGTACTAAACTGATGAGTAAAAATGGCTTCACATTGTTACTGTAATCTGCAATCTACTTTAATTTGCGAAGGGGTGGTGGAAGGACTGTTCTAAAGAAGTGAGTCTGGTCCATTTTGAGGTTCATCAGAACCTGCCCTTTAATACTTTGCGTATCTGTTGCATATAATTTCCCCTGTTGTGTGGTTCTGGATTTTGTTGCTTTTAGACATACATTGCTTGTTTTACTTCAAGTTCAGTAAGAAGATAGAGAGTTGCTTAAGTTGTTGGCTCAGTAACTATGCCTTGAGTGATTTTGACAAATGGTCTTTTGGTATTAATTTAATTATATATGCCTTCAGATTATACAGCCTGAGAGGTTTCTCATCAGCAGTAGAGAAGACTTTCTTTAAAAACAAGGGAAAAGTGCAGATTGTAGAAGACAAAATTAATTCATTGATGTTAACATTGATGACATATGTACCATGAACAAAGTGGGGCAAAAAGCATACTGTGTACCACCTATTATGATGGAAATGCAAATTAAGATGAGATACCATTTCATGCCTCTTAGAATCAGGCAACACCAAATGCTAACCTGGACAACTTTAATATCCTTTTGGGTGGGAACATTAGTTGCTAGAAGCACGTTGGGTAAAGATACAGATCTTTACCCCACTGTAGTAATGTAGTAATCCCACTCACAGGTACAGACTACAGAGAAAGTATTGTGGTTTTAGTGAGAAAAATTTTCCTTGCAATATTGCTTGTAATAGCAAAATTTGAAATACCTAAATTATCATCAGGTGTGGATAAATGCGAAACAATGATTAGAGTATATCTTGAAAAATGAAATAACCTGTACGATTATGCAAATGAAATATTATACAGAGAAAGTAAATGTGTGATAAATCTTAGTGGCAATGTTAAGTCAGATAGGCAGTTTGCAAAATGATATGTTCTATGACACATTCATATAAAGTTAAAAAAATCTTCAAAACTATATCATATGTTTGGGCACCTGGGTGGCTCAGTGGGTTAAGCCTCTGCCTTCGGCTCAGGTCATGATCTCAGGGTCCTGGGATTGAGCCCCACATTGGGCTCTCTGCTCAGCAGGGAGCCTGCTTCCCACTCTCTCTCTGCCTGCCTCTCTGCCTACTTGTGATCTCTCTCTCTGTCAAATAAATAAATAAAATCTTAAAAAAAAAAAAAAAACTATGTCATATGTTTATAGGTAGAACATATATAGCAGAAGTATAAGGAAGTGCCTGGCGAGGCTAAACATCAAAATCAGAGTGTTGGTTATTTTAAGGAAGGGAGAAAGGGAAGTAGGTGAGGGAGAGGTGTCCAGGGTGCTGTAATGTCTTCATCTTAAGCAGGGTGCTGAATGCACAGATGTTTGTTCTCTTATTTTCTGGATACTTTCATATGACTGAACTATTTCATAAGTAAACAGAAGTTTTGTTAGATGCTAATTCATTGCAATTTTGGCATCTTTGTTTTATGTGCTCCCACATCTGGTTGTTTCCCGAGCCTTGTTTACTCTCATTTCCATTCCCTTGTCCATCCTCGTCCTCCTCCCATTTTCACATAAATGAGTCTGCTATAATACCTTCCTACCAGGTCTTCTTGCCTACACACTTTCAGCCCTCCATTCTAAATTAATCTTCGTAAATGACAGCTTTGATCTTATCAGTAATTTCTCAGAAGTCTCTAGTAGCTCCAGTTATTTACAGAATTTCACCCTGTTTATTAGCACTTCTGTGGTTTGGCTTCCACTCTGCCTTCCAGATTTCCCATGACTATCCCTTGGCAGTCTCTGAGGACGTCCCGTGCTTTCTTATCTTTGATACCCTTGCCCATGCTGTTCTTTCTAGGAATACCTTTCCATCCTCACCAATTTCTAGTCCTGTCCATGTGTGTTTTGGAGCTCAGTTTTGGACAGTATTTGTCAAAATTGAATAATATGTCTTTAATAAGGAGGAAACAATTCTTAGAGGTTCCTAATACTGATTTATGTATATTGTGATACCACTTATACAATTATGCAGCACGTAATTAGGTGTAAAAATCATATGTTTCTAACTTCTAAGCAGTCATAAAGCCAAAAAAAATTGCAAGTCTACAAACTATTCAGTTCTTACGAACATTACTTGTTCTGTGCTGATTGTGATATGAATCCGATAGAGACTGCTTTTGCATTTGGCGTTCCCGTACTACCAAATGCCACAAGATGTCTCAATTCTCTCCTCCACTTTCTGTAATTGAGCTGTTGTAAAACCCTCATTCCTGTGATGTGCCCACCTTCATTGGAATAAATGCCTCATTGAGGAATCATCTCTGAGTGTCATGAATTATAAGGCTCAGTGGTGTTCCTACCATGTAGTCTGATTTTATACATAAAGATAATATCTCTGGACCTTAATGCAGATATTCAATAAATCTTTAAGTAGCTACTGTCAGCTGTGGGCTGTGTCAGGTGTGTGGATCCAAACATGCATCAAACATGGATCTGCCCTCAGGGAGTTCAGTGGCAAAGTAAAGCAAAAGGAAACATTAGTTATGGGAGGAACAAATGCTGGGGTTGGGCTTGGAACTTACAAGGAGAGGCACTTGAATTTCAAGTTCTAGCTGTTAACTATTCAGCCCTTCAGCTATTAAAGTACACATACAAGAATCTTATGTTTATATGTTTATATTGAGTTGATGTCTCTACTTTTATATTTATGTTCTTCATTCTTCTTTCCTTGCCTCTCATTTCTTTTTCATGGACCCTGTTTCTTCAATTTTTTAGAACTGGGGTAGGTAATATTAATTTCATGTTGCAAAGGATGAAATCGAAATTGAGGCTTAGATAGACATGTAATATGTCCAAGGTTATACAATTAGTAAGTGGCCAGGCTAGGTCTTGTCTCTCCCCTCATCAAATCCTAAGTTCTTAACCCTCTTGGTATATACTTCCTTACATTTTGAACTAAAGTAAGTTTCTGTCCTCTTGTTATATTAAGTGGGCTTTTGCGTTTGTGAAATTAAAGCATATTTCCCCTCCATTAGGGGGACAGAGCCTGGTAAAGAGTAGACATTCAATAAATGTTGGTTGAATAAATTAGTTATATCCTATGTTGAGAGAATTAATAACTATAACTAAAAATACCAGTATTAACTGATAATATGTGATCAGGTGTTTTAACTGGTTTTTTTAAAGTGGAGAATAACTTCTACCTGTACATTAAAATAGGAGAAACCATCCTCAGGATATAGTCTGGAATTAGTATAGATTCAGTCTCATCTCTTACATCTTCTTTATTTGGGGCTGAAATATTTCAAATGAAAAATGAAATATGTATATATATATATACACACACACACACACACACACATATATATTAAAATACAGGTACAGTTAAATATCCTGAATCTTTGAAGAAAGAGTTAATTATACTTAAAAACTATACTTACCAAAGAATAAATTTGGGTTATTATATTTAGAGATACTTTTTTCTATGTCAGTGACTTCCCTATTAAGCAAAGTAACTAAAATGTTAACTTTTTCAGACTATGCCACAATGTAAAAATATCCCTATCAGTCACAAGCTGGCCACAGCTTGATGATGACAGAGATTCTAAGAGGGCCGATTAAATTAACCAGGCTTGTCATGTCTGATGTACTCTTCAGAAAGAATCCAAGTATTCATTTTAATTTAGCATCCTTTTTTTTCTTTGATAGATACATAATACACAGTTTTACATTCCTGTTTTAAGGTTTCGATTATAATAGGTTTATCTTAAAAAATGGGAAGCTGTAGTTAATGCCTATACAGTATCTTTCTAATAACTTTGGAAGTATATTTGAACACCAATAGGTCTGATTATCAAATTGAAGTTAAGAGTATTTCCCTTTCTACAAGTGAACCAGGAATATGTTGGAGGTATTTTCGCTCTGATAAAATTGAAGAAAAAGAGTGAGATGATTAATAAACAACTCACAGGTGCCTGGGATAGACTGTGCTTGTTCCATCCAAAATGGTAAAATATTATAAATATACAGAGGAGGGCTTCTGGTTGTCTTATTTTGAGGGGTCATATTAAATGGCCTTACCATCCTTAAACAGTGCCCTGGCTACTTACTTTACTTTAGAAACAATGAAAAAGAGATCTGTCTTCTGTGCCTTGGGCAAGAAGGAGAGGAAAAAAAAATTTGTGAGCTGAAAATAAGACTTTTTTTCCCTTGCATTTAGGAAATTGTCTAGTTTTGTTAATCTTTTGTGACTTCTGTTCTGTTTCCTATACTGTAATTCCTAGAAGTATTTCATGCAGCCAGCTTATGTAAGCTTTATGGAAATCAGGTTTATGTACTCACTAAACTGATTTTTTTTTTTTAAAGAGAGCAATAAAGAGGCACACCTTTATTTTGTTATTTTTATGATTATAATGTTTTTGTTTATTTGAGTTCTGGATTGTAAATGTTTTGTTAAGTGTGTGCTTTTAAGCCCCTGTGAAAATATGGCAAATTTTGTGTTTAGGGCAGTTATGGTAAGGTAGGCGTGAACTCTTTGCGCAGAGACTTTAGAAATAAAATTTTAATCTTTTCCAAAGTCTTAGGTGTTTGCCCTGGACAGAGTGGCAGGGATGGGGTGATAAAACCTGATTTTGTGAACTCGAGTGTGTTTGTTAATTTCCAGACTGAAATTATCTGGGTCTTTCATTTTTTATTTGGGTACTTCTTAGATAAATAAACTTCTACCATAATTTATATTCTTTACTGGAGTAACTTTATTTAGGTTTATGGTTGACAAGTAACACAGTTCAACTGTTATATAATTGTTTAGGGTTGTTATCTTTATAATAAAGCAAATGATGGGTATGTTTTACATTTGGGAGAAAACTGTAAAATATCTTTTGAAATTGGTATTTTCTCTCAGTTGCAAGAGCTTAGAAGAATTTCAATTATTCTAACTAGAGCTTTGACCTCAGTAATAGCTCTCTGGGCTGTGTTCCAGAATTATTTGTGGGGTCTAATTGTGAAAGACGTGGTTTTACAACTTATAAAGCTACAAATACAGTATTTTTAAAAATAGGTTATTTTTATAAGATGTAGTTTCATCTTCAGTGAGAAATATTACTGCAGCAAGAATACCTGTTACCTATTATAAAAAAATAAATAGGTCAGTTATTTTTTATTCCATTTTAGCCTGCTTTTGAAAATTCATTTTTATATGGATAAATGTTGTATTTCTAACCAAAGTAGAGAGATTTTTTCAAATTACTGACTCAGTAAGTAGAATTATGAAACTTTTGAATTACTGAACTTTCCTTGGTAAAAAGAAAATTTGATGCTTTGAGTCTCCTTCCACAAATAAGAACAAACCATTCAGAGTTTGCTCTTAATCAAACACATAACTTATTTTGCTTTTTGGATATTTTCATCATGACTGAATTGTTTTCTTCTTACATAGAAAAGGAAACAAAACTTTCTTAGATTGTACTGCCAATTTAAATAATTTCCAAATCTATATTTCTGTAAGACATGTATAAAGTATAAAAATGAATTTCTGAGGGGTGTGTGTGTGCACCAAGTCTATAATAAAGGTTTTAGAGATTTCAGAATTTGGTTTTTAGGAGTATTTGTTTTTATTTTGAAATCACATGATTTCATCAGGGTTAAACAAAACTCCTATGTGCATACGTTCCTTAAATATAATTTATGTAGTCTAGTTTTTAAGACTTTGCACTCTTAGTCATTAAGGTGTCAAAGTCAGTGAGTAGGCTGGTATCTTTATTATTAAAGATCAGTGATTATAATTGAGGTTTTGAAATTTTAAGTAGCAATGGCATCCCAGAAAGAATGATAACAGAGTTATGTAGTTAGATGTTTAAGAAAAAAAATATTCACTGTCACTGAGTAGACTGTGAGAAAGCTGATGTACGTACGAGCAGGCAAGTCTATTGGGGCTTGTCCTTAGTCATCTCTTAACAAAGAACTGTTGGAGCAGGACTTAGTTGTTGAGGATGCCATGTGCATTTGCATAATTCTCCCAAACACTTTTCCCCTGTCTTAAATACATATGTTGTAGTCCGTAAACACATATTGTGTGCTTATTGTATGCCATGTATCCTGTTGTAACAACTGAAAGAAAACAAGAAAAGACAAGGTTCTTGTACCTTAGGTCTAGTGGTGAGTGAGGGATTTAAGGTATCCCTTGTAAGGTGAAATAAATCCCCAAGTATACATTATAAGTGCACTTATTCTGCCTCAACATAATAAAGGCCATATAAGGAGCTAACATCACACGCTGTGGTGAAAAGCTGAAAGCTTTTTTCTAAATTCAGAAATAGGACAAGAATGCCCACTCTTCCCAGTTTTATTCAACATAGTATTGGAGGTCTTAGCCAGAGTAGTTAGGCAAGAAAAAGAAATCAAAGGCATTGAATTGGAAAGGAAGAAGTAAAACTCACTATTTACAGATGACATGATATTATACATAGAAAATTCTAGAGACTCCAGTATGTAACTGTTATAACTAATAAGCAAATTCAGTAAAGTTACAGGACAAAAAAATCAACTTAAAGAATCTGTTGCATTTCTGTACACTAATAATGAACTATCAGAAAGGTAAATTAATAAAACAGTGCCATTTACAGTTGCATCAGAAAGAATAAAATAGCTAGGAATAACTTTAACCAAGGAAGTGAAAGATTTGTATATTGAAAACTATCAGACATTAATGAAACAAATTGAAGACACAGATAGAATACAGATAGATACTCCTTCCTCATGGATTTTCCGAGTCAAGATTGTTAAAATGTCCATACTACTCAAAGCAGTCTGTAGATTCAGTGCCATCCCTATCAAAATTCCACTGGCATTTTTCACAAAACTAGAAAAAATGATTCTAAAATATGTATGGAAGCACAAAAGACCCCAAATAGCGAAGCAGTGTTGAAAAAGAAAAACAAAGCTAGGCATATCAGGCTCTCTGACTTCCAGCTATGTTACAAAGCAATAGTCATCAAAACAGTATAGTATTGGTATAAAAACAGACACATAAATTGATGGAACAAAATAGAGAGCTCAGATATAAACCCACATATACATGATTGATTATGATAAGGGAGCTGAAAATATACAGTGGAGAAAGGCCAGTCTCTTCGATAAATGATGTTGGGAATATTGGATACCTGTATACAAAAGAATGAAACTGGACCACTGTCTTAAACTATGCACAAAAATTAATTCAAAATGGGGTGCCTGGGTAGCTTAGTCCATTCAGTGTCTGGCTATGGTTTTGGGTCATCATGGGGAGGACAGAGAAATGGGTGAACTGTTTCCTTTTCCCTTCTTTTTTTTTTAAGTTTAAATAAATTGAATTTTAAAAAAAAGAATGCATAAAAATAAGCTGAGAAAGGGTGGAAAAAAGAGACTGACAAAAAGATACACAAGTTAAATATATATTTTGCTGTATGGTGTTAGGTTCTCTGGAGAAAAATGAAGCAGGAATTGCAGATAAGTATTGGGACTGGGAGTTGAAATTTTAAATAGTTGTTCAAGGAATGCTTCATTGAGAAGGTAACATTTGAGCAGATACCTTAAAAGAGATGATGGAGTAAATTACACCGATAGCTGGGACAGAATTTCTGAGGATTAGAAGCAGCAAGTGCAAAGGCCCTACTGTGGAAATATGCCAGGTATATTTAGGATTAGTGAGGAGACCATTGTAGTTTGAATGGATCCAATTAGGGGGAAAATAGGAAATTGGACTTCAGTGAAAGTCCACATCAGAAGCAAAAAGTTTATATTTCAATGAAGATTGAAAACTCTTCATCTAAATTACCTTTGAGGCCCTGAGAAGCATTAAAATTCTAAGGTTCCTTCTTATAGTACATAATCAGTGAGCCTTCATTCAGTGATATTAACTGCCCCCCCTTTTTTTTGCTAATTAATATCACTCCTCAGGGATTATATGTTTATCCAATAACTGGTTCTTAATACTTTTGTGGAAACTCAACTATGTTATTTTAGGGGGGAATGAGAATGGATAACCTGAGCATAGTATCTAATTTGGCTTTCTAGAAGTCTTTTAAATCCACAGTGGTTTTAAGAACTCAAATATACATAGTTTTCATATTCCCACAGCCAAGTATGTCCATCTCAAATTCCTAAATGAAAGTATAAATGGCAAAGCAAATAAAGATAACTCTGGAGAACTTCATGAGAATTAACCAAGTTGAAATTTCTTTTAAGTTATCAAACATTTGAATAACCACACACTGTGGCACTTTCCCCTTACTCAAAACCGAAAGAGCGGTTCATTTCAGTTGAAAGCTGAAAACATATAGAATTCCCGAAGAGGAACTCTCAAGTTGTAGGGTGAACCTAGACTGTTACACTTCTTGAGTTAATTTTATGCACCTACTGAAATCACCGAAAAATAAAAAACAAAAAAACATTTATTCTAAAGGAGAACTTTTGAAATAATTTCTGTCTGATTCCAAAACTGTAAATGAGGGGTTTATATGCTTCATCAGTCTGCTAATACTTAACAGTTTTTTCTAGACTTTAAATTAAATTTTTCTTTTTCAGAGAGTGACCCTTAAATGAATATAAGTTTCATTGCCGGTGGTGAAGCCTACTTTCTCAGTGTGCACCAAGCTGATCTTGCCAGCCTCAGAAATCCATCCCTTTCACATTCTTCCTAATCCATTTTGAGATTTGTCAGGGAGACTTCTTGAACCTTTGCTCTTGGCTTTCACATGGACTCTGTCCCTTTCTTCTGCTTTTGGCATGACTCACCGTGGAGAGGTCTTCTCATGCTGTTGAGGTCAGAGGTGGCCTGCCTCCTAACACTGCTCATCACCCACCCCACACATGCTGGGACTGCTGATGCCCAGGCTTGAGTGTGCTGTTTCTGTCTTGTGGCCTCACCAAGTCTTCTGTGGGTCAAGTTGAGAGTACTGTTCTGGGCCACCGCTGCTGGTGCTTTGCACTCTCACAGTCCCACAGACACATTTATGAAACCGTTCTTTTTAGGTTTTACTTGCTTGTTTATTATAGTGCTCTTGTGCCCTATTCTGGCACAGATCCAGATAGGCTTGGCCAAGTGACACTAAGAACCATAGCTCTGGGTCTGGTCTCCCTTGTTTTTGAGCCAAGAATGTGTGACTTGATTCCTCCTTACTCCTCTGTTTCTTTTGAAGTAGTGTCTTGTAGTGTTGAGAAAAACCTGAATCCTAGAGGACCACAGCTCAAGTTCAGGTAATACGCTCAGTGGGTGGTTCATCACAGACACTTGAGACATTTCTATTTATTATTTTCATTTTCAGCAGTCTCTTGGTATTTTGAAATATCTTTGTTTCCTGTTTGGATGGCCAAGAATCTTTTTATTTGTGGTTATATCCAGGTAGATTCTCTCCGTTTTTCAGTTTTCTATACTAAAACATTCCAGTCTTCAAACAGGCAGAATTCAGTTTGAATCTCTACTTCAGCTCTTTAACTGGTGGGGTGACCATGGCACATTTCTGAATTTCTGGGGAACTCAACCTCCTCATCTGTGAAATTGGCAGAAAACCAGATGTTTATCTGTCTCATAGGGATTGTAATGAGGATTAGACATGTGTCAAGTGCTGGGCACACAGGAGATGCTCTTACCTGGTAGTTAATGTTGACCTCCCTGAGTTGGTTGGATCACTCATTAACCATCAGTAAGTAAGACCGCCCTCCCCTTTCTTTGCCTCAGAGATCTCTGCTTAGAGACAGCTCTGTTGCGTTTTGGTTCCTGGCAAGCCTCTCGGGAAGATGACAGTTTCTTTTTTAAATGATTTCACCATTACTCCACAAGTGATGTTTGCATATAGTATATGTAGCCTCTCTTTTAGGTTAGCTCACTGCAGACAGTGTTCTTTGAAAATATGTGGGATAGCATTAGAACTGTTTGCACATGATGTGAACGTGTGATAGCGGAGTGTAGATTAAAACACAGGAGTTCATGGAGCCCAGTTTCTCTGTAGTTCTCTGAACCTCAATTTAGTTATTAAGAAAAATGGCAGGAATGAACCAGGTGATATTTTAAGAACTTTAATTTGTTTTAAAAAATCTGTTATTCTCTAAGATCTGTGCTCAATTTTGTATTTTATTTTAGGAAGGTGGTTTTCATATAAGGATATATTCTGGGATTCCCATCATGGAGTAATTAAGTGTCCAGGAGAATCTCAGTAGAAGTCAGAGTTTGGAAATTGATCAGACAGTTTCCAGTCCCTTTTGGTTGTGACCTTCAGAGATTTTTATTTTAAAATGAATACTGGGACATTCATTTGAAGATCAGAGTCTTCAAGTTACTTGCCAATGTGTTATCTGGAGTGATTTTACCCATTAACACTTTTAAAGAAGAAGAATATTACCTTGAATTGTTATAGTACATTATATTCTTGAGAGCAATGTGAAAATCTATTAAAGAGGATATTTTGGTAAAACAATTTGAGTATTTCCTAAGAAAGGCAGGAAGTACATTTTTATTTTTAATATTCTTTCCATGTGGTAATATTATTTTTCAAAAAAAAAAAAAAAACTTTGATAGCTAACATAGTAGTTCATGTCGTATGGCATGGTATCTTCCACTTTTCTCCAGAACGCAGAATTTCCATACATCAGGTAAATTGGCTTCGCACATCTAAGAAGTACCAAGTTCAAGTTAACAGATTTCTACTTTAGGACACTTTTGAATCTTTAATATGAGGATGTGCCTTGTGAATTCTCAAAAAGAAGGTGCACACTTTATGACACTATGTAGCCTGGTATGCACAGAACACTTGTTGGCATTCTTCATATCAGTGTTACAAGGTTACGGTTTGCGAGAAACTCATTCCTATATAGTATTTCGCAGTTTATAAAGTGCTGTTACATTATTACCTCATTTGATCCTCTCAACCCTGTTAGGTATTGTTTTAATGTTGCAGGTATTAGGAGCATTGGAGAAACTGGCTGGCTACATTATGAAGGCACATATAAATGTCCTTGGAGATTATTTGATGCTGAGAAGGAAATTAGATCTTAAATCAGCAGCAGCATGTTGTTTTGAGAAGCATTTGAGAAGTTAATTGAGAATATGGCTTTGGTGATTAAAGAGAAATCTGTTAGACGACATTGATTTAGAGAATGAGAGTTTAAGAATGTCAACTATTTATCACTGGCGTGCTAGTGAAATTTTCCACTCCTTAATTATGTTTGTGTCAACAAGAAAGAATTTCTTTAAATGTCATGTGTTTTTAGAAATGCATTATATGGCTCTGCAATATAACATCTCTGGGTTCTTAATAAATTTAATTTAAAAATACAAGTTCATCTATAATGTTACCGTTTGTTAAGGCGGGCGGGCCGTGCTTGTTTATAACGTGTGAGCTGCACAGTCCGAAACACACCAAATCATAGGATGATGGGAAGTTTAGTCCAGAGAGATTTTTGTTGTCCCTTACTTCATCCATCCTCTTTTCCAGAAAGCTGAAGTTATCCCTGCAACATTTCTAGTAGACCATGGAAGTGTATGGCATGATTGGAAGTCACTGTAAAGGTGCTCACTTGCTTTATTAACAGGTACTTGTATGGTGCTTGCCATTTGCCAGGCAGCCTCTGAAGTGATCTGTAGAAATACCAGTGTGTTTCATTAATAGTCACTGAGTGTGTGCTAATGTGCCAGGTGGGTGGCCTGGAGCTTTACGGTTATTAAATCCTACAGTAACTTGTGAGGAAGTGTGTATGAGTGTCCTCATTTTGTAGATCAAGAAACAGATATTCTTCTCCTGCTGAGATAAATCAGGAAACGTATTCTTCTCAAACAGTGCATACACACCTGCATGCCAGGGTTAATACAAACCGCAGGAAGAGAACTGTGCTACATCTTCCCAAGTTGGCTTTGTTGCACAAGCAGAATCATTAGAATTCCCTTCATTTTTGTGTTTTCAAAGAGGTTTTGCTCCTGGAACTGTCATCTCAGTAGTTCAGTAGTTTAGGGAAATCTGTCCACCTGGAAACTCTTCTTGGGTTGAATGAATACCTTGAATAGCTCCTCAGGTTGGTGGAGAGTAGTAAGTGGTCATTATTCAGCCACATACTAGGGTTTGGTGTGACAGTGTGGTGGGTGGTTGTGGAGACACCAGGTGAGAACAGAGTGGAAGGGAGCTGGAGTGACTTCCAGTGAAGAGAGGCAGGGGAAGGAGGAATGGATGGGTGTGTTGGGCGGGGGTGGGGGGGTGGGGTGGGTGGGTAATACTGTTAGGTTTCTGGGATGCACAGTGTGATACCAGTCTTATTCCTTGTCTTCCCACAAAGTCTTTCTTAAACTTTAAAAAATAATTTGTGAAGCTGGACTTATATTAGGGAATGTGGCCAAGTGCTGACTACAGGTTTGAGGAAGGCTCAGAGCTGACTTGAGAGGGACACATCTAGGTGCGCTTGTCTCTGTAGTCCTTGTATGTGTTTCCCTCTGGCAGTGTTTGTGTCCGTTCCCTTTTACGGAGCCTCTGAAGGGGTTTGAGATGTTTCAAGTACAAAATGGTCCCTACCCTAGAATTCTTCATTTTTTTATCTAAGATAAGTAATTTTAGCTCTGTAATTATCTTTATCACCTTACCACCCCCCTACCCCCCAGATACCTTAGTGTCCTGGTAGCCCTTCTGCGCGTGGGCCCATGCCGTTTGTAAAACAAGGTATATTGGAACAATGGCACATATTCAGACCTTGTGTCATCTCCGGATGTCTTCACAGTGTGGTTTGTTTCTGGTAGATTCTTCATCAGTCTGCTGTGTTTCATAAACTCTTCACCATTGGTAGGTTCATTCTGTTCTTCTGAAATTAATAATGTAATTCCTTAGCTCAAACCAGTAACACATTTGAGAAATGGGACATTTTCCATCTAACTTCTATTTCTCATGTCCATTTTAACATATGTGAAATTATTCTGAATTTTAAGATATTTACAGATAGAGGTTTTTATTGCGTACCTCATGATTAAGGTAATGGATTTTGTAGCATGTTATTAACACACTGATAGTTATTAATTAATCAGTATTCTTTAAATAGATGCTAGATACACACTCGCCTAAATGAACAGAAGTCCAGCCCTGTATTCTTGTATTGAGCACAGATATATTATGGGGCATATTGTTAAAGCTTTGCTGAAATTAAGTTAGTCTCAGGTGTACTCAGGCCTTTTTCTCTAATAATCTTATCAAAACAGGGCTGGCTTTTTTTAGTGAATCTAGGCCACATCCTCATGCCGGTGACTTTTCTACGTGCCCACAATTTACCTTTTAATGAGTTGTTTTCACAACTGTCGGAAACTGATTCCAGACTTGCCTTGTTTTCCCACCCCTCCTTGCCGATCCCTTCTCTGACATTCTCCATGATTTCCTAGCTTTCATTTGATGATTTTACAAAAGTACCAGGAATTGGAGGAGGAAGAACGATGGCTTAATAATAGCTGATTGACATTTCAGAGCATTAGAGTACCACTTGCTTCTTCATTCTGCCTTTTAAGAGTAATGCAGGGGCATCAGAGAAAAGGATTTATAAGCAGTTAGAAAATAAAGCTTATAAGAAGAAGATAAAGCTGACCTATTTGTCCCCCCAAAAGAGAAGGCCGAAGGCTTTATAAGTAAGGCTGTATTGTAATGGTCAACTGTTGTGCACATTTCACAAAGACCAAACAAAAGGAAATGGATTTAGGCTGGACTGTTCAGGGATTTATATTGAGTATGCTTAGGAATTTTATGATTCTAAACATTGTTGATCTCTGGAGTGACTTTTTGGAGGAAGTGGATTTTTTTCTCCATAGTGTCCAGAAATGAGAGATTTTTTTCATTTCTCAGGAACGGTGTAGTCTTATTGTGCTCCCAGAGGCTAACAAAGATACTCAATGACCTTTGCAAGTTCTTTCTTGTTCAGTGATTTTTGTCTTTTCACAATCTCACTTCACATCTAGAGATCTGTTGCATTAGAGTCACTTTTATTCTTTCTTTGTCATTTAAAGTGCTGTTAACATTCCATCATGTATCTGCTAATGGAAAAGTGACTGTGCAGTTTAGTGTGCTCTTCTCAGTATAAAAATAAAACTCTCTATGTTTATATCAAGTAGAAAGACCTCACGTAATATTTCACTAATTTAAATGGCACTAGGTACTTGTGTTTAGTGACCAACTTTATTTTTCAATTTATCTTCAGAGATTTGACAAGAGTATTTTTTGTGTCTGTTGTGAAATTGGATATGCCATTCATTTATTTTTATTTTCTCCTTCAAATATGTCATTACTAGTTTGTTCTTTTAGCTAAATTATTCTATAACTGGAGTAAGAAATACTATAGTACTTTCAGAAAACTAGATTATTCTTTAAGCATGTCATATTATCTATCCCAAAAGAACAGATGCTATTTGGGAATATTATCCTTAATTTTTATTTATTTATTTTTTTTACTTAGAAGTGAAATAAGCCATAGATGTAATCAAAATATTGAAGTAACTATGTAAAATATTCTTGTAACAGTTACTGCACCATTGGGACAGTGTTGCCTCATTTGACTTTCATTACATTTTACTTCATTGAGAATTAAAGACAGAGAAGGTGTATCAATATGAAATCTTTGGCTCCTGATCTCTGTTTACAAGTAGGGTAATCTTGGGCAATTTAATTTTTATTAAGCCTCAGTTTTACCATTTATGATAGAACATAGGAATGTCACAGTGCTTAGTAAGACTGATGATAAAAATGAATGCAAAATGCTTAGCATTAGTGCTTGTCACACAGTAAGAACTATAAAGGTAGCCATTTTTATGCATTAACAAAAACAGATATGGTTTGCTTACCACCATTTACTAAGCATTATACAAGACACTGAGCACTTAAGAGGAAGAAAATTAGTCTTTCCTATGGGGGAGCTCTCATACTTAAATAGGAAACATAGGTAGAAACTAGTAATTGTGATAATGAGAGTGACCACAGAAATGTAGTCTTTCAGAAAGTGAAGTTGGATAATACCCAACTTTACCTGCTCTTGGGAACAACAGAAATTCCAAATTGTTTCTAAAAAAGTGCCGTTCAGATTTTTGTGTGTGTGTGTGCAGAGTATATTGATAAGTTGTTCTTGTAAACATCAATAATCATAGGATTAGCAGTAGAAATGCATTTTGCATTTGCTTGACTTTCGATCTGTTGGCAGTGTAGAGTCTCACAGATAATACCATTGTGAATATTTGCATATTGATTTAATTTAGTATTCTAGACTGACATTATGATTACTCATTGAGTTTTCATTCTAATATTCTTTAACTGTACATATTATAATTTAATTTTAGTGCTTTCAAACTATGGGAGTTCTGATAATGATGCATATTTATAAAAATAATACAGGGACCACCTGGGTGGTTCAGTTTTTTAAGCTCTGCCTTTGGCTCAGGTCATGATCCCCAGATCCTGGAGTCAAGTTCTACATCAGGCTTCTTGCTCAGTGGGGAGCCTGCTTCTCCCTCTTCTTCTTGCTGCTCTCCCTGCTTGTGCACTCTTTCTCAATCTCTCTGACAAACAAAATCTTAAAAAAAAATACATATTTATATTCAGTTTCATTTCCCCCATTATTCCTAATGTCATTGGTTAGTGATGGATATGGATCTTGTACACATAATGCTCTATAAAAATGTATACCTGTGGTTCTTTAGTGATTTGCTATAGTTCCCCCAAGTGGGTCTTCATGACGCTCTTTTTAGTCTTCAGGTTTATAAGTTGATGTGTTCTGTAGAGATTTTATGACAAGTTTGTCACCATTGGTGTATGTCACCTGGAGCATTATGTTGGGTGTGAGAACTGATGAGGTAGGTGGAATTGGTATGTTCTATGGTCAGCGCTGTGAATTGTGTAAGACTGATGAATCACAGACCTGTACCTCTGAAACAAATAATACATTATATGTTAATAAAAATAATGATAACCAGTGGGAATGAGTGGATTAATGAATGGTAGTGTTTCATAACCCCAAATCACTTGAGAACTGTTGATGGTTTCATAGACCTCTTAATGGAGTTGGAGCAAATCTTGGATTTAATCTTTGTCCAGCCTTAGAGTGAATATAAGAACGCCCTCTTGGCATTCTAGATCTCATCCTGATTCTGAGCCCTGCCTATGGATAGATAGAAGAGAAAAAAGGTCTTCCTTTCATTGCTTCACATTCTGTGGAAAACAGACATTACAGTATCTGCAATATACATCCATTTTGTAGCAAATAGTTTAATGTCACCTGTAATATCCTGAGTATAACATGTAACTAATGTATTAGAGAAGTAAAAAAAGTCATCTATAATACGTTTTTCAGTGTGGATGCTCAGCTACAACTATAAGTCATTATAAAACTCAAATACTTTTTGCATATGTAGAATCATGCGGAGTTTGCTGTACGCGCAAACTGCGTTAGGTCTGCCTCTGAGAATGTTGTTGTCAGAAATGCTGCTCAGCTCTAGTGAAATTTCTAAGTGATGAGGATAAGTAGTTGCATTTGTGGAAAAATTTGGTGTATATTTAAGGCATGCAGAAATTTATCTTTATCATCTTTGTTTATATGCAAAGTAAGTTCTAGACTTGGATTATAACCCTGGGTTTTTGTTTGTTTGTTTTACCGACAGAGATGTCCAGAGGGTCATTTGAAAATTGTGCAGCATAGAGGGCAATGTTTCATTGATAGGATTGTTCTGTATATTGCACCCAGCCACTCTTAAAACCAAAAATGCTCTCATAAATTTCCATTACGCTGTCTGTGGGGCGGTACTGTCCTTTTTGAGAATCACCGCCCTGTCCTGACTTCAGTGGGACACCATGTAGCAACTTAGAGCCCTAGGAGCTACCTTAGGTCAAAAAGCTTAACATACGTCTATGCATAGGGACAGTGCTCTAGAAATCTCTAATTATCTACTTAGCCCCTTTTCACTAATTTACTAGATTTTAAGATTACTGTGAAATTTATTAGAAACAAGCCCCCATGCATAAAAGGCCCACACGCAGAACCCTAGATACACTTGAAATTTTTTTCTATTAGGATAAAAATGTAGATAACATAAAATTCACCATTCTAATCATTTTTAAGCAATAGTTCAGTGCCACTAAGAATAGTCACACGGTTGGGGTGGCTGGGTGGCCCAGTTGGCTAAGCCTCCTGACTTGATTTTGGCTCAGGTCATGATCCTCGGGGTGGTGAGATGGATCTAGCCCGCTGTCAGGATCGGCATGGAGCCTGTTTAAGATTCTCTCTTTCCCTCTCTCAGTCCCTTCCCCTCTCCCCCTTAAAAAAGAACAGTCACACTGCTGTTCAAGCACCATCGCTGTGCATCTTTGGAACTTTTACATCAGCCCAAACTGAAGGTCTGTACCTATTAAACAATAACTCCCCCCATATCCCCCTCCCCCCCAGCCCTTGGCAACTACCATTCTACCTTCTGTCTGTATGAATTTGACTGTTTTGTATCCTTCATGTAAGTGGAATCATTCAGTAATTGTCCTTTTGTGTCTGGTTCACTTCACTTAGCATAATGTCTTTGGAGTTCACCCATGTTGCATGTATCAGAATTTCCTTCCCTTTTAGGGCTAATATTGCCTTGCATGTATTTACCATATTTTGTTTATCCATTTGTTTATTGATGGACATTTTAATTCTTTCCACCTCTTGGGTGTGGTGATTAATGTTGCTGTGAATGTGGGTGGTACAGGTATAGGTATCTCTTTAAGACTGTTTTTAGGGGGCACCTGGGTGGCTCAGTGGATTAAAGACTGTTTTTAGTTCTTGTGGTATGTACCCAGAAGTGGAATTTGCTAGATCACATCACATAGTAATTTTATTTTTTAGAATAAAAAATTCTGTTTTTCTTATTTTAAACTGCCAGATCGTTTTCCATAGTGGCTGTTCTGTTTCACATTCCCACCAACAGAGCACAAGGGTTCTGCTTTCTCCACGTCCTTGTCTACATTTGCTCTTTTCCATTTTTACAACAGTAGCCATCCTTATGAGTGTGAGATATATCTTAGTGTGGTTTTGATTTGCCTTTCCTAATAATTAGGATGCCGAACTTATTGGCCAGTTGTTATAAGTTATTATACTTATAAGAAGTGAATCTTCTTTGGATAAATGTCTGATCAGGTTCTTTGTCCATTTTTTTAGTTGGGTTCTTTGTCTTTTTTATTGAGTTGTAGGATATATATATATATATATATATATATATGTGTGTGTGTGTGTGTGTAAAATACATAAATATTCTGCATATTAATATATTATATATATTATATTATATAGTTGTATAATGTATATATAATATATAGGTATTCTGCATACTTAATCCCTTGTTAGGTATATAATTTGAAAACATTTTCTCCATTTTGTGGGCTGTCTTTTCATTTTCGTTTTAGTATTTTTGATGCACAAGTTTTTAATTTTTGTGAAATCCTATTTAACTGTTCTTTTCTTTCATTGCTTGTCATTTTGATGTCAGATCAAAGAAACCATTGCCAAATACAAAGTCGTGAAGATTTTCCTATGTTTTCTTCTAAGAGTTTTATAGTTTTATCTCTTGCATTTAGGCTTTTGAAATGTTTTGAGGTGGCCTTAGCATATGGTATAAAATTATGGTCCAACTTTGTTTTTTTGCATGTGGATATCTAACTTACTAGGTTTTTAACTTTCAACTTTCAGAATTGTTGTTATAGTCTTAATGATGTTACCATTTCAATGTCTTAATCTCCTTTTCACATGTTACTTTTTTCTACTTAATTTTTAAAATATTCTGCTTATTTTTCTAATTTGTTATGAGGTCATTTTTATTCTTAAAGATGTGCACATTTTTGTGTGTTTATGAAATTATTTTAGCTTTGTCTCTTTTTCAACATTCTCTTCAACTATCCTATTTTTTATCTCTTACCTTTTGTTACTGCCACCAGATACTCACAGACCTCATTTCAATAATGTTTTTCATTGTAAGATTATTATTTTTATTACAAGATATGTGATTATTATAAAATTAATTTGCAAAAAGAAGTCAGAAAATAAAAAAACATAATCTTAGCCTCAAAGGATAACAATTTACTGTATATCCTTTCAGGTACTGATTGATTAGATATGTAATTAGATATGTACATACTCATATATATATTTGATCTGTTCACACACTTTTGTAGCCTGCATTTTTTTCACATTAGATATCCTATACTTTTTTCTATGTTGATTCATGTAGAATTGTCACATTTTTAATGATTATATAAAAATATATTCAGGGGAGCCTGGGTGGCTCAGTGGGTTAAGCCTCTGCCTTCAGCTCAGGTCATGATCTCAGGGTCCTGGGATTGAGCCCCGCATCGGGCTCTCTGCTAGAAGGGAGCCTGATTCCCCTTCCCTCTCTGCCCACTTGTGATCTCTCTCTCTCTGTCAAATAAATAAATAAAATCTTTAAAAAAGAGAAAAAAAAGATATATTCATATGGTTCTATCATAACTTGTTTAATAAACTCCTTCTTCCTGGACATTTATGTTAACTATATTCTTTTTGTATTGTTAAAATGCATATATGTATTAAGGACAGATATCGAGAAAGGATCATAGTGTTTGGATTTAGAAAATTTAAAAAAGTATTTAAAGGTTTTAAAAACTATATTGTCTGTTGCCTTCTGAAAGGCTGTAACAATTCTCAGTAATAGTATATAAGCATATTCAGACTTCCACACCATGTCTTAAAAGTCACCCTACTGGTTTGATTAAAAATATTTTATCCCTTTTTTTGAATGATAGACTCTTTTTTTTATGTTTACAGAGCTTGTAATTTCTTCCTGTGCTTTGTTTTTTATTTCTTTATTGTTACCTGTTCTCTCCTTATTCTGTTTATTGGTTTCATCTTATCTGTTTTATTTTTTTTTAAAAAGATTTTATTTATTTGACACATGCAAAGGGGGGGCAAAGAGAGAAAGAGGAAGAAGCAGGCTCCCCACTGAGCAGGTAGCCCGGGTGGGACTTGATCCCAGGACCCTGGGATCTTGACCTGAGCTGAAGGCAGATGCTTAACTGACTGAGCCACCCAGGTACCCCATCATCTCATCTATTTTAAATAATAATTTTTTTCATCACCCTCTTTCTGTGCTGCTTTCCCCATTTATTTTTATTTTCATTATTGTCAGAATTTTTTAAAGTATATTATATATATTTTTTGGATTTAAAATAGGGAGCAAGGAAAAAATAGGGAATAAGAATTATGAATTGAGAGATGATGATTTTAGGAAGATTCAGTGTCATACATTTGGCACTTAGGGTGACTTTTTCTAGCCACTTGCTTCATAAGAGAGGCTCCTGCCTCTCTTTAATAAAGCTTTAGAATGACTGTGTTTGAAATGAGCAGTCTAAAGACCTACAGGCTAAAATTTCCTCCTGAGGGAATATTTTGCTAGTACTAGAATCATACTGAAGTAGTAGAAATACATCATTTTCTCATACCAGACACCACCTGTATGCTTAGGTATAAAATCTTTGGATTTCTACTTTAGATAAAATCACGAATCTTTCAGAAAATTGTGCTGTCAGAAATGCTACACAATGGAAGTGGGGGGGTGTCTTATGAATGTTCCATTTAGAAAAGGTTTGGTTTTACTGAGCAAGGAACAAAGTGTTATTGAAAGTTTTGGGATGATTTCCTGGGAAGGAAGTAAATAGAATATCTGTAATCAGGTTTTTAAAATATTCTTAAATTATCTATTATTATTTTCACCAAACTTCTTTAACTTTTAGAAACATCTTCACTGCAATATGAACCACACAGTTTGCCCAATTAAAGTGTTGTATGAGTCAGTGATTTTTAGTATATTCACAGCGTAGTATAGGCATTACCATCACCAATTTTAGAACCTTGTTACCCAGAAGAAATCCCATATCCTCTATTAGTAACCTTCCATTTCCCCTAAACCCCACCTCAATCCTAAGCAACCATTAATCTCCTTTTGTCTCTAAGTTTGACATTTCCAAACATTTCATATAAATGGAATCATATAATATGTGGCCTGTGTTTGACCCCTTTGACTCAGAATAGTGTTTATAAGGTTGATTCATGTTGTAGCATCTATCAGTACGTCTTTTTATGGTGGAGTAATATCTATTGTTTACATATATGGATATGCCACATTCTGTTTATCTACTCATCAGTTGATGGATATTTAGGTTGTTTCTGTCTTTAGGCTATTAAGGAATAATGGTACCATGAACATTCAAGTACAGATTTTTACCTGGGCTTATGTTTCATTTCTCTTGGGTATGTATTTAGGAGTGGAAATGTTGGATCAAATGATAACTCTCTAACATTTTGAAGAACTGTCAGAGTATTTTCCGAAGTGGCTGCCCCACTGTACATCCCTGCCACTAGTGTATGAGGGTTCCAGTTTCTCTATGCCCTCCCCAATAGTTGTTACTCTCTCTGATTTAGCTACTTTGGTGGGTGAGAAGTAGCATCTTATTGTAGTTTGGATATGCATTTCCCAGATAACTATTGATGCTGAGTATCTTTTCATGTTTATTAACTCTTCAAACTTAAAGTATAATAAATCCCTAGTAGAAGCCCTAACCTAGTATTTAGATCCATTGGTGAGGATGAAACAAGGGAACACATCATATCTCATTAATTCAGAGATACACATTGCATCTTTTTTTTCTTCCAAGATTTTATTTAAATTCAAGTTAGCTATCATATAGTATAGTATTAGTTTCAGGAATAGAATTTAGTGATTCATCACTTACAGAGAACACCCAGTGCTCATTACAACAAGTTCCCTCTTTAATGTCTGTCACCAGTGTAACCCATCTTCCTACCCACCTCCCCTCCAGCAACCTTGAGTTTGTTCTCTGTAGTCAAGAGTCTCTTAAGGTTTCCCCCTCTGTGTTTATCTTATTATTTTTCCTTCCCATCCTCTTTGTTCATCTGGTTTGTTTCTTAAATTCCACATGAGTGAAATCACATGGTATTTGTCTTTCTCTGACTTTTTTCACTTGGCATAATATACTCTAGTTCCATCTACACCATTGCAAATGGCAAGATTCCATTCTGTTTGATGACTGACTACTAGTCCATTGTGTATGTATATACATATGCACACCACATATTCTATATCCATTCATTAGCCAGTGGGCATTTGGGTTCTTTCCATTCTTTGGCTGTTGTTGATAATGCTGCTATAAACATTGGGGTGCATGTGCCCCTTCACATCAGTATTTTTATACTTAAAAAAAAAATTTTTTTTTAAGATTTTATTTATTCATTTGACAGAGATCACAAGTAGGCAGAGAGGGGGAGAAGCAGGCTCCCCGCTGAGCAGAGAGCCCGATGCGGGGCTTGATCCCAGGACCCTGAGATCATGACCAAAGCTGAAGGCAGTGGCTTAACCCACTGAGCCACCCAGGCGCCCCAGTATTTTTATACATTTTTGGATAATTACCTAGCGGTGCAATTGCTGGGTCACCGGGTGGTTCTATTTTTAACTTTCTGAGGAACCTTCATACTGTTTTCTAGAGTCCACCAGTTTGCATTCCCACCAACAGTGTAAGGTGTGAGGTGGTATCTCACTGTGGTTTTGATTTGTATTTCCCTGATGAGTGTGATGTTGAGCAACTTTTCATGTGTCTTTTGGCCATTGGATGTCTTCTTTGGAGAAATGTCTGTTCGTGTCTTCTGTCCATTTCTTCAAAGCATTATTTTTTGGAGTGCTGAGTTTGATAAGTTCTTTATAGATTTTGGCTACTAGTCCTTTATCAGATATGTCTTTGATATGAGTGCCTCATATACCAAGTGTAATATGGCTTTAGTAAAAACAGCTTGAAAAAAGAAAATCTAGACATTTAAGAAGTTTACTGATTATGGTTCTATAGTCCTAGAGCAACTTGTTCAACTAGAACCTAAAGTATTCTCAAGTTAGGTTCAAATATTCTTTCTCTTATACTTCATCAGATTAAATTTCTGAGTAGCTCATGGTGTGAAGCCTTTTTGCTTTTTTAGACCTGATTAGTGTGCCAGTGCTTGTGAAGCTATTTTATCATGTTCTAGCCAGTGATTTGGTGCTTTATTTATCCTCATTTTTGAATAAAAACTAATTCCCTATTTCCTTGTAAAACATTATTTTTTTTTTTATATTTATTCAGGGACTTTTGCCTATTTTCTTTTTTATAAACTTGAGATCTCTGTGTGTCCGTGTGCGTGAAGGAGTGCAGGGATTTAGTTAAAGCTGCTCGGTTATTTATCATTGTTAGACTCGCCCTCATTCAGTGGAGACGGCTGATGAGAAAAAGCAATGAGGCCTTGTCTTTTATTGATCTCCGTGGAACTTTGACCCTGTACAGAAACTGGGTACAGCCAGAGAGCCAGAATAAAAACAATTTATTATTGTTGTTTATATGAAATCTACACGTTAACACAACTGCATGAGTCAGGATGGTACAAATAATTTTAATCATTTCCAGCAGTGTAATCCAGAGTTCTGTTGTGGCCCATTACCTCTCTCTCTCCCCCTGTTGTCTTTTTATTGTGATAGGAATACCTAACATGAGATCAGTTCTCTTAACAAAATAATTAAGTGGACAATACAATATTGTTAACTATGGGCAATGTGGAGTTGCCCCATTTCTTTTTAATTTGTATGTGATGTAAAGTGACATCTAACAAAACTATATATATATATATGTTATATATTTTATATATATATATATATACCTTCTACAGTAGAGAACTGGGGAGAATAACAATCCCATTGACAGATGATATTGTTTAATAGATCTGGCATCAGATTATTAATAGATCATTACTTTTACTGAGCAAATTTGCTTCTGTGTAATTTCAGTTATTGATCTTAATTCAGCCTTCTGGAGTGTCGCACAGTAACTTCTGTTTCCACATGAGAGCTCTTCAGCTATTTATCAGACAGCCTGTTTTCCCTGATGTTTTTCTTCTGTTAACTTCTTCAGCCTTTGTCTGAATGAAGCAGTTCATAGACCTGTATACCTCTCTGGACATACTCCCATTTATCAAAATCCTTTCTAGAACAGTGGTTTAAAAAAGTATTTCAGTTATTAGTGGAGCAGTGGAAAAATGTAGGGTATAGTTCTTATATTTTGGAATCATACGTGCTTGTACATGTTTTATTTGTATTAACTTTTCTGTAACTTTTTACTGTCATCTTCTTTTTATTAATTTAGTTCTTCCAGGGAATTACTGGATACATTAATTTGTTAAGCTACATTTGTAGCAGGTGTTGATATTTTAAGTCAACTGCATGTATTAATCACTTCCTCTGAGTAGCCGTTCCTTACCACACAGTCTGTAGTGTTTCCTGCAGCCTGTTTCTCCCCGCTCATGAGACCAGGGACCACAACTCTTATTTCCACTCACTCTGTCCTTTATGTCCAGCACTGAGCCTGCCATATAAGGGGTACTTCACGTATGAAAGAAAAAACACCGTGATTGTTCATTTCCTTTACACCTTCCTAGAATCAGAGCGCTTGTCTTAACTTTGACTTGATTGCCTAACATAGTTGTTGACACCAAGTTGCTAGAATTCTGGTTGTATGGATTAGATAGACTCTTTTGAACATTGACACAGCTGGAAAATGGTTGCAGGCATGGGAAAGAGGTGAGACTACAAGGCCTTGGGTTCAAATCCAAGGATCTTTGGGATGCTGTGCCAATAAATTTGCATTGAAGAGTTGATACAAATTTAAATATTTGAGAAAAGCAGTTTTGGAAAGAGTATAAAAATTGGGAGATTGGGTAATTAAGTTTTGAATATGTTGATATGCAGGAGGAAGTGTCCTCTGTACTGATGGGACTTGTATTTGTCAAAAACTGACTGTCTTGGGATGCCTGGGTGGCTCAGTCAGTTAAGCATCTGACCCCGGGATCCAGCACCGCCCCTCCCTCCCCCTCAAGCTCCCTCCTTATAGGGGAATCTGCTTCTCCCTCCTCTCCCTCTCCCCCACCTCGGCATACTCTCTTTCACGTGTACTCTCTCGTGCGCTCTCGGGCAAATAAAATCTTAAAAAAAAAAAACCCTAAAAACTATCTAAGGGAAAATCCTAAAAAAATGCAAACATACCTTGAATATTTTCTTTTAAAAATAAGTAGTGTACTTTTATTTAGCAATCTTTTGATGTAGGATTGAATGAAAAATCCACAGTTAACATCATACTTAGTAGTGAAAAACTGAAAGATTATGGCCTTTTTTTTTTTTAGTATGCCTCACTCATTATAGTTCAGAATTGTCTTTTTACACATATGAAATAGACCTCTTATTTCCACTTTCTATTTCTTTTAAGTCAGAATTTAAAGATACCTGTAAAGGAATCTGAATGAAGAATCCTACTAGATTTAAAAATATTTTCCCTTCCATTTAACAGTAACTCATGGCTTACTTGATTCAGTAGCCTTGATTAGAGCTTGCTTTATTGGGTCTTTCCAAGACATCCAATTCAGTTTTTAGAAGAAAACCAAAACAACAACAACAACAAAAACCCTGAAATGTTTTATTTTGTATATGTTGATTGGCATAATATTTAATTTTAAAAAATTTCTTAAAAGATAAACAGATCACAAAGGGAAGAAAAGAATAGACTTAAAGCGTACAGCCCAGACTTCTGGTTATCCCCAGTATCTACTGTCCCTCAGTATTTATTTTCTAGAATATAGCCACACAGCAAGGAGCCAAGTGAGGCCAGGAGGCTAGGTTCTGCTCCTGGGGATGTGAGTGGAAATGATGGTTACATTTTTTGAGTTAACACACTTAAAAGGAAAGAGTATTTCCTCCACTTCCCTTGCTTGTTCTCCCTCCCACTGCCTGCAGGGTTTGTGTACAGGTGGGATCACAGACAGACAACCACTGAGTTGGAAGCCTGTGAAGTTGTGAAGATGGCAGAGTAGTAAGGCGAAAAGGCACTTGGACTCCTAACATTATCACGCTGACTGTGACCTCTGAACTGCTTACGCTTGGACTACTATGTGAAAGAGAGGTGCTGCCATTCTTTCTCTTATTTAGATCACTTCCTTTGCCTGAACCAAAATATTTTGGAAAACTCTAAACCCCAAGCACCCACCTCCCTATTGTAATCATCAGTTTGTTCTCTGTGGTTTAAGATTTATTTCTTGGAGGGTGTGTGTGTGTGTGTGTGTGTGTGTGTGTGTGTGTGTGTGGCTGTTTCAGTTCAGTCCCAGAGATAAGTCAAATTATTTGTCTTTCTCTGACTTATTTTGCTTAGCATTATACTCTCTAGGTCTATCCATGATGTTGCAAATAGCAAGATTTTATTCTTTTCTATAGCTGAATAATATTCCATTCCATTCCAACATACCACCTCTTCTGCATTCATCTGTTGATGGACGCTTAGGCTGTGTCCATAGTTTAACTATTGTAAATAATGCTTCAAGAAGCATAGAGGCTTTGAATTAGAGTTTTTTTGGTGGGGGGTGGGGGGGGTAAATACCTAGTAGTGTGATTAATGGATCATAGGGTAGTTTTATTTTTAAAACTTTTGCGGGGGGGGGGGATGCTGCACACTCTTCCACAGTGGCTGCACGGGTTTACATTCCCACCAGTAAGGCACGAAGCTTCTTTGTTCTTCACATCCTCACCAGCACTTGTTGTTTCTTGTGTTTTTGATTTTATCCATTCTGACAGGTGTGAGATGGTATCTCATTGTAGTGTTGATTTGCATTCCCTGATGATGAGTGATGTTGAGCATCTTTTCATGTGTCTGTTGGCCGTCTGTAGGTCTCCTTGGGAGAAATGTCTGTCCACATCTTCTGCCCTTTTTAAATTGGATTACATGTTTTTTGGATATTGAGTTGTATCAATTCTTTGTATTTTTTGGATACTAACCCTCTATTGGATATGTCATTTGCAGATATCGTCTCCCATTCAGTAGGTTGCTTTTTAGTTGTGTTGATGGTTTTCTTCATTGTGCAGAAACTTTTTATTTTAATGTAGTCCCAGTAGGTTATTTTTGCTTTTATTTCCCTTGCCTCGGGAGACCTATCTAGAAAAATGTTTGCTACGGTCTATGGTCAGAGAATACTGCTTGTGCTCTCTTCAAGGATTTTTATGTTTTCAGATCTCACACTTAGGTCTTCAAACCATATTGAGTTTATTTTTGTGTTTGGTGAAAGAAGTTGTCTAGTTTCATTCTTTGGCATTTACCTGTCCAGTTTCTCAATACCATTTGATGAAGGGAATGTCTTTTTCCCATTGTGTGGTCCTTTGTCCTTTGTGAAAGGTTAATTGATCATATAATTATAGGCTTATTTCTAGGTTTTTCTGTTCTATTCCATTCCACCAAAAGCATGGTGTCACATAGAAATGGTTTAATCTGAGTTGGTGAAAATAGAAAAATAGAATGGTAGTATATGCATCCGATTACTTGAGGGAAGTGTTTAAAGTGGTGAGAGAATGACCTTAGTTCACATCAGGTGTGTAATACATGGTCATCCAAGTCCCTTTGATAATTCTTCAGAGCAGACTGTGGATAGTAGGTAAAATTTGGGGTGGATACCGGAGAAAGTATAATATCCGTGTCTCCTAAATATGATTAGAAACCATTACTTACGTATTAATAGTGAGGGTTACAGGAGTTAATGTACACCATTTTTGTTTTAATTTAGCCTAAAATCAACTCACCTCCTGCTGAACTCCTACCTACTGATTAGTAGAGAAAATTACAAAATGTTCAATGTTGCTTAAGCCTTAGTCCAGTCGGATTATTTAAACAGCCCATTTATTGTTTAATTGAATTATTATTAACATATAATGTTACATTAGTTTCAGATGTACAACCTAGATTTGACAATTCTATACATTACTGGACCGTCACCACAATAAGTGTGGTCATCATACAGTGTTGTTACAGTATTGTTGACTATATTCCTTATGCTGTATTGTTCATTTCCATGACACACTCATTTTATAACTAGAAGTTTGTATTTCTTAATGCCCTTTACCTGTTTCACCCATGCCTTCCCCCCCACCCTGCAACCACCAGTTTGTTCTCTGTATTCGTAAGTCTATTTGGTTTTGTTTGTTTGTTTGGTTGGTTGGTTGGTTTTGTTTTCACTTTTGTTTTTCTGATTTCTCATATAAGTGAAATCATATTGTATTAGCGTTTTACTCTCTGACTTATTTCACTTAGCATAACATCCTCTAGGTCCATCTATGTTGCAAATGGCAAAATTTCTTTCTTTTTTATGGTTGAGTAAACAGCCCATTTATGTAGTTTTCAGATGAAAATGTTTTATCATTTGCCATCCTCCACTCCTGGCTGTTATCCCTAATTGGTATGGGGGGTCAGTGTGTGAGTGGGAAGAAGGGCAGAGTGACTTACTCCAACTCACTGTAGCAGGGCCAAAGTCTTAGATGTGCTATGCTCTGCCTCTTCTGGTCTTGAACACAGTGGCTCTTACCTAGGTGGTCCTGGCTTCACAGTTGAAGTGTCTTGTGCTATTAATTATGGCTTGCAGAGAGCCTTCCTGCTTGAGCTGCCTCTAAGTGTGGCCTGATAATCTGTCACCCAAGTCTCTCTAGGGTTGTGGTTATCCCGCCTGCCATATGGGCCATGTGTTAGACCCAGTGTCTGTCATCTTAGTTCCCACACTCCCTGAAAATTGGAAGTACCTTGGTCGGGAAGGCTCAGCTTCAGATACTCCCCTCCCTAAACGTGGTGTGGTCATTTTTAGTCTCCATGTTGGTAAGGGGCTCTAGTTAGGATAAAGTAGGGGAAGATAGGGATGGTCATGAAAGTTTTGTTAGTAAAAGTAATTTGCTGTGATTAGATTGTGAGATTTATATGCATGAGTGATGATAAGGGAATGTGGGTTTGAAACAAATGAGATTCAGAAAGATAATTTTATTCAGATTTGATCATGAGAGAGATATGACCAAGTTTTTCTAAATAAATTGCACAATTTTAAGTCAGTGTTATATACAACATAAAAATTAGGGAATTACAGAAATATTTGAAGTATAAAATTGCTTAAGATA
Source organism: Enhydra lutris kenyoni (assembly GCF_002288905.1). Taxonomy (NCBI): domain Eukaryota; kingdom Metazoa; phylum Chordata; class Mammalia; order Carnivora; family Mustelidae; genus Enhydra; species Enhydra lutris. The sequence continues at coordinate 9,226,995 of NW_019154124.1, forward strand.
CAAATATTTAATGCTATACCTCTTTAAATGTTCTTTTTGCACTAGCTGGCCGGTTAGCTCAGTTGGTTAGAGCGTGGTGCTAATAAATACATTTTTTGCATAAATATATATTTACATATAGCTTAAAAAGGTATGTTTGGTTTTCCTCTATAAATTGTTCTTTTTTTGTCAATTTTAATTCATCATGCATTAAATCTATGTTTTGATACTCTTTAATCACTGATATTTTTCCCTATTCTGTACTTTGCCTTTCCACTTCATTTATGGTGATTAAAAAAAAAAATGTTGGTAGGTTTGGGGACTTCTTTGTTTGGTTTATATATATATATTTATATATTTGCTTATATATTTAAACCTAAACAAATTTAAAAAAATTTATGTCAGTATAAAGTCAAACTCTGTACCAAAGAAACCTAATCTGACCATGGCCTAATGAAGATGGATGCTTATTCCTTCCAGGTAACAAATCTGAGGTTAAGTAGTGTTGAGGTGCTCTCTTTGTATAGGCATTCAGGGACCCAGGTTTCTTCCTTCTTGTTACCCCAGCATTGTCTTATGCCCCTGGGCATTGTCTTAATCCATATAGTTAGAACAAGACCACAAGCATATCTAATTTCTGGCTCATACAAAGGATCAGGAGAGAGATGCCAAGGCTGCATTTTCCTTTTATACACATCATATGCTCTGATGGGAGATGTGGTGATGTTACACCTAGCAGCAAGTAAGGATGGAAAATACAGTCTTTAGCTGTCATGTTCTCAGCCAGTACTCCTATTACAATAGAAGAGAACCTGTTTTAATGGGCAATCACAAGCTCCCACCACACTTTTTTTTTCTTTCCAGTCCAGAATTCTCCCTTTTCGTAGTTCATGGACATATTGCTACGTTTTTTCATACTTTCTTCATGGTGTATTTCCTTCCTGCCCGCCAGAAAATGTGTTTATTGTATTCCTGCCATGTGCTAAGTATAGGAGAAAGCTTTGGGGATATTGTGGTAAAAAAAAATCACTGGGGGTGCCTGGATGGCTCAGTTGGTTAAGCATCTGACTTTGTCTGGGGAGCCTGGTTGGGAGGGGCTCCCTGCTCAGCGGGAGTCAGTTTCTCCCTCTCCCTCTGCCCCTTCCTCTGCTGCTCCCTCCACATCTTCCCCTCCCTCCGCTGTCCCCTTACTGCTCAGGCTCACTGTCTCAAATAAATAAATAAAATCTTAAAAGCAAAACAGGGCTTTCTTTCTTCATAGCTTATAGTTCAGTACCTGTGAGAGACATTAAATCGGCAATTCTAGGAGTGATCCATGGACCCTGGGGTCTCTGAGACCATGTTGCTTGCCTTTGTAATTGTGTTGTCCTTTGTTATGATAGTGCCAAAATACTAATTGGTTAAACTACCAAGTCAAGTCAGTGGACCTAAATTGTACCAGCAGTCTTTGTAGTCTTCATTACTATGCACTTGTGATAAAAAATGCTGAAGTTGTAAAAATCAGTATTTTTATGAAATCATGACCATTAGGTAATGTACGTGTAATACACGGTGTAACCAAACAGGAGGTGTGCCCAAAGGACTTTGCCATGTTCCAAAGCATGTTGCTTATCTTGAGGAAAAACAGTTGTGTGGTTGCTTGAGTTGTGATTTGAACTAGTTGCTCTTTTCTTGGAATACCACTTAGACTTGAAAGGAATTATGGTTAGTCCTACTTTGGGATTTGGCAGAGTTAGTTTGTCACTTCAAAGAAAACAGCTAACAGTGTTAGTTGCCAATAATAAAATTAGAGATTTTGAGCAAAAAAAATTTTTTGAAATTAAAAAATTGTATCCCTGGCACTGAGAGCCTGATATCTTCCCAAGACCTAGACTCTTTTCTGATGAAATTACAGGTAATATTAAAAAGGTAATTAAATAAATACATATACTGTAGGTAATATATATTCTTCTTACTATGTCATTACCATTTTGTATTGAAAATACATCAATATTGAGTTCTGCAGAGCTCAGCGAACTAATTTCCAAATCAGACATGGGTAAAATACCCATCCAAGTACAAGGGAGACATATGAACTTTAAACTCTCAGAAGTATGAACAGTTCATAGAAATGCATTATTAACCAGTCTTTAAGCTACCCTCTTCAAATTTTGATATAGAATCGAAGAAGACTATCCACAGTCATCTATACATGCTATGAAATTGCTCTTTCCTTTTCTAACTACACAATTATGTGAAAACAGATTTTCTTTATATACTTCAACCAAAGTAATAAGTAATTGCGCCATATTAAATGCAGAAGTATATATTAGAATAGAGAAGCCAGCTTCCTTTTAATAAGCTGTTTGCAGAAATGAAAGACAACATTACTTATCTCACATTTGAAGGGTGGAGGAAGATAAAGTTAGTTTATGTTTTTTGTAGGTAGTCAACAATTAACTGACTACAGTTACTCTGATCACTAATCAAGAAAAAAATGTGACCCTTCCTGGGGTTCCTGGGTGGCTCAGTTGGTTTTGTGACTACCTTTGGCTCAGGTCATGATCCCAGCCCAGGGTCCTATGATTGAGCCATTCTTGCTCAGTGTCATAGTATGGAACCTATTTCAAGCATGAAAGCCTTAGGAATTAGTTTTATTGAGAGTTAACAATGAGAAAGTTGGCCATTTGGAGAGTCTAAATTTTGGTGTTTATAGTCATTATCCAGTTATCGTTATATCCTAGAATACCAGATATGTCCCATAAATATGTATATATTTACTTAAATAAGTTCAGAGGCTTTTTATAGGTAAGTAAAAAGGATTTTTAGGCTATGACCCCTGTCGAGGAATAAAATTAGAAACAAAATCTTCTCCCAACCTAGAAATCCTCCTTGTAAACGTATCAGAGGAAAAACAAAAAACAAAAAACAAAAAAAAAACACTTGTTTTTGAATAAGCATTGAACCAGAGTGTGGTGTATATTAGAGGCAGTGCACTAAGATCTTGCAAAGACAGAAAGGAATCTCCTCTCCTCATATAGCCAAACGGATACAACGTACTACATACCTGTTTTCAAGTTAGACCTAACTAGTGCTTAAGAGGCTTGACACCTTATGCACACAGTTCCTTGGGTAGATCATTGGTGTTAGCTAATTGGCCTTATCTGGAGGAGAAGCATATCTCTTATCTTTATGACAGGAGGTAGTTTTGCATCTTGGAGCAAGGCACCCATCCAAGTTAGACCCCCTACCCTTCTACAGAAACTGGGAGATAGGGGTGCTCTCTTCTTTGATGTTCACATTTCAAAGAAGTGGCTCCCAATCTCTTGAGAAGGATGTTTTGGGTTATAAAGCTGACCAAAAAAAAAAAAAAAAAGCCTATTTGTTTTCTAAAATATGTGCACACACACATTTGAAAGAGAGGAAAAGTATTTACAATTACAATTTTTCTCAAGTAAATGTTCTAAGGACAAGGAGGGGAGGGTTATCTTTCCCCTTACTTTCCACAGGTTTAATTAAGCCTCATATTTTTAATTTATATTTGCCCTCACACCTTCTTTATTGCTTCTGTCGTAAATATAAGGACCTTAATCTTGTTGATTGTGTGGCTGCAGTGTGATAAACAAAAGTGACTTTACATGTAATTTGGTTTTATTCCAGTTTGAATTAAATTATACTGTAGCTTTATTCACTGTAAAAATTTGAAGTTGTTAAATTCCACATAACATTTAGGATTCCTTAAAAGTAGAGTTGGTAGCCCAGGAATTCAGAATAAGATAATGAAATTGCCATCTTAATAGCTGAATAGCCTCTGATATTGGGCAGCTTAAATCCTGAAGCCAGGAGAATTGGATGAAGAACCTTCTTGCGGGGGCGGGGTATTTGTTTTCTGAAGTCAGAGGTACTTTGCTTTTAAACTGTTTGCAGTTAAAAGTTTAGATTTCCTATACTGCTCCTTAACAAAATCAGGGGCAGACACTATTTGATTATTATTTTTTAAATGGCAAATTATATAATTCTAGTCTAGAATTAAAATCTATCTAACCAAGTTTCCTTTACTTAGATACTGTCTGTGTTTTGGTTCCTTCCCCCTACTTGTCCTTACTTGATGTGTTTCCTTTTCCTGAATCTCTTTGTTGACCTTCAACCGCCAGGAGTTTCCTCTTGGTGTTACCATGGTGATGCTCTCTGACTTTCCATCATCTGTCTGTGCGATACCATCAGAGGCTGAACTCTGCTTCATACTCCTGCTGAGCTTCCTCTTTGCCCTCAGAGAAGCAGTTTTCTATTGGCCACTTCCTCCTTAGAGAGAGATCTGAAGGAGTGGTGGGAGGGGCGGTGCCTGGATCTTGCAGTTAGTTGGGTGTCCCACTCTTGGTTTCAGCTGACGTCATGATCTCATGGTCATGAAATCAAGCCCTGTATTGGGCTGCACGCTGAGCACAGAGTCTGCTGGAGATTCTCCCTCACTCTCTGCCCCTCCTGCTTATGCTTGCTCTCTCTCTGTCTCTCTCTGAAATAAATAAATTTTTAAAAAGAGAGAGGCCAAGGGGCCTTTTTGGTGATCCCACCTTTGACTTTATAGTGACTTTATAGCACATTAGCTTACTAGTCTACCATGACTATATTGTACACATTCTTGCCCTTTGGGAGTAAAATCTCCATTCCTAGTACTCTGAAGTCTGTCTCATTTGACAGTGACCAGCTTGTTGACAGTTACTTTGTAGATGATTTAGTCACCTTGACCAGCCTGGTGTTGTGACCACAGTGGCCACACACTTTGCTCTTTTCATACATGTTCTATATTCCTTGTTTCTCCTTGAGAGAAGGGTGCTTCCAAGCCTTTTTAATGCCACTTCTGGATTTAAGGGGAAGACACTAGCTGTCTAATTGAGTATTACTAGTAAAATTCACTTTTTTCCTTTCCCCTTCCTGTCCACTAGGTCTGAGATTTCTTCTTCTTCTTCTTCTTTTTTTTTTTTTTTTTCAAATAATACTGCTTCCTGTCAGTGTCTCAAACATGATTATACTGAGATTTTTGAGAATGACCTTTAACTCTTTCCTGTATGCTGTGTGGAAAGAATACCAGTATTTAGTATATTGGAACCCTGATCATGTAGCATTTCTGATTTCCCTATTAGGAGTCTCTGCATGGAAGTGAGAATTGAAAACTAATTACATAAAATTGCTAAGCTTTGAAACTCTTCAGCATTTCTGCCTCTAGGATATCTGTTCCTCAAAGAGCACCTTGTGACTAGCAAATAAATTAGGTAAAAATCCAATTAATAATACTCCCATTCTCAATCTTTAATGTTAAAGAGATTTGAGGATATTTTGCATCACAAGCCATTGACTTAAGATGGTCATTGCAAAGGAAGCTAAGTGTCCCTGCTATCAATTATTTTAAGAGATGTGAAGTGTACTAGAACCTAAAGATAATGTCAGGAAATTTTTTTTTTCTTATTAAAATTCTTATCTGTATATACATAGTTAAACTGGTAGTTTTTTTTGTTTTTTTTTTTTTTCTTTTTTTCACTATTTCTGATTTTACCCCATTTGGCTCTCAGACCTAACTGGCTTATATCATGTGAGCCTTTCTGGGCCTTTCAGTTGTTGACCTGTTTCACTGAAAGAACGATCCTTGGGTGGCTTTTCATCAGAGCTCACTATACCAATGGAATCCCCACTTCTGTGTATGGTTACAGGGATTTAGAAGGTCTCATCATTACAGCATGGCTGCTGCTGACTCAGTTTGCATTTCCGTAGAAACCAAGAGGGCCTTGTCAAGATAGCCCCTGCTGCAAACTACCTAGGGCATGTTAGTTGGGTGGATCTCTCTTGCATGAGAGAAATAAATGTGTGAGCCACAATGGCTACAGTGGTGCTTTTCACAGAGCCAAGTACACTATTGTTGATTAATAAATAATGGGTTATTTATCTTGGAATTGTTTTTATTGGCAGATGCCCTGAAATATTCAAAGGCTGTCTGTAAATGAAGAATGCCCTCATTGTTTATTCAGCTCCTGCTTTTCTACTTAATGTGCTGGTATCTTGGGAAAATTTCTTGAATATCAAATCACAAGTAAAATTTAAGCAGCTTTACCCGCCCCAGATTTTCAAATAGGCCATTTAACTATGATCTGTTCTCACATACCTCTGATGATTTGGATTGTGTGTGTGTGTGTAGCTAGAGGGGATGGGGTGAAGGGAACGAAGCCCAGAAGTTTGCTCTCTGATTGCAACAGGCACAAGTAGCTTAAATAAATTTAGGTACATTTCTGGTTGATTTTGTGTCTAGCACAAGTTAGCTGCTGAGAATTCAAGAATTCAAGAAATATTGCAGAATTCAAGAAACATGTGCAGAGTGAGGGGTGGCAGGGATCCTGGGGGAGTGGGTCAGGAAATGGTGGTTGATGAAGGGGTAAATTCATGGTTGATGGAGGATAAGCAGGGTGGCAAGAAGCAGCAGAGCAAATTAAATTTTGGCAGGGGAAACAATGTTTGAAGGTTTGTGGTGTGATCACAGTATGTGTTCTTGGAACTATAAGGTATTCGGTCCTGCTGGATCACACAGCACTGGAGGAAGGGCCCCGGGAAAATGGGGATATGGGGCCCGATAATACAAATCCTGGCTATGTCTCTGAAACCGTGATATATACCTCTGTGATAAGTAGCCCTGGCCAAAGACAACACGAAGGCAAGTGATGGACTTGTCATATTTTCTTTGTTTTGTGTCCTGTGCTCAAATGTTCTCTGCATCTGGCTCTCAGAAGGAGCCTGACAAGTAATTGATATAATGTGATACGTGAAGACCAGTTACTGTTAAATGTGAAGGATAGGAGGGCTCTCCCTTTACAAAGGGCCATTTGATTGGTAATATTTTTATGTTATGATGGCATAATTCTAGGGACCCAGACTGTGAAGAGACCTTGCATATGTAGAAAGGGAAGGAGTGTTTTGAAAGTGGTTTATGACTTGCGTGATAGGGAGGCTAGAAGAACATGGGAGAGACATTTCTGTCCTACATCCCGTTGCATCCCCCATGCTAGCCAGTTATGTTGGCTGTTTGTTAGAGGTTTAATGATGCTGGTTGGACATATATTGCATGAGACACAGCTGTTGCAGCATAATATTTTTCAATTATTCATTATATGGCTTCTTGGCACCACTGCCCTCCACTTCATTCTTAGGAAGAAGCAAAGGTTAAAATTAGGATAACTGACCAAACAGAACATCTTTCAAGACAGAGCAAAATTTTGAATAAAACTAATTTATAGTACTTTAAGTTATAGAAGATTGAATTTTTTAATGGTTTAGAGAATGCACACAACAATAAAAGCATTTTTTTTTCAGTTAAGTTGAAGTATTGTGAGGTAATAAACTGATGGGACCCTTTTTGACAGTTTTTCTATAGGTTATATGTTAAAGATTGTTTTGATATAGGGACTCCTGGGTGGCTTAGTCGGTTGGGCATCTGGCTCTTGGTTTTGGCTCAGGTCATGATCTCATGGGTTGTGGGATCGAGCCCCGTATTAGGCTCTTCACTCAGCGGGGATTGTCCTTCTGCCCCTCCCTACAGACAGACACACACACACACACTCTCTCTCTCTCTCTCCCTTTCCCTTTCTCTCTCAAAAGAATAAATAAATCCTTTTAAAAAAAGATTATTTTGATATACAATAAAATTTAGCTGTAAGACAGAGAAGATGTGTGTGTGTGTGTGTGTGCATGTGCGTTTACACACTCATTAATATGCTGTGTTGAGGGGGTTGGATATGTGTAAGTGATGAAGTTAAAAATCCTTTATTTTACTTTTTTTTAGGTGCTGGTGAATCTGGGAAAAGTACAATTGTGAAGCAAATGAAGTAAGTAGATTGAAAACATTAAATTTGTTTTTTATGTTTAACGTACCCTTCCATCAAAGGAAGTAAGTGTTGTTTTGCCTTTTTTTTTTCCTTTTGTCCCATTAGAATTATCCACGAAGCTGGTTATTCGGAGGAGGAATGTAAGCAGTACAAAGCAGTGGTCTACAGCAACACCATCCAGTCGATCATTGCCATCATCAGGGCCATGGGGAGGTTGAAGATCGACTTCGGTGACTCAGCTCGGGCGGTGAGTTTTTAAATTCATTATAACAGGCCTGATGAGTAGCAAGAATAACTTACATGATAATACCAGACTACGTAACACAGATTTATTTACTGTGTCAAGACCATTTTATAAAAGGAGTCAAAAGGATAGTAGTGAGTGAAGTGAGTCAGAAGCTTTAGAAGTGATAACCCAAGAATATATAGCATTGTGTAATCTCTTTATACCTAGAATTGTTTCCTTATCCATCAGATGATTTGGACAGTATTTTCTATGTAACGTGTGATACTGGGTACTCCTGTATCTCCATAGTGATTCTTGGTAGTTACTGCTGAGTTTAATGCTGACTCTTCACAATTTGTTTTCATAATCTGAAATGCTGAAATGATCTAATTATTTGTATTTATGCCCAGCTTAAAAAGCAGTCTAATCTCCTGTAATGAAAACGGTATAAAATCTTGCCTGTCTTTTGAATAGGAAAATATTGGCTGTTAGAAAATGTGGATCAGGATTTTGGAGCTAAAGGGATGGGGACCTTAGGAGAAAAGCTAGTCCCACCCCTTTATTTGATCAGTAAAAACACTGGAACCCGACATGACAGAAAGATTGCCATATGGTTAGTGGGAACGGGGCACCAGGCTGGCGCTTCCTCATTTGGTCTAGTAACTCATTTTGCATTTGATCGCAGCTTCCCTGGTCTAGTCCTTCCGACACTTTTTTCTTCATTTCACCCCACCCAGTTGTTTGCTTAATCTGTTTATTTAAAGTTTTATTATTTGTGTGTGGTTTTTTTCTTCACTGATTTATTTTTAATAACTGATAAAACTTAACCCTTCCACAAACCTTTAACTGAAATTCTAGCTTAAATTTTGATTTTTTTTTGGGTATAGAGTAGGTGTCTTATTACTATTACTACTACTGTTTTTTATAGTCCCTTGTATTTTATGTATTCAGTATATATGTGTATGTGTGCATGTGTGTGCATGCTTGCTGTCTCCCTGCTAATACTATGAGGAGTTTCTGTATTGAGACTGTAACTTTTCCTTTTTGTCTTCATAGTGTCTGGTAGAAAAAAATTTTTTTTTTTAACTTTGAGACTCAATTTGTTCTTAATAGGAAAAAAATAAGAGCATTATGAGAAAAGATATATTGGGGAAATTTAAAATAACCCTTTTTTTTATATAAGTTACTCTAACATTTCTTTGTCAGTTATTGATCCATAGATCCATATTAATTTACTAAGCTTTATCTTTTAAACAAAAATTTAAAAAGTTAGTATAATGAATTAAAATGTTCAGGCAGATTTCAAGATTATTTTGAATAATAATTCATTACCTTATAATCTTTTCTGGAAGAAGATTTGATCATATTCAGACATTTCTGCCTAATCTCCTGTTCATAGAATCTTTTCTTTTTTTATCTTTGATTGATTCATTTATCATTGATTCATTCAGCAAATGCTTTTTGAGCTCTTAATCTTACAGTGGACTACCACCTTGAAGAAGAAATGGATATAGATTGTACTTCACGCCAGTTCCAGTTATGGTGATTTAAATCGTCCATCCCAACACATAGATGGCATTCTACATTTAGATGTTATATGTGATTATTAGTTCGGTTTTGTAGCCTCCTATTTTCTGAGGCAATTGAAGGGCCAGTGCAAGCAGTATTTTGTGGAGTCTCTTTATTTCCTGTTTTTCTCTCAAGGACTGAAAGACAGAATTGACTGGGAATAACTGCTCTGTCGCCACAGACTTCAAAAAAAATATTTATTTTTTACTGGTTTTCTGATGCTTTGAAATCTACATGTGGGACTTCTTTTCTCCTCTTTGTTTCACTTAGTGGCAGTTTGAGTCACTCTTCTTAGACTCTCTAGCTGTAGCCTAGTAACTGTTTGCCTCCTACCTTCAGACTCTTCCTTCTGTTTGCTTTAGCCATTGTTACTAACTCCTTCACACAGATGTCTTCATGCTCTCACATTGCTCTTGATGGTCTGCCCCATGTCTTCTTTTTTTCATTTTCATTTTAGTTTTTTAAAGATTTTATTTATTTATTTGAGAGAGAGAGAGAGAGGGAGAGAGAGCATGAGAGGGGAGAAGGTCAGAGGGAGAAGACTCGATGTGGAGCTGGGAGCCTGATGGAGGACTCGATCCCGGGACTCCGGGATCATGACCTGAGCTGAAGGCAGTTTTTTAACAAACTGAGCCACCCAGGCACCCTGCCCCATGTCTGCTTGTGTTGCCTTGCATCTGATTAAGCCTTAAAATACTTGAAGGCTTTTGGAATTGTGCTAAGAAATAACAGAGATGCACTAAACATGGCCTAGACTTGAGGAAGGGACATGAAGCTGGATATTGAAACGTGTAAGACTTTCCTAGACAAAAACAAAGAAAAAGCATTCCATAAATAAGAAACAGTATAGTGAAAGGCTGAATATATTTCTGTTTCTAAAGTACCAATTCTTGGAACTGTTATCCCTGAACTGGAGGATAACCGTATATTTAATTTTGATGGCAACCACAGATGGCCTTTCAGAAAGAAAGCGACATGAATAATCTTTTCTAACAACTGTGCATCAGTGTTTACCAGAGTCTCGCCAACTTAGATATTATCTGCACTCTAATTTTTAATATCTCATGCCTGAAAAATATTGTCTTCCTTTTTTTCTTTTTTAGTTTTTATTTTCCTGATTGTTGGTGAGATGGGAAATCTTTGTCTTTCTCTCTTTCTTCTGTGAATTCCTCTTAGTATTTTTCACTCAATTCTGTTAAATTACTTGTTCTTTTTACATTCATTCTCTTTAATATATTTATGTATTTAATTTATATTTTAAAATTGTATATTTAATAAATTTTTTTAGTTTTTTTTAAATTTAATTTTATTTTTAATTTTTAAAGGATTTTATTTATTTATTTCTCAGAGAGAGAGCGAGCGCGAGCGTGAGCGCACAAATAGGAGAGTGGCAGGAGAGGGAGAAGCAGACTCCCCACTGAGCAGGGAGGCTGATGCGAAGCTTGATCCCAGGACCCTGGGATCATGACCTGAGCTGAAGGCAGATACTTAACTGACAGCCACCCAGGCCCCTCCCCGATTTGGACTTTTTTTTTTTTAATTTTATTTTTTTTTAGTTTTTTGAAATAGTAGTTATGCTGTTTTAAAACTTAATTTTTTTTGCAATCAATTCTGACTTCTCTGTTTGTAGCATAGATTTTGTTCAAGTTATAGTTATTTTCTAAACTACTCTTAATTTTCAAGAATGATTATTGTTTTATTCTTTAGATTTATCACTTCACCCATCTGGAAATGTTATTTGTGTCTCTTGGTAGGTGGGACCTAAGTATGTTTTATAATCTGATCATCCCTTGCCTTACAGCCATTTATTAAATATTCCATTCCTCAGTGAGTTGAAAATGCTGCTTTAGCATCAAATTGGATGTGTTTCTGTACTCCATTTTTCCCCTATTGATGTATTTTTTTTTCCAGATTGGTCACTTATTGATTACTTTGCCTTTATAAGTTTCTTTCATTATAATAATATGGAAATGGGCACCTAGGTGTCTCAGTTGGTTAAGCATCTGCCTTTGGCTCAGGTCATGATGCCGGGGTTCCTGGGATTGAGTCCCGCATCGGGCTCCTTGCTTAGCAGGGTGTGTGCTTCTTCTTCTACCCCCTCCCCCTGCTTGTAATCTCTCTCGCTCTCTAATAATAAATTTAAAATCTTTAAAAAAATAACAATATAGAAATAATAACATTCACCTGGGAGGGTTGTGAGGAATAAGGACATAATAAACATCAAGCATTTACCACATGCCTTTGTCATAATAGATGCTCTTTAAATGTTTGTTGCTACTGTTGTTGCCATTTGTAATTATTATGCAACTGTCATTCTTGTCAGAATCAGTTTATTTTAGTTCCTATTGTCTCACAGGGTTAATTGGTATTTGGCAGGTAAGAGCACTTATCTCATTGTTCTTTTACCAAAGTGTGAAGACAATTATGCATTTCTCTTGCAGGTGAACTCGAGTATCAACTTAATGCCCCACTTCCCTGATGTAACAAAACAAAACAAAGTCTGTTGGTATCTTGATTCGGATTACACTTTAGTGTGTAGGTTAATTTGATGAGAATTAACTAAAAAGATGTAAAATTTTCAGAGATGGTGACTGATTTGCTGTGGAATACTTCATATTTGGAAGTTTTCAGATTTGCAAAGCAGATTACACATTAGTTACTTAAAATCAGAGGAAACAAAATTGTTTTCTAGGATGGCATAGAGTGATCAGATTTCATGCTGATTATCCTTTCAAAACTCTCAGAATGAGTGTCTGTGGATGATAAATTATGGTTTTAATAATGTGAAGTTAGGGAGGCATTAGGGAGGGGCCTGTTAGCATTTCTTGGGCACTGCACCATTTAAAACAGCGCTACTCTAAGTGTGGTTCATGGATCCATGTCCACAAGCATGCGCACGAGATGAATTCTGAAATTAAGGGTAAGCACTTCGGTTCATAGTAATTGGCAGAGTAATTTATATGCTAACTTTGATAGTTTAAGAAAATGGGTTTATATTTTATGTGGCATAAATTTTATTTTTCTAATGCTAATAGTTCTGAAATAGTTGGGAAATAAAACACAAGACTGGTCCTTTATCACATATAGTTTAAGAAGTACTTACTTGAAATAATTCAAGTATTTACTTGAAATAAAATATCTTAATATTTAAGATATAAGGAGCAGAAAACCTTGCTTGAATTGACTGAAATTTTGAGCACCCTTTTCCCCCAGGCTTCAGCATGCTCCCACATAATGGCGGCTTTTCTCTTTCTCTAATTTTGTAGTTTATTTCATTAGTTAGTTTCTGTCTCTCTGCCTGCATTGCCAGATTGCCTTTGAGAAAAATTGTATCAATTTACTGTCCTGTCCCATTTACTAGAGTGCCTTTTCTTAGCCCCCTGAGTAACCAACATTTAGAAGTCTTATTGTCAAAAAATATTGGCTAATTTATTAGTAAATCTTATCTCAATTTAATTTGCATTTTCAATTTTTAGCAAATTGCACAGTTTTCTGTCTCTTTATTAATTGTATTTTTCTATCTTTGTGTCAGTGACCTATTTTATGCCTTACTCATTTAATTCTTGGAGTCTTCGAGTTTTGATGATCTGTGTATGTGTTGTTTATGTGTTACATGTTTATGTGTTGTTTGTGTGTACATAATGTGTTACTCCTTTGTCCACTAATAGAAATTTTCTCTCACGTTTTGTTTACTGCCTTTAATCTTAATGGTGTTTGGTTTTTAAATCTTGTTCTGTTCAATTTGTTCTTGTGTTTAAATCTAGAAAATCTCAAAGATTTACTAAATAGTCATTTTAAATGTTTTTAGGGAGTCAGTTTTAACATTATTCTTGTATTTATCTTTTAATCACTCCAAAACGTTGTTTTATGAATAGGGTTGAGAGCTACATTATTTCTTTTTTTGTCTTCAGATGGCTATTTAATTAGTAGAGTTTTTTTGTTTGTTTTTGTTTTGTTTTTTTATAATCATATCCTTTCCTACTAATTTACCTTGCCACCTATATCATATAATAAGTTCAGATTTGGGGTTTTTTTTTCCTCCCTATTGATCTGCTTTAATACCAGAGTGTTCTATATACTTACCCTAGTTTATTTCTACTTGTTATTTTTCCAGATAAATTTTTGAGTTGGTTTTTTATTCTGGCTTATGTTTGAGAACTAAGAGGTTGTTACAGGATTATAGTATTTTTCATTCTAAGGAATATTGATTTATGTATGGGGCAAAGTAGAATTAACCTTTATTTGAAATACAATATGTGCCTCTCCAGCACTGTATTTTTTCTGTTTCCCTCAATTCATACATTAGGTAGCACATGTTTTTATATCTCTTTGACAGCAGGTTCTATTGTCCATCCAAGAAACACTAAAACATTTTTTATTTTATTAACTTGAAAATAAAAAGTAGACATATTTACAGGATTCATAAATATATGTATAAAAGTTATATTTGTCTAACATTTATTGTAATCTCCTTTCTTGATATAAAGAAGCTCATGCTCACTACAATTTAGTAAAATTTTGCTCTCTGCAATTTAGTTAAAATTAACTGAGATTATTTTATTTTTAGGCTCCCCCCACCCTGTTAAGTAGTGCTATGGGAAAAAAGAAAAATGACTTCCTATTTCCTTGCTTCAGTCATTTTAACTTTGATTACATTTGTGTTTCTAGGGGGGGAAATGTTTTACATTTGTGTATTTCTTAAAGCAGTTCTTTTTTTTTTTTTTAAGATCTTTATTTGAGAGAGAGAGCGAGAGTGTGTGCCATTGAGAGTCAGGGGAGGGGCAGAAGGAGAGGGAGAGAGAGAATCTCAAGTAGACTCCCTGCTGAGTGTGGAGACCCATAGGGGTCTTGATCTTACCACCCTGAGATCATGACCTAAGCTGAAACCAAGCTTTGGCCACTTAACTGATTGAGCCACCCAGGTGGCCCCAGTACAGTTCTTGAAATGTCTGGGATTGGCACCATGAGCCATGGGGGTGTTATGGGGACTCCACTATTCTCAGATTTTCCTTAAAGGTATACTAACTTAGATAAAAGTGGTATAGTTGTGTTAAATTTTGGGGGTGATTATATCCTATAGACATGTGGTAGATTAAATATATGAGTAGTTCTCATATATGGTATTCAGTATTGTTAACTAATGTTATTAATTAAAAAATAGAGCTAAGTCACTGGAACAAACGATTCCTATACATGTATTAATCAGGACATCAATATATCATCCTTGTGGCCAGAAATTTAGAATTGTCACTATTTTTAAGACTCCTTTATCGTATTATTTAGTCTGTATTATAAGAGGACTTTCTGATGTCTTCTGTTTAAACCCCTAATCTCATTCATGAATTCTCTCTGCTGTATTACCATAAATAATTATCTAGTCTTTGCTTAAAAATTTCAGTCTCTCACTCCCCCTCACCCCATCCCCCGTTTTCTTTGGATGGCTTTGTTAAAAAGTGCTCTTAAAAAATTGAAATCTGATATCCTTTGATGCCTTAAGAATTCATAGAAGCTTTATGCCTACTAATGAAGTCTCTTATCTTTAATGATCCTTACTTAATACGTCAGAAGGCAGCTGTCACAGTCCCTCCATCTTCCCTTCTCCAGCCCAGAAGGACTCTTCCTAATTCTCATAAAGTGGGTGTCAGCTTCGAATAAAATGTGCTATCACTAAATACAGCATGCCAAGTGTTCCCTGACCATCAGTGGGAAAAGAGGCCCTATGACGTGTCTCCTGACACACAAGCATTTCATAACTCCTTTCTGAGTTCCCAGAGCACACAGTTATGTGACCTGGAGCGTACATTCTCTCCACCATCTGATTTTCTTTTCATTCTTAGTAGCTTGAAAACATATTAACGTGGCACACCCAGGGATTTTTCCTTACTACTCAGAAATTGCCTGGCAAACAACATTTCTTTCAACAACACAAAAGACTACCCATCTACCTATATTGCTTTACTAACCTGTATCCCTTCTGATTAAGCTTCAGTCTTTTCTTTAGTAATCAGAATCTTTTTTCTATCCTCTATCAGGCTGTTTTGGTACCCTCATCTTTTGCTTTCTAAATGTTCTTAAATAACACTATTTTACATAAATTTTGAAAAGACCTAATTCCATGGTCAGGTGGGATCATTGCTACATTGTACAATGTTAACAGTTATCTTGCCTTGGGCTATGGCTGCTTACTAGTTGCTTGCTGGTAGGTGTGATTGGGTGACCAATTACCTGTGAAACTTAAATCTTTTTTTTTTTTTTTTTAAGATTTTATTTATTTATTTATTTGACAGATAGAGATCACAAGTAGGCAAAGAGGCAGGCAGAGAGAGAGGAGGGAGCAGGCTCCCCGCTGAGCAGAGAGCCCCATGTGGGGCTTGATCCCAGGACCCTGCGATCATGACCTGAGCAGAAGACAGGCTTTAACCCACTGAGCCACCCAGGCGCCCCACCTATGACACTTTTTAAAGAAGTTGCCCAACTTCTCTGTGCCCCGGGGTCTTTTTATACCAAACACAAATTTAGGTAGAATAATTACTAGGGTAACTTGCTGCTTAAATTTATTACCGTAAAGCTCATCCACAGACATCTGATAATGTCCTCCTAATGACATGGAAGTGAATATTCTAAGTAGTTTTTCAAGGAAGAGAGACTATTTTACATTTTGTGAAGAAGATAAATTTTTGAATGCAACAGAGATAGTATATAAATATACTTCCAACGTTTCTCAGGTCTTTTCTTCAGGCTTCTTCCTAGAAGGATTGAAGAGAATGTGATCTTATGGTCCATACTAGAGGGCATTAGTGTTTTCTATCGAGGAATTGTATTGAAATTGAATAATTATATCATAAGGCAAGCTGATTAAAATTACTAAGTGAAAAGTACTTTTCTGAAATGGATAGAGAAAATTATGTTTGATGTTATTTAGTTAATAACCAAATTTAGAAATTTTTCATATAAGGTAGTTATTTGAAAAAGTGAATAATTGTTTACTGTGGTTAGGTAAGTGGTGCTAAAAGTGACTTGAAACTATATTATGTTGGTTTTTTTTTATTAAGGCTGTTGTACATGTGTTGCTTGCATGCATTTCTCTTGTGCTTTACTAAAAAGGGAAACATATGCTTGAATAATATGTTCCCATGCTGAGTTACTTAATTATTTTTCACTATGGGTTCTATCTGGAAAAAAAAAGTTTCACAAATTGGCAGCAGAATGAATTCATACTATCAGCTAGTACTCTTTGCTCTCCTGTGTCACCAAAAATTTCTCTACTGTGTACTTTGTCATTATGTGTGTCATCACTTTATAAACATTTACCATAGTACTTTGGGAAAACACCCCTTGAGAAAAATTAGGGATTGTCCACCCAATTAACATAAAGCTCTAAGTCTTAGGGTACAGGGAACCTCTGTGAAGTTAGCAGCTTCACATCTCCCCTATTTTTGGATTAACTGTGTTTTTACCTGAAAACTGGAGTTGTGTGATCCATAGTTTTATAGAGTATTGAAAATGTATCTCTAAATAAATAAATAACTAGAAAATGTATCTAAGCAGAATTGGGATGTGCTATCTGTATAAAAGAAATGCCAGATTTTGAAGATGAAATAGGAATAAAAATATGAATTATCTCAATAATTTTATCTTGATTACATTTTGAAACATTTATGTATAGGTTGAAGTATCTTGTTACATTTTACCTTCTTAAAAAAATGGTTAGTAGAAAATTTAGAATTGCACCAGTGTCTCATGTTATATTTCCTTTGGACAGCCCTAACCTAATGTGCTTGATTACTTATGGATCAGAATGATTTAAGTATTTGTAGTCTCAAAACCTAAGGAAAATTTAATTAACTTGATATGCAGCAGTCCTTCATTTAAAATATTTTGCATGCTGTCTTCAACATGCATCGTGAGCATTTCTGCTTCATAGCTGTGTTTATTTTGTTTCCTGTGCCTGCATTAACAAACACCTGTCCCCACCTCCTGGCCCACTGATTTTAGTGTACACACACTTCAGAAAATTTCAGATCATTCTGTGAAACTTTTTCTTACTCCATGTTGGTTTTTCCCCTCTGAGTTTCTTTTGCTTCTATAGAAACTATTGGAAAGCCAACATTTAATGAGATTCTATTTTAAAATAATCTCTAATGGTATTAGTGTGCCTCTTAGAAACATTTTGGGTGGGAGGGGTAAGGCATACACTATTCTTCTGTGTCCAAAACTGATCACTGTCGGTGCACAATAAACTGCGTGACAGTGGATAGTTGGCTAACGTGTCCCCTCATGAACTGTAGGTGTAGGTCACTCTTCCAGTTTCCTAGTGCCTTGACAGCTATTACTAATATTACAAAACATAGACACATGATTTAAGATTATGCACTTTTAGTTAAGCCAATGTTTTTTAAGCGGTGCTTCAGAGAAACAAAAGTCATGACCCCAATGAGAAACGAAGGAAATTTCAGCATTGTGTCTTTTTTGTAAATCTGTAATGCCTTCCTTTGTACTTTTCATCTATAACGTCTGCCCTTTCTACTTTAAAAAAAAAAAAAATGGTCTTTGAATGTTCAGGATGATGCCCGCCAACTCTTTGTGCTTGCTGGAGCTGCCGAAGAAGGTTTCATGACTGCGGAACTTGCTGGAGTCATAAAGAGATTGTGGAAAGATAGTGGTGTACAAGCCTGTTTCAACAGATCCCGAGAGTACCAGCTTAATGATTCTGCAGCATAGTAAGTAATCATAACTTCAGAACTGAACTATCACGAGTAATTACTTGCAAGTCAAATATACCTCCCAGTCAGTGTTACTGCAGAACTGGCTGACACGTTCTTGTAAAACTCAGGATATTCAGGATGATGGTATTTGAAGACTTTCATGTTTTTTGTGTTTGTAGATAGCATTGCTGCTACTTCGTGTCCAGAAGTGTCTCAAGAGACTCATGCTTATGTAACTCTCATTGAAACATGCAGAATGGACTATTTGCGGAGTGTTTCCAAGAAATTGGAACTTCGCAAAGTTCACTGTGAATTTGGGTGTATCTCTAGTTTGCCTGGGACTAGCCCAAGGGGAGGGCTAGTCTTTTCATTATGCTAATAGTGCCTGAGAAGAGTTGTTTGTCCGGTGACAGGCACCTTGCATGAGATGTACCCCTTTTGAAGACGTGTGTGGTGACCCCAAGATGGTTTCTCACGGAGTAAAGTACTCTGTGCTTGAAAGTTGTCAGTTGTATGTGCCCTGTTGTATCAGACCTTGTTTACAGATAGCTAAGTATAGTATTTTGTAAGAAAAATCTGCCCTGATTTTCTAGGTGGTGGCTACAGAAAGCTCATAAATCAAGTTGTGATAAAACCTGGTCAGGGAGCTTTCTGCTTGGTGATCTAGCTACAGTTAAAAAAAAAAAATCACGTATTTGTTCCCATAATGTGGCATATATACTCAAAAATGTCGGGTAGGAGTAGCATTAATTAGTTTTAAAATGTGTGCTGTGCACTCATTTTACTTTGCATGTTACTCCTTTCCTTGACCGAGCCATTGGCGTTCAGGAACGTCGAGGGTGAGATAGAAGATGGTGGTTAGTAATGCGGTCTGGTAAATGCACGCTCTTGAGCACAGTGAACGACAGACAGATGGGGGTGGTTCTCACTGGTGATCACGTGGCTGCAGGTCACTGGGTACACAGCAGAGTGCTCGGTACGTGTTCCGTGAGTGATTCCGTGCGAAGGAGTAAGTAATACGCCTTAGTGTGTAACCCATACCAATTTTTATTTTGCTGTTTCCCAATCTGTATGTTTATTTTGCTGTTTCCCAATCTGTATGTAGTGCTTTGCAACGTGTAAACCACATACATTATTTCGTAGGTATTTTATACATGTGGATGTAACGTGTTACCCAGCACGTAGCTCCCCTCTCCAACTGGTATCATCGTTTCTTAGGCTGTATATCCCATGACTCACAGACTATGTCTTTGTCTTCCTGTTTTATATACTAATAATACAAAATATTTCTTTTAGAGCACTCACATTTGTACATTTTGAGGTAACGTGATTTGTATTTGTATTAAAAGGATTGTTTTCTTTCTCTGACATGACACTGTAAATTCAGTCAGGTCTCTTCTCACCCTCTGTTCTTTCTCTTTTGCCTGGCACATAGTTGTCATTCGCTGTGCCCTTGTTTAATGATGAATGAATGAATACACTAAACAGAGGCTAGAAGAGAAATTAGAAGAAAATTATTTACAGCAAGAACACAACTCTTAGACCACATTATTTGCTTTGGCACCACCAGCACCTGCAGAAAGATCTAAATGGGAATCACTGTTAGTTGAGAAGATTGCTCGAGCTGAGCCCAGCAAGGGGAGCTTTTTCAGTAAATAAGGGGTGCTTCTCAGGAGTAATCGACTGATGTCAGTTTCCCCATGTGGTGGGACTCCTGGACCACTGCAGGCTAATGACCAAGACTTGTTTCCTGTGCTCACATGTGTGGGTGTGCACTGAGATAAATAAGCCATTTGGGCTCCCCAATATTTCATCAGTAGTAGTTCTGACCTTAAGACAGCAATAATGGAGCCATTTTTCAAGAATGAAGGAAGTCATGGAAATATTTTTTTCCATAGTGGTCACAGTGCATTTTGATTTCTGAGTTTTTTGACTAGAGATGGGGGGATGCTGCCAAGTTGCAATTTAGGACTCTCTCGCCGCCTGTTTGCTTTAAATTTATGATCATTTAAAACAATTGGGAGTTTTTCACGATGACTGTCTTTCTTATTTATCTTGTTGAAATATAACGTGCATTGTTTTAAGAGACTATTAGAACTGTAGCAATTTTAAGCAAAGAAATGCATCTGAGTAATCAAAGCACATTTTAAAGAAGAGTAACACACTGCTTCAGAGGGACAATTAGTAAAATCTTGCCATGACCTATTTAGTTGTTTATTAAATTAGATTTTCTTACGGTAATGTATAACATTATATATGTGTAATTAAAAACACCCACTAAAGTACTGGGGGCTTATCACCAGTGCAACAATAAGATAGTATTATTTCTCAGTTCAATAAATACAATACGTATAACTCAAGCTATCTCCTACGTATTCCTAGTATCAGTATCACATACTTAGACTTAACTTTCTAAAACACTTTTGATTCCTAATTCAGTGTTTGGATAGCTTTTCAGCTCCATCTCTATGAATGAAATATTTATTAAGCTCCTTTTGTTTGCAAGACCTGTTCTAAATGGCTAAAGACGAGTTTCAGAGGATAATAGTAATTAAAGTTGTAGTCGTTGGTGCCTCACTGTAATAGACATGGATATATTTCTAACTTGTCTTTGACCACTCCACTCTGGTATCAAAAAACCCTGTAGGGATGCCCCCCACACTCAGCTGACCTTAGGATCAATTCCAGACTTCTCCTTTGAGTTTATCCACAGCCTCCAAGGGGCCTTACTTTCTGCAAAACAAGGTGACTATTCCTGCCTCCATACTATTTGACTACTTCCCCTGATGTGGGATGGCATTGTTTTTCCCATCCCATCATTCAGATTTCTTTTTACAACCCTCACCGTCTATGAGTGCTTCTTTAACCACTCAGGTTCATATTAATCTCTCCATACCTGGACTTTGTTAATAACATTGTTTACCATATAAAATGACACCATGACATTTTAGTAGCCCAACATATTTGGCACAGTTGGCAGAGAGTATTGAATGGGTGGGTAACTAAGATCAGTGGGAAGTAAAATGTGAATATTGATTCAGGGAGCCAGGAAGATGCAGAGTAAAAGAGCATGTGCAGTGTTTTCCTGTGTGTTACTTAAAGCTGGTTAAAAAGGAACAGTTTTGAATGTAGCCTTTGGCTAGAGGTTTACTCATTACTTTCTCAAAAACTTAAAATTTTCTAAATCCTCAGCAAGACAGATGTCTGGAAAATAAACACAGTGCTACCTTAAAGTGTGATAAAGAGAAACAAACTCCTAGTGTGCAGTTGGTTGTATCTGGTTTTTAAGAAGTTATTATTCTGTTTCCAACAAGGGCAATTACTAATTCATGTCCTGGGAAAGCAAAGTACACAATACCTAGAAAATGTTAAAAGAGCTTTATGGCTGGAGAAGTATAAAAATTTTCATTTCAATGGGAATTGCATAACATATAAACTTAAATTGGTTGTATTATATCATTACACAGAAACGTAAAAATGTCCAATAATTTAGAATCCTACATGAATCAAAATGTTTTACTCCTTGGTGTAGATGATCTTTAATGGCTGTATTAACTATTAGCATATTGTTTTGTTTATTTCCTCAGCTATTTGAATGACTTGGACAGAATAGCACAACCAAATTATATCCCAACTCAGCAGGATGTTCTCAGAACCAGAGTGAAAACGACAGGAATTGTTGAAACCCATTTTACTTTCAAAGATCTTCATTTTAAGTGAGTAGCTTCAAAGCATATCATTTAACAAATGTAGATATCAAACACTTTGTTTAGTAAAGAAATGTGGTAGAAAAAAACGGAGCTAGAAATTACAAAACACTCTTCTTAGGTGATTGGACAAAATATTTTGAGTGAAAGGGGACAAGAAACATTCTTAGGAGGAATATTTATATATGTAAGAAAAAAATGGCCATGCAGATCTCTTGTCTATATTTTTCAGAGTGATTTAAATAAAAATAGTTTTGGGCTTTTATTTCTAAATGCAAAATAATTGTTCTGATATTGTATATTTGGAGAAAGTATTGCTATATATTCTTAGGTTAAAAAAAGAATTTTATTGATTATCTGCTTATTTATGGAAATACTAAAAATCAAGGGTACCTTAAAATTTTTCATGAAAATTTTGCAAACATGTTTGCGCTTTTTCATGATGAAAAATGTCATTTAATTTGGAGTGTGTACCAAATATTAAATTACTGAGGTTTGAGCAGAGAAGCACTAAATTGTAACTTTTTGAAATGCAAGGGATCTTGGAGCTCGTTTTGTCCAATACACTCATTTCATAATGAACTAGACTCAGGGAATTTCAGTGAAACACTAATTTACAGACCTATGTTCCTCTTTTTTTAAAGTATGAAAAAAATCTCTTGGAATTTGCTTCAGTTTAATGATTTGAAACAGTTATAATAAAGCAGAACTTCTGAAAGCATTAAAAGATTTCTAGTCGAAGATTAAAAATATTCATAAAGAAGCTCATTAAGATATGGAAGTAAAATTATATATATGCAACTGTACTTAAAATTCCTTCCGTGAGTATTTACTTCTTTAGAGAGAGCAAGCACACGCACATGAGCATGGGTGCGAATGACGGGGTGGGAGAGGGAGAGAGAAAATATTATTAGTAGGGCTTGATCTCACAACCCTGAAATAATAACCTGATCTGAAATCAAGACTGAGCCACCCAGGCACCCCCCTTCCATAAGTATCTCAGGTACATTTGTTACTTTCATTTGTTACTAATTTATCCCACATTCAGTGGTTCATGTAATTGAATTTTCCAGAAAACTGAAATTGAATTTTAATTTTCCATGGCAGCTTCCCTCCAAAAAAACCCTAAACATTGCACTACTTTTTAAAAAACAGAATTATAGATTATAACTACTTTATCTGACCATGTAATTTTGTACTTAATACATGGTCAAGTTTTTCATCTGCTTTAAATTCTTACCTGTTTTCACCAGTTTTTAAGCTGTCAGTGGACATTTTTTGGCTGCTAGCAATAGCTCTTACCAAAATCATTTACTGTCTTTTAATCTGTTTACTGTTTCTAGGATATTAAATGACCAAAGCTGGGAATAGTAAAACATTAATATTTAAATAGTCTGGTATTTAGATGGCATAGATCTGGGAACTATTGTCATATTAATCTTAAAGTTACAAAATAATTTTAAGGAAACTCACTGTCAAAATGAGGCTTCAGAGTTTTCTTGGTTTTTTTTTTTACTTTGATTGATATGTACATATATTTTTCCTTTTTGCTTTATTTTAAATGCCTTATTTTAAAAAAGCAAATGTTGACTGTTATGTTCAAGTAATGACTGCGCTCTAACAAATGTAGTCTGAGGAGAAAATGCATGGAGTTAGGGGTTAACAAGTGCAAATTCTTGAGTCAGGTTACCCTCGTAGGTAAAGTGGCCATTTGGTTAAGGTTCTTGGCACAGAGCATTGCCATCTTGCCCGTTGTCAGAGGTGTAAACACAAATGAGGTTATTGCCTCAGTGGGAAATGAAGAGCTCTGTCGGTGGGGAAATGTGTAATCAGTCATTCAGCACTTCAGGCAGTCTGTACAAGATTCACTTTCAGTCTTGGTTCGATTCACCTTAAACATTCACCTGCCAGACCATACTCTTCACTTCCAGCCTCGGTTTCTCAGAGTTGTCATTTCGTCACTACAGAAGGGCTGGGATTCAGTAAAGCCGGCTCTCAGCATGCCGCTCCCCGGAAGTCCATTCATCTCTAGTCTCCTTGGGTGAGGTAGAATTTCATAGGACGTGTTGAGGTACTGTTTTCACTTGCTGCCTTGAACATAGGTTTGTCAGGAATTTGAGATAAACTTTATCTTATTTTGGATTTGAATTCTGTTAAATTACTATCATTGCTAACATATGGTTCTAACTTTGCTTTTTGTACGTTAAATGAGCCTCAGAAGAATGAGGGCAGAAATATACTTAGAATAAGTCTACTGGGAACTCTTGAGTGTGTCTTAATATTGTAATTCATTGTTTTATTTTAACAGCTGATGTAAAATTTCAGTTTCACTTAGTTTTGGTATGATTGGAATTAAATTCAAAATGAGGCAATCAAGCATTATAATTTAAGAATCTGTATTATCACTTTTGTGACTAGGCATTTGTAGAAAGTGTCTACATGGATTATTTTGCTTTAAGAAATCAACAGTTTTACTCTAATAATTTTGCCAAATACAAAATTGGAGTATCCCTTCTATTATAAAATTGTAAGACAAATGTGTCTTCCTTTTTTACAGTACTATAAAGGTGAAATGGGTTTTGGAGTATGTTATAAGGCTGATGGGCCTGTATGGTCAGCTAGCTTTGTACCAGTCGGTCTGGGTCCCAGAATTGTTAGGTCACAGTCTGAAGAAAGTCAGAACATTTCAGAATCTTCAGTATCCCCCTGCACCTTTTCCCTCTCCCCCTAAAAAAAAAAAAAAAAAAAAACCTAAGAAAACTCAAATTCATTCCGCTATTTGATGCTAGAAAAAAGTCTGATCTCTTCATGTGAAGCAGAATGTATTATAATTTTCTTCTATTTTTGGTTAATTAAAAAATAGTTCATAATTTAAAGATAATTCTAATGTATGTGTGAAAAAGAGATAATGCCTTAGGCACAATCATTTGTAACATCAGATTTTAGTCATTTTTGCTCCTTGGCTAAGGAATTAGACCAGTGATTCAAAAGTATGGTTCCCAGATCAGCAGCATCAGCTTTACCCCTCAGGTGATTCTGTTTTATACTAGCATTTGAGAAGTACTGGTTTAGATGAAAGGTTCTTTGTTTCTAAATTAGAGATTTTTTTGTGTGTAAATTACTTGATTTCATCAAGTTAAAGCTCTCTTACCTGTAACATTTCCACAGCATAGCTGGAAGACCTAGATATTGAATTTTGTAAAGCTCATCTGTTATTGCTTGAAGGTATTTTAAAATATTCTGTAGATAGAGTTCATTCATTCATTCAACAAATATTGATGAAGTACGACAAAGTCTTTGTCTCTACATTGTTGGGAAGCAGGGGGCGGGGGGAGATGAAATAAATATAATTATCAGGAGGTAATTGCTATAGTGAAAAATACAGCAGCCCTAGGAAATGAGTATGTCCCCCTCCACCTTGCTTTAACAAATGTCTACAAGGTAGATGGCATAAAACAACAAATTTATTTTTTCATAGTTCTGGAGCCTAGAACTTTGAAAACAACATGTCAGCAGGACTGTCCTCCTCTGAAGGCTCTAGGGAAGAATCCTCTCTTGCTTTTTCCTGCTTCTGGTTGTGGTCAGAAATCCTTGGTGTTCTTGTGTCACATGGCCTTCTCTGGTTCCTCTTGGCTTAATGGCTCCTTCCTCAGTTTCTCTCTCATTCCTCTTACATTTTACTATAGCAACAAGGAGAGAAGCAAAACCATACCCTGCACACTTTGCTTGGAAATTTCCTCAACTAATATTCTAGTTCATCCCCTAACACCCAGCACTAAAGCACAGTCTAGCGAAGATTTTGTGACTTTGCAAGTGATTACCTTTTCTCCTTTTGAGTTCCTTTTGAGAGCTCATCAGAAACATCTTTAATATTCAAATATCTCCCAACATCATGTTCATGATGATAAATATATCCCCTAAGATAGGAATATCTCCAAAATTATTACCTTCTATGTCTGTGTTTCTAACCGACCATCTTTTCAGAGCAATCTGGGCTTTTTCTGTTGAGTAAGTCAAGATTCTTCTAGCCTCTACCTCTTACTTACTCAATTCTACAGTCACTTCACCTTTTTAGGTATTTGTGACAGCAGCACCCCACGGTGGATGCTAAAATTTGTATCCATCAGGCTTGTCCCTTCCAAGGAATTGACTTCTAGGACCATGGGGGCTGGCAGGTGCAGGCTTGGACAGGAACTGACGCTGCAGTCTTGAGGTGGAATCTCTTTTCCTTCTGCGAGACCCGTTTTTGTTCTTAAGGCCTTCCAGCTGTTTGGATGAAGTCTGCCCTCATCAGCCGGGATATGTCTTCTTTACTGAAAGACCACCAATTAGAGATGTTAACTATGGCAATAAAATACCCTCACAGCAGCACTTATGTTAGTGTTTGACTAGCTTCATGGCCAAATTGACACATAAAACTCACCACCACAGAAGGAAATTGTGGGATGGGATAGGATGGGTTTGGTTTGGTTGTTATTTTATATTGAGTAATCAGGATATATGTGCCATTTGATCAGAGGAGTTATTAAATAGTCTTTTCGGTAAGCTTCTTTTCAACTCTGTTCTAGGCAGCTTAACAAATGGGTAATCATTTTAAGTTCTTTTATTTTGTTCTTATTTGATCTTTATTACCAGCTCTCTTTTTTGTGTCCCACCCATATTAATTCATTGTGTGGTAGAATCATTTTGTGATAGAGCATACTTAATGAACAATTCACTAGCTAACCCAGTGGAATGAAGGACACTTGACAATATTAGTTGATGCATTCAGATTTGGTTTATAGGCCAGTACTACTCTGCAGGGAAATTCTTTTTGCCTGAGAATTAAACAGGGACTGTTTTAATTAGTGCACCATCGAGATAAATGGACCCTTTTAGAATGTACCAGTTTGCATCGTGTTTCCATTATATAAGTGGTTATTTCTAGGTTGCATAACAATATGTGAATTTCAACTTTTGCTTAACTTAATATACTCTTATAAGGAAAAGATGAAAAGATCATTGTCTTTATGCAGTTTGTGTTACTACCCTGTACTAAGCTACAATGGTCTACTATGGTATATTGTATAACTTTTTTTTTTTTTCAAACTCTAAATTTTAAGACTGTTCAGTAGTCTTAACCCATTGATCCATTCCATCTCTTATTTTTGTTTCTATACCATGGTTTTACTTGTTAATTTAGGCAATCTTTTTCCCCCTGTAAATATCACCTGCTTGCTCAGCTTTTTCTTATGGAACAAGGTTTCTTCTCCATGTCAGAGTCCTACTTGTTGCCTCTGAGAGAAAGGAAGCATTTTGTAGTGGGAAGAGGGGACTGTGTCCTCTGGCTCTAATGTTCTGTGACTTTGTCAAATTGAATATACCCTATTATCTCCGCATTGCCGGCTGCTTCCTGTGACTTTTCAATGTTTACTCATAGTGCAGTCCACTCATTCGTTTCTGCTGTTTCTGCTTTAATGTTCCGATCTAAGTGTTCTCATATGTTAATGAATGTGTTGTTTTTTGAGGGTATTTTGGGCTTTGTTTTCAATCAACAGTTTTTAAAAACCAGACTTTTTTCCCTTTTTGAAAACCAGTTTCTGACATCATTTTCCTCCTGTAATGTTCTCCTTTCTTTCCATCCTACATCTCTCTGCAATTTAGAGCCTTTTTGATGATGTTATAGAACCCCCCAGAGCTTTTGGACATTTAATGTGATGTCCAATGCATTGCTTCTCTTCCAGAATGTTTGATGTGGGAGGACAGAGATCTGAGCGGAAGAAATGGATCCATTGCTTTGAAGGAGTGACCGCCATCATCTTCTGTGTGGCACTGAGTGACTATGACCTGGTTCTAGCTGAAGATGAAGAAATGGCAAGTAGAGCTACTGTTGAAGATTAAGTGTGAAATCTGAAGGGCTGGAGATGTTGCCAAGAATTTTTTCTGAGAAAAATTCTTGAGTAATTCTTGTTAGTGCATGAATTATTTGAAAGTTCAGGCTTTTTTTTTTTTCTCTCTCTAGCTCTTCTGTTTTTGTAATAAAAGGGAAGTACACTCACTCAAGAAGCACAGACCCGAAAAAAGATGAAAAGACTGATAGTTAATCTCACTTCAACCCTATATGCTTAACTGTGCATTTCCTGTATGTGGTTCTCTACATAGTGTCTGAAAGTAAAGTTAGTTCCCATAATAGTCCAAGGTTCATTTTTCTTAAACTTCTGTCAGCTCTGTTATCTTTGATCCAGGTTATACTTTGCTATTGATGTGTAATTTTCAGATGTGTTCCAACATACCGTTAATCTAGAGGAAATATTTTTAAATAGAAATTTAAAATTCTGTCATTTTAAATTAATGTTAGTACATACTGGGGGGTGGGGGATAGAGCTCACAATGTCACTTCTGTGTTTTTAAAATCAGGCACATACAATTACAGGGCAGTAGGTACATGATCCCATCACGCATCCATTTCTCTCAGTTTGGTACTATAAAATGTATCCATGCCCTTTTAGAAACCACAGACACTAGAAGGGTCGGAAACAGGATTGGAGGTTTCCTTCCCTAATACACCATTATCTTTAGAGTATTGGGCTAATTGTGTCTCCGCTTGCTCAATTTATTAATCTTTACAAAACCTCTCCTTGTCTTTTAATGGAAACTTTGATTCCCCCTGTAGCACCGAGGTCTCTCCTCAGATGTTAGCACTCCACAGCTGTACACTGCAGGGTCCTGAAGCTGGGGGTCCCCAGGCCCAGTGACCCATGGTGGACACTCCATGAGCACTGGCTGAGAGCAAAAAACATTCACCTCACCTGTAATCAAGTGTCCTTGTCCCTAAATGTCAGGAATGTATTTTTGTGGTACGCAGGGTTTCAGCTGACTAAGCTGTTTTATTTTAGTGCTTTTTAAAAAGTAGTGCTTCTCAAAATCCTTGCCCTCATGACAGATAGTATTCTTCTCTGTTACAGAATCGAATGCATGAAAGCATGAAGTTGTTCGACAGCATATGTAACAACAAATGGTTTACAGATACATCTATTATACTTTTTCTAAACAAGAAGGATCTCTTCGAAGAAAAAATCAAAAAGAGCCCTCTCACTATTTGCTATCCAGAATACGCAGGTATGCTGCTCTCTGTGGATAACTTGTCAAATCATGGATCTCTAGGCAAAGTCCCCCTAATGCAAAATTTCAGTTATAGATTTGAGTCTTTGCCTTAATAACTCTTACCCTTAAGGGAGATTATTAAACTATGCTCAAGGACAGATAGTTTCTTGAGGTGTAGCTAAGATGATTGAAAATAGCATAGTTGTATGGAAAAGCTGTTAAGATCATTTTCTGTGATTACTCCAAGTCTTCATAAACTTAAAATACTGATTTTTTTATCCAGTGACCAGATCTCTTGACAGGTATGTGTGACACACCATAAGACAGGTCTGTGCACACAGCCTAATCTCAAACACGGATAGACCCCTAAAGCAGTGCAGCATGTTACTACAAAGGAACACGAGCGGTAATTGTAGGGGATACCTGAAGAAGGAATCCGTGAAATTACTTAACTTTTCAGGGGAGTCAGGTAAAGGTTCACAAGAAATCCTAGCACTGGTAATGAGACTGTTAATGGTCCTGTCACTTCCCTGCTGCAGGAAATGGTTCGCACTTCGAAAAAGAAACCTGAGGGACAGTCCTGGCCTCCCATGATTAGCTCTTTGATCTTGAACAAGGCCATTAATTTACCTGGGTCTCAGTACTCCATTTGTGAAATCAGAAGTTGAGTTAAAATTTGGTTTTAGTTGTGTTTCTTGGAACCTCTTGGGCTGCATTTGAAAAGTGGGTCCCAGAAATGGAGACATTTCTCTCTGCCACCCAGACATGCACACAGCATCTCTTTTATTTTTTTTTTTATTTTTTTTTTTAAAGATTTTATTTATTTGACAGACAGAGATCACAAGTAGGCAGAGAGGCAGGCAGAGAGAGAGGAAGGGAAGCAGGCTCCCCGCTGAGCAGAGAGCCCGACAGCATCTCTTTTATTAAAGTCGAGTGACTTTGTTGTTAATCTGGTTTACATTTTGGGTTTCTGAATAAGATTTTATTTTAATGAGAACTCTGTGCCTCAAATAAAAAGAGTTTGACTACCACTGGTTTATAGGGTTTGGATCATTTAGCTAATTAATACAAGTTATTCACCCTCACTCCATCCTTACTTTTAAGACTTTTTTTTTTTAAGATTTTATATATTTATTTATTTACTTACTTTTGCTGGAGACAGAGGGGGAGATAGAGAATGTGTACAAGCCAAGAGAGGAGCAGCGGGAGAAGCAGATTCCCTGCTGAGCAGGGAAACTGACCTGAGCCACCTTTTTTTTTCTTTTAAAGTCTCAAGAACTTGTTTCATTATAAACACAATTTCAGTCTTATAGGGAGTATATTGTACAATGAATATTTACTGCCCTGTCACAGGCACTGATAAAACAGCTCTGCGATGGCAGTGCCCTCACATCCCTCTCCTGCAGGTGAAAACCCTGGAGCTCAGTGACCGTCCAGACCCACGTCTGTGGCACTCCTGCACCCAGACCCCCACAATTAAATCTGCACTAGAACCAAAGGGGAAAGTTCTTTGACAAATAGAATCACGCTATTCATTACTACAGGGTTTTTTGATGTGTACTCCAGAGTTATACTTCATAATTATTTCACATAGTTGCTTACTTTTAAACATTTTTCTTTTTGAAAGTCGTAGTATGTGGTCACCTTGTTCAGAAACATTGTAGTGCTTCTTAGGAATAAAATTATAGTTCTGTGTCCAAATTTGAAGTTAGCCAGAACCAGGGTGCCTCAGTTTTGCCTCTACTTTCATCTTCCAGTTTATTTTTGTCATTTTGTATTATCAAGTAGCCATTTTGTGCTAATACTACCAGAGTGCCCACATGAATCCATAAATACCACATACCAATAGGGATTTCAGAGCCGCCAAGAATATTTCTCATGTTGTCACGTAATTTCCTCACGTGCCCAGGGTTAAGGCCTGCAGTGAGAACTTTACATGATAATCCTGAGTTTTGATTCCGCTGCTGCTTGCTGCACTGTTTAATTCCCACGACTATTGGCTTTCCACGGAAGAAGCCTATATGGCCTCTAAACTACGTGGTCGGTTTCTCTCTACCACTGCCTGCTCCGCTTTCCCCCTCTTCTGCTTAAATACCCATATGTTGGCATTTCACCACATTCCATCTGCAACCTGTGATCTTTGAGCACACTCTCCTTTCATAGTCTTGTCTATTCTCAACATGTTAAATTCCAAGGTCGATTCTCATTTCTCTCTAGAGCCTCAGGCTTCCATTTCCAGCTGCTTGTTGAACATGTACAAGCTTTTTAGCCTCTGAAACTCAAACTGAACTCATGGGATTTGGTTTCTCAGATCTCTTCTCTCTCCCTTTCAGTGCTTCAGGTCTCCATTCATGACCCAGGTTATCACCTATCCCTGCCTTTATACATGACGGTTCTAGCACATGGAGAAAAGTTCTGTCACCCTCCCACCACATCCTTGCCAATCTTAATTAAAATCAGATGAGAAATGTGCTCATGAGTTTATTCATATATCTTGTAGCTCTTGGCATGGAGCAGTCTAGCTACCCATAATATATACAGCAAGTTGAGCTAGGCACTCAGTGCAAGCTGTTTTCCCAAAGCATATTTCTAATTGACAGGTTGCATTAACTTCTATCCATAAGACACAGTTTATTGCTTTAGGAATTCAGAATATCAACCTTCTTGTGATTTAATAAACTAAATTTTGATTTGTAAAGTATATGGTGGGCTCCTAGCAACCTGAGTTACATTAAAATGTAAACTTATTTTGACAATCTAGAAAAAGTATAAAAATTCCTAGAAACATACAACCTACCAGGACTGAGTCATGAAGAAATAGAAAATCTGTTCAGACCAATTATTTCATAATCATAACCTCCCAATAAGTAAGTCCATTACCAAGTGGCTTTACTGGTATATCCTACCACCATTTACAGAAGAATACATACTAGTCCTTCTAAAACTCTTGCAAAAAAATGGAAGAGGAGGGAACACTTCCATACTCACTTTATGAGGACAGCATAACCCCAATACCAAAACCAGACAAGGATGACAT
The DNA here is from genome assembly GCF_002288905.1 of Enhydra lutris kenyoni. Lineage (NCBI taxonomy): Eukaryota > Metazoa > Chordata > Mammalia > Carnivora > Mustelidae > Enhydra > Enhydra lutris. Next base: position 9,259,145 of record NW_019154124.1, read on the forward strand.
AAGAAAATTATAGGCCAATATCCCTAATGAACATGAATGCAGAAATCCTCAATGAAATATTAGCAAACAGAATTCAGCAATCTGTTCAAAGGATCATACACCATGATGTAGTGGGGTTTATTCCAGGGACACAAGAGTAGTTTAACATTTGCAAATCAACATGATATACCACCTTAAAATTAAAAAGTCTTATCTCAAATGCAGAAAAACCCTTTCACAAAATTCAACATTCACTTATGATAAAAGCTCAGCAAAGTGGGTGCAGAGAGAATGTACCTCAGCATATAAAGGCTATACATAATAAACCCGCAGTTAACATCATACTTCAACAGTGAAAAACTGCAATCCACTAAGATCAGGAACAAAACAAGGAATCCCTGTCTTGCCGCTTTTATTCAACATCGTATTAGAAGTGCTACCCAGAGCAGTTTGACAAGAAAGAAAAGGCGTCCATACCGGAAAGGAAAAAGGAATACCATCACTATTTACACATGACAGATATAAAACTCTAAAGACTTTACCAAACACCTGTTAAACTAATCAATGAATTCAGTCAAATTGCAGGATACACGGTATATACACAGAAATATTTTGCATTTCCATACACTAGTAATGAATCAGAAATGTATCAGAAAGAAATTAAAATACTATTTACAAGCGCATTAATACCTAGGAATAAATTTGAGGAATAAATATAAATTAATACCTAGGAATAAATAAATATCTCTACACTGAAAACTACAAGACATTGGTAAGAGAAGTAGAAGAAGACCTAAACAAATGGAAAGATATTCCATGTTCGTGGAAAAATACTGTTAAAATACCTATACGACCCAGAGCAATCTGTGGGTACAATGCAATCCCTATCAAAATTCCAATGGCATTTTGTTTTCCCACAGAAATAGTATAAACAATCATAAAATCATAAAATTCACAAAAGAACCCAAATAGCCAAAGCAATCTTGAGAAAGAACAGAGCCAGAGTCAGCATGTTCCCTGATTTTCAACTATATTATAAAGCTGTAGTAATCAACACAATATGGCATTGGCATAAAAATAGACACATATGTCTGAGGAACAGAATAGAGACTCTAGAAGAAAACCCACACACATATGATAAAAAAAATTACAACATAGGAGCCAAGAGCATACAATGAGGAAAATGCAGTTTCTTAAAAAAATCGTGCTAGGAAAACTGGACCACTGTATTATACCATACACAAAAAAGGAACTTAAAATGGATCAAAGACTTAAAATTAAGACTCCAAACCATAAAACTCCTGAAAGAAAACAAGCAGTGGCTCTGTGACATTGGTCTTGGTGATGATGTTTTGGATCTAACATCAAAATTAAAGACAACAAAAGCAAAAAATATACAAGTAGGACCACATCAAACTGTAGAGCTTTTACACAGCAAAGGAAACCATCAACAAAATGAAAAGGCAACCTATGGAATGGGAGAAGATATTTGCAAATCATGTATATGATAAGGATAGTGAAAACCTATCAAGAACTTCAGCTCAATAGTAAAACACTAAAATATGGCTAGAGGCTTTGAATAGACATTTTTCCAAAGAAGACATACAGATGGCCGGCAGGTCCGTGAAGAGAGGCTTAAAATCACTAATCATCAGGGAAATGCAAATCAAAACCACAGTGAGCTATCACTTCACCTGTTAGAACAGGTATTATCAAAGAAACAAGTGTGGTGAGGATGTAGAGAAAAGGAAACCCTCTTGCACTGTTGGTGAGAATGTAAATTGGTACAGCCACTATGGTAAATAGTATAGAGAGTCCCACAAAAAATAAAAATTGGAATACGATCTGGCAGTTTCATTCCTGGGAATATTTCCAAAAAGAATGAAAACACTTGCACCCCCACATCTGTTGCAGCATTCTTTATAAAAGCCCAGATATGGAAAGCGGAGGGAAAGCACTTAGTATCACAGGTGGGAGTTGGTGTATAGGGTCCTGCCTGACATGTCGTGAGCCACAGATGTGGGAGAGAGGATCTCAGAATAGCTTTACCAAGCAGGCTGGATAACAGGACCTTGAAGCCAAGCAAGTAATTTTGTTATTACTGCAAAAGTTAATTTTTTTTTTTCAGAAAGAACATTTCTGAGGTATATGTATATATATAAAATATATACATACGTGCACACTTAGCATAAATGTGAAGCTCACTGAATTTTAAAAAATGAAAATGCAGATATATTCACCATTTAGATCAAGATACTGAATATTACCAGGTACCCAGAAACCCTGTCACACTCCTCCCAGTCTTAAGCAATCACAACCCCCACCCTCCATACACACACACACACACACACAAACACACGTAATTATGACTTTCATCATTTTTTATCAATTTTTATTGTTTTCCATCATTTTCCAAACAGCAGTTGAATTGTACAGTTATATACTCTCTGTGTCTGGCTTGTTCCACAATGTGGTTCTGGACCTCCTTCATGCTGTGCATAGCAATAGTACTTTATCAGTTCTCATAACTGGAAGCTCATTGTGCAGCTACACAATAGACTGACTTATTTGCCAGTCTACTGCTAATGAACCTGGGGGTTGTTTCCTAACCTTGAAGTTGGTTCTGCCATGAATAGTCTTTTACAGGTCTTCTGATGAACTTTGTCTGTGGCTCTGTCAAGGGCACACTGAGACCCTATGGCTGCCTCGTGGAGCATGCGTGTGATTGTCTTTAGATACGGACTACTTCCTCAGTGCTTGTACTCAGAAGTCTTTAAGCTCGTGGCCATAAGGCACCTTGTAGACCCATGTACAATTTTTGAATAAAGAAAAATGGGAAAAGCTAATTGATATGTATAGAGAAAAAGGAATAAAAAGTACTGATCAGCATTCAGCCAACATTCCTTGATCAACCACTAGTTAGAAAGCAAATGGCGTGCCACCATCAGGGAGAGTTGGCTCAGTATTGGGATGGAGCTTATAAGGGAGAAGAAAGGGAGATCTGGTGCTTGAATCTGGTAGGGACAAAGACCCTGGGGAGCATGGAATACCATGCTTTTGATTATAGGGTTTCTTTGAAAGGCTGACCGACAGTCATGACAAAGTAATTAACGTTGGGTATTTTTCATTTAGAAGAAATAATTTCTCTCATCCCAAAAGGAAAAATACAGGGACAAATCCACCTATTTTGTATGTGTGAAACAGACTTCAGTATTTGCAGGTCCATTTTGCTTAACCGTGCACTCATTTTAACTTTTTGCCTTGTGTTTTTCTTTCCTTTTCCCATCTCAGGCTCAAACACATATGAAGAGGCAGCCGCATATATTCAGTGTCAGTTTGAAGACCTCAATAAAAGAAAGGACACAAAGGAGATATACACCCACTTCACATGTGCCACAGATACTAAGAATGTGCAGTTTGTTTTTGATGCTGTAACAGATGTCATCATAAAAAATAATCTAAAAGATTGTGGTCTCTTCTAAGTTTTGCAGTTAATGGGGAAAAAAATGCATTTTCAAACCAAATGAGTGCTTATATGGGGATCTCTCTAAACTAGAGTCTTGCAGCAACACGGGAATGTAGTATATGGCAAATGCATCTGGGACCTGACCAAAGTTGTTCTGTTGTGTCTTTTTTTAACTGAAAGGAGCAGAAGGACCTTTCTTAAATGTGAGAAGTGGTCCTGCAGTGTGAAACTAAGGGCAGTGTTAACGCTCGGCTCTAGTGTATTGATGATTTCTGCGTAAGTGTAAATATGCAAATGTATGTATACATGTATTTATAACTTTAGTTTTCCACACTACTTTTAGGCTTTAAGGGTGGCAACTTAAGATTCTAGCGTGATGGCTTTGGTAATATCAGAAATATTAGGTACTTTGTACTGAATGACAGACTATTACTTTGTTTGCAGTTTTAAACGGCTTTATTTATGTTCCTGTCCTGTAAATTTTTAAGTATAGTAGTTAAAAATAGGAAACATTGCAGTCCTTATCTTGATTATATGTATACTTATAATTCTAAAGTTATTTGTACAAACATTGCACAGACTATTTTAATAACATGATTTGTTCTTTAAATTCAATGTGTTTTACTGAAATGTTCTTCAGAGGATGACTATACCTGCCTTTGGATCAGTTATATAAACATTGTATGCATTTTAATTTTTCTTTTAAGAGTGCATGCTGATCTGATTCTACATTGAATTTGGTTTGAAAAACTAAAAATTTCAGATTTTTGAGGATATACTCTTAGACTTACTGTAAACACTTAATTTTTATTCAGTTGGTTTGTTTTCACTTTGAATTTTAATATTTGGATGGTATTCATGCATTTCCTTAAAGGTGATGCCAGATTAATTTTTATACACTTTAAATAACTACATTTTTATTTATAACTAAGTTTAGGTGGATTATCGAGAGTATATTGTGGGTAAAAAATATGTCAGCATAATGAATTTTGAGACATTCATTTGTGTATTTCCTTTGGGAAATCCCTTGTACCTAGAACACATGATAGTTCCTTATTTGGAAGATAACGAGAAAGACCTTTGATTATTCTGCTGCTGATATAATGCAAGCTTTAAATTCATATGTATAACTAGTTTCAAATTTAATTATCACACTATACTAAAATTACTTTTTTCCCTTAGACTATTCAGAGTTCCTCCACTTGCTTGAGTTAATCTTTTTAAATTATGCTATTATTTCTGAGACTGAAATGGGCAATTACACTTAGAAAATGAGTAGTAGTATTGAATAAAGTCAGTGACTGTATGTATCCTGAAATAAGTCTTAAATGTCAGCTCGATAGTGAATTTTGATAGCCTTTTCTTTTGATTCTTCACAATGTGTCTCTGTGACCTCATTTCAACAACATGAACAGCATTCCCTATGCTCCTTCTGTTTTGTGTCCTCATCTTGAAGAAGTCCTTCAGTAAGCTCTGTGGATAAGTACTTTCTAAGTTGAGTTATGTGCTGTCATTTTGTTGGAGTATATTTCTTGACGTGTATGTGTATGTATGTGTGTGAGGGGGGGTAGCCACAGACTACATTTTCACCTGTTCTATTTTGGGGATTCGTTTTTCTTCTTTGTAAAGAAATTTGAAGTTATCACACTTTTCTTAAATGTGTTAGTTTAGATTCTTTATGTGCCTTTCACAAAAGATATGTTCTCATTAATTTTACTGATGAAAGACCTGTAACATCCATATCGTGAAGCTATGTATGAGATTCACCCGTACTAAGAATAAATTTGAATCATGAGAAATACTGTTTAAAAAGCCACAAAGAAGCACATCTTGGTGACCATCATTGGTGAATTCCTGAACTTTATTCTGTGTAATTGTGTTACTAATAAATCCTAATAAATTTAAATTTTTAAAATTTTACAAACCTGTTGACTAAACACATGTTTTGCATGAGGATTTAAGTATCTCTCTAGGAAGTCCATTTCTCCAGTATCTTTGCTATCTTTTTGCAATTTCATCTACTCCAGAAGCTTGAGTAAATTTTCGGGCCCTAAGTTTTCCTCATGAGAGGAAAGTAGGACTGCCTGCTTGATATCCCCTTCTGAGAATGTACTGCCTGCTCCAAGTCCCTATGCACCAAACCATCTTCATCATCATTCTACCATTAAACTAGTTCTCACCTCCTGGTGTAGCCCACTCAGTACCATCATTTATTCAGTCCCTTAGTGGGGAACTTTTTAGCCACTTTTTAGCCCTTTTCTCCATCTCTAATAAGCCACCATCTTGCTCACAAGTCTACTTATCTAATGCCTCACTGGATTTTATTTTTTTCTTTATACTCTTTACATTCTTTACATTCCTACTGAATGCAGGTTTTTGCTTAACTTCCACAGGAAATGGCTTATTAAATTTCCTGCCTCCCATTTCTCCCTTCTCTAACCCAGGCTAGTTATCCCAATATAGAACTGCAGCTGTGTTATCGTCTGTGCATTGACCTGCATTGGCTCTGACCTGTCAGTAAAATCAAATTTAACTTAGCTTCCTATTCAGGGCTCTTCCATCATCTGAGCCCAGTTCATTACATTTCCACTCTTCTCTTACGCTACATCTTAATAGTACTTTGTGCATAGCCTGGGTTTTTTTCCCTCAAGCATCTGTCTACATACAATGTGATATATGCTTAAAACAATGTTCAGAACATGGGAAGTGTTCACTCATATCTGCTAATGTTATTTTTATTTATTAGGACTTTTGTTTGTGGTATCTTTTTTTAGACTCATCTGGCATCTTCTTTAATCTGCCCTTTTGAGAACTCCATGGTTCTAGTAGAGCTGCCAGTCCTCCGTGGCATAGACTCAAGCCTGACCAGTCCTAGTCTACTGTCACTAGGCATGTGACCCCAAATGAACCAGTTGTAGTCCCAGTTCTCATCCCTAAGTTTCTAAAAGCTGTTCTGGTTTCTAAAATTCCCTTCATTTCAGTACCCTTCTAAAAGACTACTTATATGTTTGATCTTACTCATCCAAATTCAATCACTTACTGAAAAAGTCCTGAATAAAATGTGTATGTTCTTACCCGAATAGCAAAGTAACCATAAGACCAGAAAAGTCTCAGAGAGGTTAATTAGGCTTAAAAATAAGGTTAAAAGGCTCAGAGAGGTTGAGCAAGATCAAAGTTTCAAATCTGTGGCTTCTGGCTTCATGTCTGTTATAGAACTCTTAAGAATGTGACCTTATTTCCAGAAAATGTATAAATAGTGTGCCCCCACTCTTAACCTTCTGAGTTTATCTAAACCACAACACTTTTTTAGATTAAAAATACACAAGATAGGGCAAACCTGGAGGCATCATGCTGCCTGATCCCGAACTATATTACAAAGTTAGAGTAATCAAAATAGTATGGTATTGACATAAAAATAGACACACAGATCTAAGGAATAGACTAGAGAACTCAGAAACCCATGCATTTATGGTCAATTAGTTTACAACAGAGGGGCTAATAACATACAGTGAGGAAAGGACATTCCTCAATAAATGGTGTTGGGAAAACTGGACAGCCATATGTGAAAGAATGAAATGAAATGTCCACTATCTTAAAACACACACACAAATTGAATGGATTGAAGACTTGGATATAAGACATGAAACCTGAAAACTCCTAAAGAAACATGGTTACCTCCTAACATTGGTCTTGGCAATGCATTTGGGATCTGATGCCAAAATTAAAAGTCAACAAAAGCAAAAATATGCAAGTAGGACTACAAACTGAAAAGATACTGTGCCACAAAGGAAACAAAATGAAAAGGCAACCTAGGGAATGGGAGAATACATTCACAAATCCTATCTGGTAAGGGGTTAATATTGAAAAGATAGAACTCCTATAACTCAATAGTAAAAATCAAACAATCTGACTTTGAAAAGGGCAGAGGATCTAAATAGACATTTTTCTAAAGAAAACTTACAGTTGGCCAACAAGTTCATGAATGTGCTCAGCATCATCAATGATCAGAAAAAAATGCAAATTAAGAAATCACAATAAGCTATTGCATCATACCTGTTAGAATGGCCATTATCAAAAAGACAAGAAATAATAAGAGTTTGTGGGAATGTGGGGAAAAAAGAGAAGACTTGTGCATTCCTGGTAGAGAATGTAAATTTGTGCAGCCACTATTGAGAACAGTATAGAAGTTCCTCCAAAAAATTTAAAAAATAGAGCTATAACATCATGCAGCAATTTTACTTCTGAAGAAAACAAAGACAGTAATTAAAAAGATATATATATCTCTCCCCATGTTCATTGCAGCATTATTTACAGTAGTCAAGATACGGAAACAATCTAAGTGTCTAGCAACAGATGAGTGCATCAAGAAAATGTGTGTGTGTATATATATGTGTGTGTATCTATATCCACATACATATACATAATGAATATTTTTCAGCCATAAAAAGAATGAAATCTAGCCATTTGCAACAACATGGATGGACCCTGAGAACACTATGCTAAGTAAAATAAGTCAGAGTAAAAGACCAAATACTATATGATCTCATTTATATGTTGATTTAAAAAAAAAAAAAAAAAGAAAAACTGGGGCCCCTCACTGGCTCAATCAGTTAAGCAACCAATTCTTCGTTTCAGCTCAGGTCATGATCTCGTGGGTTGTAGAATCCAGCCCTGCAGCGGGCTTCACCCTCAGCAGGGAGTCTGCTTGAGATTCTCTCCCTCTGCCCCTCCCCCTGCTTGTGCTCTCTCTCCCTTTCTCTGCCCCCTCACCCTGCCTCTCAAATGAATAAGTAAACCTAAAAGAAAGGAAAGAAGGAGAGAAGAGGGGAGGGGAGGAAATGAAGAAAGGAAGAAAGGAAAGAAGGAAGAAAAGGGAGGGAGGAAGGAAGGAAAGAAGGAAAGAAGGAAGGGAGGAAGAGAGGGAGGGAGGGAGAAACAAAGAAGCTCACTGATACAGAGAAGAGATTGGTGGTTGCCAGAACAGGGTGGTGGGCAAAATGAGCAAAAAATTAACAGGTACAAACTTCCAGTTACAAAATACGTTATGGAGAGAGAATGTACAGCATGACAATGATGATTAATACGGTATTGCATATTTGAAAGTCAGAGAGTAAATCTTTTTAAATTTCTCATCACAAGAAAAAAATTTTGTAACTCTGTGAGGTGATAGATGTCAACTAAACTTATTGGGTGATCATTTCACAATACATACACAAATATCAAATTATATTGTATACCTGAAACTAATACTATATGTCAAATATATCTCAACAAAAACTTAAATAGGATACCTGTTATATCTTATACCCAACCTACTTATGGTATCTTAACATCCATTAGATTTGAAGCTACTTAAGAGTATAAAGAGTTTTAGATGTTTTACTTCATGTATGGTCTTCCGAAACAACCATGATGCCTTGTGTAAATGAATTTAATTAATAACATCATCAGTGTTATAGCTGTTACTATTTTCACTGCTCAGTGTGCTTTCTTAGAGGCCAGTAGAGAGTGGTGATGGGGGCCTAGGCTCTGGCATCCAGTCTTGCTTCAAATCCTGGCTCTATTTCTTATTCCTTGGGTAACCTTGGACAATTTATTTAATCTTTATCTATTCCCTTTTTATCACCTGAAAAAAATAGAGATTAACTAATCAGACCACTAATCTTAATGGTTGTCAGTATTTAACAAGTTCACAATGCATATGAAGCTCTGAGAAGTGAGCCTGGCATGGGACAATCAATGTCCCTGTTATTTGATTATAAAGAATATTTAATTTGGTGGCGCCTTTAAAATCATGACCAATGTTGACCAGTGGTTGTTGCTATGAGCCTTGGATGAAATGCCTCAGAAACAATATAACCACTGTGATTCATCTTCATAGTTAAAACCTCTGAGTGTCTCACATGGATATTGATAGACTGGAACAAGTGAAGGAGGACCGAAAATGTATCTTTTTTTAATTCAACTTCAGGATCCACGTCTTGTTTTCATGTAACCAAAAATACAAGAGATTTAGGTTATTTTAAAGTTGATTTGGGAAGTTTGGGAAGTTTTTTTTCTTGTTAGTTGCTTTCCCAAATCCTATCTTAATAGTTAAAATGCCCTTCTATATCACGAGTTTTAGATTTCACAACTCCATTGGCCTGTTTCCCAGGCATTTTTCCTTTAACCAGTACCGCTTGCTTTGGTGTCTGTTGTGATTTCTATTATTTACTTGGATTTTTTAGTTACATTAAAAGTTGTGAAACACATTTCATCAAGTACAGAAACACCCAAATGTGCACAGGCAGGAAGCTGCTGGCAGCACACAGAGCGGGGCTGAAGAGGCCGGCCCTGGGACACGGGCGTTCCATGTGATAAATCTTCTCAGGACCATTTTGAAGGACAGATCGTTCCAGCTTCCCTGATTTACTGGCTGTCTTCCTGAGCTCCGTACCAACAGTGAGTGCAAACACTGCCATTGCCAAGAGACAGTTCTTTAAATTAAGAATGCATGGTTTCATTGATGAAAATGGAGACAGTAGTGTTGAGCAAAGCATGTACAGAAGATCAAGACCGATTTGATGACCATTTTAGCAGGTGATAAGTGCCACTTTTAATAAAAAGAGGTGCTGTTTCCCTCTGAATTGCTTAGCACCTCACCTAAAAGAAATCAGAGTAAGACAGACCAGGACTGTGGATAACCTAAGAATCAAGGCCAAAACTCTTCCAACGGCAGTGTCTTTGAACGGATTCTTAAAATTAATTTTATTCCTGCATATACTATATTCGTATTCTCTATCTTACCAGGATTTTCTTTTTTAAATTAGATCTGCAATTTTGGAGTTCATTTTTACTAACTTGAGAGATGTTTGTGCAATTTCACTGTAAAGCTAGTCTTAAAGTAAGCCATTTGGAAGATTAGATATTACCTAGAATTTTATGTTAGGCACTCTCGAATTTTAATTATTTTCTGTGCAACTCCTCAGTACAGTTTCAATCCTTTCCTTACTTTTGAAATAAAAATAGGTGTGAAGTTAAAACTATTTCCAGACAACTCTGTCCTTAATTTTTATTACACTAAATAGTACTGGGTTCCAGGTCATGATGGCAACATAGGAAGACCTTGAGCTCATCTTTCACAGACACACTGAATTTATAGCTACATATGGAACAATTTCCTCAAAACAAAACACAAAAATACAGAACAAAACAGTAAAACCCCAAAAACTAGCTGTGCAACTCCTAAACACTGAGTGAATGAGGGGAAAATACCCCATACTCAAGTGGGTAGGAGAGATGAAGTCACAATCTCACCATAAAACCCATTCCTAGCAGGTCTACCCACAACAAGGAAAAATCTCAAAACCCCATACTTCTTTGTGAAAAACTAACCTGACATTGAGCACCACAACTTCTAACACCTGCACCTGAATGATGAGCCCCCAAAACATCCAGCTCTGAAAGCCACAGGGGCTTGCATCCATGAAACCCACCAGACTATAGTGAACGGAGAACACACTTCTTAAAGGGCTCTCAAGTGCACAGACTCATCCACCTCAGTACCCAGTGCACAGACAGCTGACTGAAAAGTGCCCAGACTTTTCTGAAAGAGGCTTGTTTGTTTATCTTAAAGCGTCAGCCTAAGGGTAGGCATCTAAGTCAACATACATCTGACTGAATTGCTCTCTGGAGATGGAGGCCAGCAGGCGCCATCTTTGTGCCCTCCCTCTGCCTTACTCCAGCTTGCTGTTGTCTCCTGCAAAGGAGTTTATACCCTCATCTGGTGCCCTGACTTTTATGGCTGCTGCCCAGGGAACAGCTCCAGAACACCTTGCTCTGGTGACCAGGGGGCTTATGCTCATGCTTCACACAGGAGAGAAACAGAGGAAGTGTTTTTAACTGGCTACTGCCCCTAGGGCACTGCACGAGGCCATAGACTGAGGCCCCCAGTACCTCTGTGAAAGAGGCCCCCTAGTTCGTCATACCCATAGCCTGAGAGTCCGGCTAATTCAACACACATCTGAGGGCCAGCCGTAACCCTCTCCAGTGACCCTGAAGGGCTGGCACCGTCTCTGTGCAATCCCTCTGCTGTGCTCTTGAGTGACAGAGTCTTCTAGAGGGGAGCTTATACATGTGTATGGTGTCCCAGTTTCTGTGACTGTCACCCGGGGTTGCCCCTTGATTCCTTGTCTCTGGTAGCCCAACAGAGCTTGCTTTCATGGGTTTCATGGGAGTTAAAAAAAAATGGAGAAACAGTTCTCAGCTAGTTACCACCCTCAGGGCATGCCACCAACAGACTGAAACATAGTCTTTCTGGAAGTGCCTATTTACTTTTCCTGGAGCTTCAGCCTAAGAGACAGGCTCCTAATATAGCACACTTCTAGGGCTCTACTGAGCTGCTCCCTAGGGAGACAGGGCAGTGGACGGGCCATCTTTGTATTCTCTTTCTGCCTCACTCCAGGTCATCAGTATTTCCTGGAAAGGAGCTTATCCAGTCATTTGGTGCCCTAACTTTTGCCACTGCCACCCAGAGGACACCTTTAGGACACCTGGCTGTGGTGGCCAATAAGACTTCGGACTTGTAGTCCCACAGAACTGTATATATTTTCACACTTTAAAAACTGCTGCCTGATTGAACTAATAAACTTGGTAAAATTGCAGGATACAAAATCATCATACAAAAGTCTGCATTTCTATACATTAATAACAAACTATGAGAATGAAATTAAGAAAACAATCCCATTTACAATTGCATCAAAAAGGATAAAATACCTAGGAATAAATTTAAGCAAAGAGGCCCACTGAACACTGTGACACTGATCAAACAAATTGAAGAAGACTCAAATAAATAGAAAGATTATCCAAAGTAATCTACAGATTCAGTGCAATCCCTATCAAAATACCAAAAGCATTTTTCACAGAAATAGAATGAACAATCCTAAAATTTGCATAAAACCACAAAAGACTCCAAATAGCCAAAGCAATCTTAAGAAAGAACAACAAAGCTGGAAGCATCATGCTGCCTAATTTCCAACTACATTACAAAGCTACAGTAATCAAAACAATGTGGTATTGACATGAAAATAGACAAACAGATCTGAGGAACAGAACAGGGAGCCCAGAAATAAACCCATACATATATGGTCAATTAACATACAATAAAGGAAGCAAGAATATATGATGGAGAAAGGACAGTCTCTGTAATAGAAAATGTTGGGAAAACTGGATAGCTACATGCAAAAAGGATAAAACTGAACCACCATTTTACACTATACACAAAAAGTAACTGAAAATGAATTAAAGACCTGAACGTACAACTGAAACCATACAACTCCTAGAAGAAAACATAGGCAGTAAGTAACTTGACTTTGGCCTTAATGACTTTTTAGATCTGACACCAAGAGCAAAGGCAACAAAAGCAGAGGTTGACAGGTAAGGCTACATCAAACTAAAAAGCTCTGCACAGCAAAGGAAACCATCAACAAGAAGAAAAGACAATCTACATAATGGGAGAAAATATTTGCAAACAAATAAAGAACTCCTACAGCTCAATAGCAAAAATACAATCCAATTAAACAAGTGGGCAGAGGATCTGAATAGATATTTTCCTGAAGATGACATATGGATGGCCAACGGGTCTGAGAAAAGGTGCTCAACATCATTAATCATCAGGGAAATGCAAATCAAAACCATGATGGCTATTATTAAAAAGACAAGAAATAACAAGTGTTGATGGAAGAAACCTAAGCTTCTCCATGGATGAATGGAGAAAGAAAATGTGAATCAGTAGTCTGTAGCCTGTGGAATGCGAACCATCCTGGCAGCAAATTCATTCATCTAATTTGTGCTGGACTCACTTTTTAGCACTCTACTAGAGAATAGCATAGGTTTTTTGTTTGTTTTTAATAAAAAAGATAAGTACCTGTCAATATAAGTGACCATTTCTCAAGCAAGACAGTTTAAATTAATTAATTAGTTTATTCTAATGAATAAAATATTTGTTCAGGCTTGGGCATACATTTTATTCCATTCTAAAATTCTCTATTACCGTAGAGTACCAATTAATTTTAACTGTGCATCTGTTCTTCAAAAGGAAACTTATCTAAAGTCTAATAATGACTGAAGCTAGATGGGAAAACTTGGAGCCGCTATAACCGACCCTTTCTTCTAAGACGACCACCTTTAATTTTCTGCACCTAAGACTTCTAGGTGTAGATTTAAAACAACAGAGTTCCAAACGGAGTCCCTTGAAAAATTTTAGTAGTGTAATAAGATTCATTCAAGACCATAAACCTGTACATAGTTTCAAATATACTACAGATAACGTCTCCTCTAACATGTTAAGTATATATTAAAAATGCATACATACAATATCTACTCAGCGCCTGAAGTAACAGGCATTTATGGGGCATTACTGATGCTTTCATTTAGTTCTTAGAAGAGTCCTGCAAAGTTACTGATTAAAGTTCCATTTTTTCAGATAAGGAGACAAATGAAGAAAGATTAAGTATCTGGTAGAATGTTGACCACTCGTAAGGTGGCAGAAAAAGCTAAAATTCAGGGCCTCAGATCATTTGTTGACTGTGTTTTCAAAATGCAGTGGCATAAAGATGTTTTCCCTGAGTGCCACAGGTATAGAGCAACATATCTCCAATGCTGTTGTCTAAGCAGACGTTACTAAGTGTGCATGGTGCACACTAGCACACCAATGGCAATGAAAAGTCTAGTGTGGAAAGACAGGAAAAGAAGCCTTGCACGTTAATCCTCTGTTTTCCCAACACTGGATCTGTACTAACACAGCAGCTATGACCCATATGTGATTACAGAGCACGTGAAATATAGCTGGTCCAAACTGAGATGGGCAGCAGGAGCAACACACACACACACACACACACAGCTTATACAAAAAAGAATGCACATGTTAAACTAACATTTTGGATACAATGGGTTAAATGAAACGTATCTTTAGAATTCTACCTCTTCTTACATTGTTCATGAGGGTACTGGAATATATAAAATATTCAAGCATCTAGAATTATATTTCTACTTGAAAAGTAAAACACTTTTTTTCTTCCACAACTTGATTTGCATTCCATGGGAAAGTTCCCAACTTTTTAGAGAAGCATATACCATAGATAAAAAGCTTAGATGTGAAGACTATTCCAGTTCTGAAATGGTATGGTTTGATGTAGTATGGCCTTTTACTGTGGGTGGAGGGGGGACTAGCTCATTCTCACTTCAAATATGTCAGCTGTAATAAGAGAGAGCAATACACACTTTAAAAATCCATACTCTAAAACTGAATTTTTAAATTAGCTCTGTTGTTATTTTTAGTTCCAATACATGGAGTAGAAGTAGACCCATCAGGGTACCGGAAAATTACTAAGCCCTGGTTTACAAACCCATCTCTTTACTGTTCTTTAGCCAAATCACAAGATTTGTTGCTGTTGTTGTTGTTTTTTAATGTTGTTATTGTGTTTTGTTTTTTAATATGTTTCAGTTCCCTTAGCCAAATTCCTTTCTTCCTCCACACCTCCTACAGAACTGGGCTGAGCACAGTCATGCATTAAAAAAGCTTCTGAACTTTTTTCAGAAAGAGCTGCTTCCCTGGAGCTGCAGAGGAAGACAGGAATTTCATATTCTGCAGGACTTAAATCATAATAGCATATCAAATATTCCAGTGCCTTTGATGCATATTTTGTTCTTTGATAAAGACAAAAGTCAGCAATAAGATCGCATCTGTTCTCAAAGTTTTAATAAAGTCACATCTGTTTATCTATACAATTGAAACTTTCTAGATTCTCAAACTTCCCTCAGGATTTGAGCTCATTAGTTCAGTAGCATCAATCTGAGAAAGGTTATTATACATATGTGCATATTTTAGCTACACTCCTCTTTAGAATATACATGTATAAGTCACCCCATGAGAAATACCACAATTTTCTATGTGGCACAATATGCACCAAATAAAAGTTAACTGTATCAGAATATGTGAATAAGTTCATTTGTCATTAGCTGAAATCATCAAGACACTAGGTATTTTAGAACTATGTCTAGGTATATTTTTTAAGTTTTGGAAGAGCCAAATGATTAAACCTTATTTAAGTTGCTCTAACAATTAGGAAGAAAAAAACCCTATTTTTTTTTTTTTTTAAAAACCCTATTTTTATATCAACTTAATTGTAGTTTGATTAAATCTTTATATATCCAATAAAGGCATTAAGAGTCAAGTAAATTTATCTCCCTATTTTTATATCAAACAATATAATGTTTAAAAGAATAAATTTTTTTAAATTTTATTTTTTATAAACATATAATATATTTTTATCCCCAGGGGTACAGGTCTGTGAATCGCCAGGTTTACACACTTCACAGCACTCACCATAGCACATACTCTCCCCAATGTCCATAACCCCACCCCCCCAACCCCCTTCCCCCCAAAGAATAAATTTTTTAATCAAATCATGTACACACGAATACAAGTTTTAACTTCATTCTGGTAATTCCATGTGTTTCTACCCTTTATGTCACTAAATCAGTAGAATGAACTTACTTTTACTTAAATACACCGTGGTTCACATTGGAGGAAGTACTTTTCCACAAAGAAATAGCAGTATCAATCCTGAGATCTAATCTCTCAGAGACTAACTTCATCTTTTAGGCCTATTTTTTGTGGTTGCTACTGTTTGTCCATTTTTGTTTTTGCATAAGTGTGTGGATAATCAAAATCACAGTTACTCTGTTTACTAAGCAGCAAAGGACTTCATACAATTGGCTTGCAGTCCCAGCCCAGGGTTCTAGATCAACATAATTTTCTCAAATTTGGCAAAAAAGTTTATCTAATAGGACTATTCCTTATTTTCTGAAGAAGTGTCATTTTTCTTGAACTTTGGGCAAAAAATGCCTTTTGTTTAGTTATTGTCAAGGGCAATTGAAAAGCATACATATGCACATATGTATAATAACCTTTCTCAGAATGCAATAACCAATATTTGGATCTCGAGAGACTAAATTCATACATACCGGGCTTGAGCTGTAGTCCCAGCCAGCAGCTCTGCTAATCTGCAGAGCCAAGACAGTCATGCAGTCTGACCAGGAAATCTAACAAGATGCATGTCTGCCTGATTTGGGTGTTCAGATAAAGGTCTTGCGGGCCCTAGAGCTGAGTCATAGCCCAACCCACAGCTAAGTGTAGCTCCTGGAACTGGTTTACCAGAAAGTTTGGCCAAAAACATCTCAAACGTTATATAGACCAACAATATTTGAGCAGAGTCCAGCAGGTAGACCTGATTGCCTACAGAGCAAATCCAGTGTCCCTGGTCATCCAGAGAACTTGGGGCACAGGTCAACTTGAGTCAAGACCACAAAAAAACCTTTCTGGCCTTGGAACCAGTTTTCCTACTCTGCCTAGTCAGAAAAAGTAATTTGTAGCCCCACTCATAGCCAAATATAGCCTTCAGCCCACTCAACCACTGAATGTCAATATTGCACACAGAAGCTGCAAAGTCCACCCAACATCCATGCTTACATGTGTGCTTGAACAGAAAGCACAGACCAGGACTTTTCCCCAATTGCAAGCAAAACCAGTGGCCTCAATACCAGGGAATTCAGCACATAGTCTTGCCTGATTCAGTTTCTCCAACAAAGAGCCATGCAGGCCCTTGGGGGCCTGTTCTGCTGCCCCACCAGGGCAGGGAAGATAATTTGTATCCCCACCTATTATTCAGTATAATTCCCAATCCTGACCATCTAGTAAGCCCGACCTAGAGAGCCCTGGCCATTGTGGAGACTGTCCTACAGCCTTGCTTGGGCAGGGAACAAAGCCAGGAGTTTTATCCAACTCTTCTCAGCCAACAGTAACCCTGCCTCCCCCACCTCAGAGCACAGGCAATGTCCTCACTTTATAAATAGACACCGATAACAAGCTCCACCTCCCCAAGGGCTTTATAAGTGGACACATCCAGAAGCTTAAACTGAGCTGACTGGTGAAGAATGGTCTCTGCCATAGTGAATCTGTAAAGTCTGGATGAGGAGATGGCTTACTCAAATGAACTGATACAAACATAAGGAATCAAGGATCATGAAAAAGCACATAAACATGAAAATGCCAAAGCAACTAATAAAGCTTCAATAACTAACCCTAAAGTAATGGAAATCTATGAACAATCAGACAAGGAATTCAAAATGATCTTAAAGAAGTTTAGTGAAGTATAAAAACACAAAGACAATGAAATGAAATTAGGAAAACAATGGATGAACAAAATGAGAGGTTCAAAACAAAATAGAAACCATCAAAGAAAAAGAAAGGAGCCAAACAGAAATCCTGGAGCTAAAAAGTAATGACTTAACTGAAGGACTGAAGAGAACTTCAAAAGGAGACTTGACCATGAAGAAGAAAGAATTGGTGACCTCAAAGACAGAACATTTGAAATTTTCCAGTTAGATGGTCAAAAAGAAAACAGAATGAAACAGAGTAAAGAAAGCTTACAGGACTTATAGGACACAATCCAAAAGAAACAATATCTGCATTATGGGAATTCTGGAAGGAAAAAGCATGAGAAAGAGACAAAAATATATTTAAGCAATAATGGCTGAAAACTACTTGAACCTGGGAAGAGAAATGGACATCCAGATTCAGGAGGTCCAAAGAACCCCCAGTAGGTTGAATCTTAATAGGGCTACACCAAGACACAGTATAACTGAATTGTCAAAAGACAAAGAAAGGATTTTGAAAGCTGCAAGAAAGAGACAAGTCACACATAAGGGAATCTCCATAAGAGTATTGATGGATTTCTCAACAGAAACTATTAGGTCAGGAGAGAATGAGATGATATTTTAAAAAATTTAAAGGGGGAAAAAAACCCTCCTGTCAACTAAGAACTCTATATCTGGCAAAGATGTTCTTCAGAAATGAAGGAAAGATAAACTTCCCTGAACAAACAAAATCTGAGGGAGTTCATCACCAGTAAATCTGCCTTATAGAAATGCTAAAGGGAATTCTTTGAGTAGAAATAAAAGGATACTGATTAACATCATAAAAATATAAGAAGGTAGCATAAATTCACTGGTATTAAGTATATAGTCATATTACATTGTGCATTACGGTAATGGTGGTGCATAATTCACTATTATAACTCCAGTTTCAAAGTTGAAAAACAAATGTAAGAATAGTAATAACTACAATAATCTGTTACTGGATTCACAACATAAAAACATGAATACAGTAATGTCAATAACTTAAAAGGTAAGGGGGAAGAAATTTTAAAATATAAAGTTTAGGAATGCTATCTAAATTATCAGTTTAAAATAAAGTATTATAATTTTTTTTAAAGATTTTATTTATTTATTTGATAGAGAAAGACACCGAGAGAGGGAACAGAAGAACGGGGAGTGGGAGAAGCAGGTTTCCCACTGAGCAGGGAGCCTGATGCGAGGCTCGATCTCAGGACTCTGGGATCATGACCTGAGCCAAAGGCAGATGCTTAACGACTGAGTCACCCAGGTGCCCTGAAAGTATTATAAGATATTTTATATAAACCTCATGATAACCACAAGGCAAAAACCTGTAACAATTACACAAAAGAACATGAAAAGTTAATTAAGACATACTGATACCCAAGAGACATGAAAACACACAAAAAAGGCAGCAGAACAAGAAATAAGAAATAACAAATCTACGACAGATCTAGAAAAGCCAGAAAACTCCTCTAGGATTCTGATGGATTCCTGTCTCACATTGAGGTCTTTTATCCATTTCGAGTTTATCTTTGTGTACGGTGTAAGAGAATGGTTGAGTTTCATTCTTCTACATATAGCTGTCCAGTTTTCCCAGCACCATTTATTGAAGAAACTTTTTTCCACTGTATATTTTTTCCTGTTTTGTGGAAGATTATTTGACCATAGAGTTGAGGGTCCATATCTTGGCTCTCTACTCTGTTCCACTGGTCTATGCGTCTGTTTTTATGCCAGTACCATGCTGTCTTGGTGATCACAGCTTTGTAGTAAAACTTGAAATCAGGTAACGTGATGCCCCCAGTTTTATTTTTGTTCTTCAACATTTCCTTAGCAATTCGGGGTCTCTTCTGATTCCATACAAATTTTTGGATTATTTGCTCCAGCTCTTTGAAAAATACCGGTGGAATTTTGATCAGAATGGCATTAAAAGTATAGATTGCTCTAGGCTGTATAGACATTTTAACAATGTTTATTCTTCCAATCCAAGAGCATGGAATGGTCTTCCATCTTTTTGTGTCTCCTTCAATTTCTTTCATGAGTGTTCTGTAGTTCCTCGAGTACAGATCCTTTATCTCTTTGGTTAGGTTTATTCCCAGGTATCTTATGGTTCTTGGTGCTATAGTAAATGGAGTCGATTCTCTAATTTCCCTTTCTGTATTTTCATTGTTAGTGTATAAGAAAGCCACTGATTTCTGTACATTGACTTTGTATCCTGCCACGTTGCTGAATTGTTGTATGAGTTCTAGTAGTTTGGGGGTGGAGTCTTTTGGGTTTTCCATATAAAGAATCATGTCATCTGTGAAGAGAGAGAGTTTGACTTCTTCATTGCCAATTTGGATACCTTTTATTTCTCTTTGTTGTCTGATTGCTGTTGCTAGGACTTCTAATACTATGTTGAACAAGAGTGGTGAGAGTGGGCATCCTTGTCGTGTTCCTGATCTCAACAGGAAGGCTGCAAGCTTTTTCCATTGAGGATGATATTTGCTGTGGGTCTTTCATAGATAGATTTTATGAAGTTCAGGAATGTTCCCTCTATCCCTATACTTTGAAGCATTTTAATCAGGAATGGATGCTGGATTTTGTCAAATGCTTTTTCTGCATCAATTGAGAGAACCATGTGGTTCTTCTCTCTTCTCTTATTAATTTGTTCTATCACATTGATTGATTTGTGAATGTTGAACCATCCTTGTAACCCAGGAATGAATCCCACCTGGTCATGGTGGATAATCTTTTTAATGTGCTGTTGGAACCTGTCTGCTAGGATCTTGTTGAGAATCTTAGCATCCATATTCATCAGTGATATTGGTCTGAAATTCTCCTTTTGGGTAGGGTATTTGCCTGGTTTGGGGATCAGAGTAATGCTGGCTTCATAGAAAGAGTCTGGAAGTTTTCCTTCTTCTTCAATTTTTTGAAACAGCTTCAGGAGAATAGGTGTTATTTCTTCTTTGAAAGTTTGATAGAATTCCCCAGGGAATCCATCAGAAAACTATTAATAAAATGGCAATAGGAAGTCCTTAACCATCAACATTTACTTTAAATATAAATGGATTAAATTCTCTAGTCAAAAGACACAGAATGTTTGAATGGATAAAAAACAAGATCCAGTTATATGCTGCCTACAAGAGACCACTTTAGCCTGAAAGACACACAGACTTAGAGTGAGGGATCCTGATACTAAAACCAGAAAATGACATCACTAGGAAGAAAAAAAAAACTACAGTCCACTATCCCTAATGAATACAGATGCAAAAATTATCAATAAAATACTAGCAGACCCAATTCAGTAGCACATTTAAAGAATTATTCATCATGATCTAATAGGATTTATCCCTGGGATACAAGGATTATTCAACATAGACACATCAATCAATGTGATGCATCATTAATAGAATAAAAGAAAAGAATCATATGATTATTTCAGATGCAGAAAAGGCATCTGATAAAATTTAACATCAATTCGTGATTAAAAACTTTTAACAAATTAGGTATAAAATAAATGTGTCTCAACATAATAAAAGCTATATTTATAAGCCCACAGCTAAAGTTATACTTAATGGTGAAAGGCTAGAATATTTTCTCTAAGATTAGGAACAAGACAAGAATCCCCACTCTCCATTCCCATCCAACATAGTACTGGAAATCCTATCCAGAGAAACTAGGCAAGAAAAGGAACTGGAAAAGAAGAAGTAAAACTGTCTATTTGTAGATGACATGATTTTATATATAGAAAATCCTAAAAGACTGCACCAAAAAACTGTTAGATTTAATCCACAAATTCCAAGTTGCAGGATACAAATTTAACACACAAAAAGTAGTAGCATTTTTATATACTAACACACTATTTGAAAAATAAGTGAAGAAAATAATCCCATTTATACTAGCATCAGGAGCTATAAAATACTTAGGAATAAATTTAACCACAAACATAAAAGTTTGCTACATGAAAACTATAGGACATTGATGAAAGAAATCAAAGAAGACACAAATAAATGGAAAGGAATCCTGTGTTCATAGATCAAACAGTATTAATTCTGTTAAAATGTCCATGTTGCCCAAACCCATCTATGATTTAATGCAATCCCCCTCAAGATTACAGTGACATTTTTTACAGAAGTGGAAAAAAATAACCCTAAAATTTTTCCTGGAACTCCAAAGACCCCAAAGAGCCAAAACAATCCTGACAAAGAACAAAACAGGAGGCGTCACACTTCCTGATTTCAAGTTATAATATAAAACTACAGTAATCAAAATTTCATGTACTTGCATAAAAACAGACACATATATCTGAGGAACAGAATGGAGCCTGGAAATAAACACATGCATATAAAGACTATTAATATAGGACAAGAGAGCCAAGAATACTCCATAAAAAATATAGTCTTGTCAATAAACTAGATATTCATATGTAAAAGAATAACTCGACTATCTTATGTGACTCACAAAAATTAACTCAAAATGGATTGAAGACTTGAATATGAGATCTAGAACCATAAAACTTTCAGAAGAAAACATACAGTAAGCTCCTTGACATCAATGTTGGCAAAGATTTTAATATGGCACAAGCAACAAAATAAAAAAAAAAAATTAACGAGTGGGACTATAACAAACTAAAAAGTTTTTGCAAAGCAAAAATATCCATCAACAAAATGAAAATACAGCCTACCTAATGAGAAAACATATTTGCAAACCATGTAACTGACAGATGAGACCCAAAATATATCAAGAATTCATACAACTCATTAACCTCCCCCAATAATCCAATTAATAAATGGACAAAGGACCTGAATAGACATTCTTTCAAAGAAGATATGTAAATGATCAACAGGTACATGACAAGGTGCTCAACATTACTAATTATGAGGGAAAAACAAATTAAAACCATGACAAGATATCTTCTTACAACAGTTAGAATGGCTATCTTCAAGAAGAAAAATGCCGGCAAAGATGTGACAAAAGGTAACGTTGGTGCATTGCTGGTGGGACTGCAAATTTAACAAACACTATGAAAAACAATATGGAGTTTTCTCAACAATTAAGTATTGAACTACCATATGATCCAGAAAGTCTACTTCTGGAAATATATCTGAAGGAAATGAAAACACTATGTGAAAGAAATGTCTGGAGCCCCATGTTCATAGCAGTATTATTTACAATACTCAAGACATGGAATCAATCTAAGCATCCACCAATGGGTGGATGGATAAAGACAATGTGGTTGGCAAGTGCGCATACACATGGGCGCGCACACACCCCCACCCCCCCGCAATGGTGTATTATTCAACCATAAAAAAGAAAGAAATCCTGCCATTTGTGACACAACCTTGAGGTTATGATTAGTGAAATAAGTTAGAGGGGGGAAAAAAAAAAGGCAAATACCATGTGATCTCGCTTACATGTAGAATCTTAAAAAAGAAAAACATTTGAAAAAGAGATCAAACTTGTTCCTAGAGATGAGCAGGGAAGGGAAGGGGAATTAGATGTACATGGTCAAAAGGTAGAAACTTCCAATTAATTATAAGGATACATAATTACAGGGGTGCCTGGGTGGCTCAGTGGATTAAGCCTCTGCCTTTAGCTCAGGTCATGATCTCAGTTCATGATCTCCCCTCTCTCTCTGCCTCTCTGCCTACTTGTGATCTCTCTGTCAAATAAATAAATAAAATCTTTAAAGAAAAAATAAGATACATAATTACAGGGAATTTAATGTGCAACATAATGACTATAGTCAACACTACTGTATATTTGATAGCTGTTAAAAGAGCAGATCCTAGGAATTGTCATGGCAAAGAAAAAAAAAGTTTTAATTTAAAAAATATGGTAAATATGAAATGATGGATATTAACTAAACTTATTTTAAGTTGTTAATCATTTCACAATATAGGTAAATTGAATCATTATGAATCATTATGCTATATGCTTTTACAGTGCTGTATGTCACTTATGTATCTTAACTAGAAAATAAAAAATTCATACGTTCCTTCTAGTGACTCCTATTTCCCCAAGTTAATTCTAATAATTTCAATTGACTTCTTAAAACATCAGGGGGCAATATCTGTGTGGATAGCTATTTTAATTTGCCATAGAGGTGTTTTTTTTTTTTAAGATTTTATTTATTTGAGAGAGAGAGTGAGAAAGAGAGAGAAAGCATGAGCAGGGTGAGGGACAGAGGGAGAAGCAGACTCCCTGCTGAGCAGGGAGCCTTACGTGGGGCTTGATCCTGGGACTCCAGGATCATGACCTGAGCTGAAGGCAGACACTAAACCACCCAGCTGCCCCATGCCATAAAGGTTTAGATAGAACACAAATTATTACATTGAAATTCTTTGTTGCCCAAACCCTTTTTTCTATTAACAATTAGAATTAGGGGTGTAATTGTGCCAAATTTTGTGTCCTTCACTTTTCAATGACTACATATACTGTGTTGGTGAAAAATCCTACTTGGGGAGTCAAGAGCGATAAAGAAGCCAGCCGTCTACACCTGCCTCCTGGTTCTGCCATTTCCCACTGTGTGACCTTGAGCATATTACCTAGCTTCTCCCTGCCTCGATAATAGTTCTATAAACTGAGGATAACATCAATGCCATCCTGCCTAGCTGTTGCCAGGGCTGACTTACCACGTGTGATGCACACAGTGTGTCCAACACGTAGTGAGTATGATGGGAGTTGTAGCTATTATAATGATCAGGATACCGGGGGTTATGATGCTGATAAATACATCACGGAGAACAGAGAAAGAGGAAAACGTCCCTTATCTCTGACAAAAGAACTGGGGTGGGGGGGGACCAGTAGTGGCGGGGTAGACAAGTGCTTAACTGTAATTCAAAAGCAAACTGCCGTGAGCACTGTGGTGGAAATATAAGCTGGGTGACCACCTGTCCCAGGACAGTTCTAGTTTATCCCTCTTTTCCCAGCATAGTCATTAATTTCACCCATTGCACCTTCAGAATGGACCTATGGTCACTTGAAATAAAAGCATCCTGGCATGAGAGGCCAGGGGATGGACTTAAGGCCTCATGGAGGAAAGACTTTTGAACTGATCCATTAAGAACAGTTAGAAAGGGGCGCCTGAGTGGCTCAGTGGGTTAGAGCTCTGGTCGTGATGCCAGGTTTCTGGGATTGAGACCCCCATGGGGCTCTCTGCTCATCGGGGAGCCTGCTTCCCTTCCTCTCTCTCTCTCTCTCTGCTTGCCTCTCTGCCTACTTGTGTTCTCTGTCAAATAAATAAAATCTTTAAAAAAAAAAAAAAAGTACAGTTAGAAAATGAAAGCCATTTCTCTGTTCCTTGCCAAGTGTCTCCTAAAAGGGACCTGGATAGGGGAAAGCTAAGTTTTCCTTGCATTTTCAGAACAGAAAACAGGAAAAAAAAATTCTAAACAAGACTGTACTGGTTTCCTTTTGCTGCAGAAAATTACCACCAAATTTTAGTGGGTTTAAGCAATACAAACTGTTCTACAGTTTTGGAGTCAGAAGTCTAACACTGGTCCATGGGACTGCATGTCACTTGGAGGCTTTAGAGGACAATCTATTTGCTTACCTTTCAAGCTTTTGGAAAGTACCGGTGTTTCTTGCCTCACAGGCCCCTGCTCCCTGCAGCCCAACCTCTCCTCTCTGATCTTGGCCTCTATCTAAATATTTTGGCCCTCCTGCCTCCCTAAGGACCCTTATGACTACATCGGGCCCACCTGGGTAAACTAGGATACTCTCTCCTATGTGAAGATCTTTGACATAATCTCATCTGCAAAGTTCTGTACACTGTGTAACGTATCCACTGATTCCAGGGATTAGACCATAGACATCTTTGGGGAGCCATTATTCTGCCTACCGCAGAGACTTATTGTTTTCATTGCTTTGGTGGCAAGAGCATAGTACTTGGAGCCAAATACCATCCTATTAAAAATGAAAGGTTCAGTATTTTAGCAACCTCAGGCACATGGCTAAGTCATCTAACTACAATTTCCAAAACTAGAATTAGGAACTCATTTACTGAGAAAATAGAGCTCTAAACTTCAGTGTGACTTTTAGACTTATGTTTAAACTAGAAGAATACCAGCGTATGAAATCATCATATGAGAATAATAGACAATGGAAAAGGCTTTTGAAGTGAATCCTTTTAAAACAGGAAGAAAAATGAGTAATAAATAATGATTAAGTTGACTGGATGTGTTCCTGACAGATGAAATTTAAGATTCTGAAAAAAAAAAAAAATAGCTTATATTTAACAAAATTTAGATTGCATTTCAACTGTGCTCTAATTTGTTGAACAAAGGGCAAAACAATATATACTTTCGGCATAGTACTTTTCCAAATAAGTAAAGAAGACAGAAGGGAGTTGGGGGAAATTGGAGGGGGAGACAAACCATGAGGGACTGTGGACTCTGAGAAACACACTGAGGGTTTTGGAGGGGGGGCTGGGGGGTTGGGTGAGACTGGTGGTGGGTATTAAGGAGGGCACAGATTGCGTGGAGCACTGGGTATGGAGCATAAACAATGAATCTTGGAACACTAAAAAAAAATTAAAATTTTTAAAAAGTTAAAAATAGAAAAAAAAGAGTCTGACTACCTTCATAGTTGGCTTTTACAGGATGATCTCAAAGAGGTATTCTGAAGAATACTAGAGGGCTTACCCTTTTCTCAAGCATCTCTCTTAATAATTCACCCCTGAATAATTCATTTTGTTATCGTTCTTATAATTATTTTTCTTTGTTAACATTTCTTATTCTACCAGATCTTTTCTATATCAGATTTGATTATAGTATTTTTCCATCATTATTTTCATCAGTTGTGTTAATTCTCATATTCTCAGTGGCATCAGTAATTTGCCTTCACAGTGGATTTGAGTACATTTGCTAGAACTTCAGGTAATAAAAGGCAAAGACAATAATTAAAAGCCTGGATGGATGAAGGTGTTATTGTCCTGTAATGCAATGTGCTCCTATTAACAGAAGAGAAATGTTTGAGCAGGGACCAAGTAAATCAAAAGTTCTAAGTCAGTTTTTTATGACAGGATGATTTTTTCTTCCCTATGCAATAATTTTTACTTTTAATAGTTACTTGAGTAGAGTCATAATAATTTAAAAAATATATTGGGGGCTAAAAAAATCACATTAAATTTGCCTTCAAATTGTATTCCTTATTTTACTGTTAAGTGTGTTTAAGAGAGGGGATTACTTTCTAACCATTTATTTTTCTTACATATAAGCTCCATGAGGACAGTAGTTAGGTCTATGTTTTTCACAATTGTGTTTCCAGCACTAAGATAGTACCTAATATAGAATAGATACTCATTCAGTACTGGGGGAGAAAGCTTGATGTAAGTTTTTTTTAAAGGTGATTATGTTGAGAAAATATTCACTAAACTGCAATATTTACCATAGAGATTTTGCTATCCACCTAGCAACAAAGAATACACTGTAGAAAGGAGGAGAATTCAATTAAAATATTTTATTACTAATATTTCATGTAGAAAATATTTAACTTCTTTTCCTTTTACTTTGAGAACAGTATTGGTCATAATTCCAACTCAGTATTTCCCATAATTTCTCCACAGGACATATTATTATTCAAGAAAGACAGGTAGAAAAGAAGGGATGTTTTTGGTCAAATTTGGAAATGAATAGCATACCAGATCCTCCCCTTAGAGTTTTAAAGACACTGATAAGTCCTGATGTAAGACACAACTTCTTTACATTTGCTGTACTTACCTAATAAGGAAGGCTCTGTTGCTCTCAAACACCTACAAGGACACAATGAGTATATTTAGACCAGTATTGGGGGAATAATTTATTATTCTTTTGTCCTTTTCTCACCCCATTTCTTCTCTATTACTATGTGCTTTAAGAATTTGGCAAATAGAGAGTGAAGATTTTAATTTAAAAAAGGAATAGGGAAGGAGGTGAAGAAAGAGAGGAGAAGAGCAGGAAGGGAACAAACGTTGAACAAATGCAGAGTACATGGCTACTCGGGAGGCTACACGCTAGAGCCATGGTCGCCTGGAGGAGAGAGACCTGGAGGTTGAAGTGCTGGGAGATGTGAGTGGTCATTGTCCAGAGGAAGGCTTTTGTGTGAGGAGACTCTCCCAGGGTCTCATGATCTGATCACTAGTATTTGTGGTTGTTTGCAGAGAACAGCTAGGGAGGAATTGGTATTTTGGTCTTTTCCACTCCCAGAAAGCCCCTGGGGTTCTTATGCAAATGATCCTTCACCGCCATAAGAGTTTTGCAAGACAGGGAGTCAAGAGGGAGCCAAGAAGATTTTCTGACTGGTCTTGTACTTCTGGAGCTACAGAGCCCACTTAAATGATACTTTGAGTTTTTTGTTTTTTTAAAATTATGAATGTCTGTATGTAGATAGGTATGCACCAAACATTGAGCATAGACTATGGTTTAAAGAAGAATAAAACAGATACTTGCGTCACCTGGGTTATATAAAATTATTATCTTTGGAGCCCCCCATATGGCTAACTCTGACCATGGCGCTCTCCATCCTCTCCAGAGCTAACCTGGATCCTGAAGTTGGTATTTACTAATCTTTGCGTTACTTTATTGAATTAGCACACATGTAACCTCATCTTTATATATTGCTCAGTTTTTCATATTTTTGAAATGGTATGTGATATATGGCATCAGATTGCACATATTCTTTTAGGACTTGCTTTTGTGTTGTTGCTCAAACTCGTTTGAGGTTTATGAATGTTGACATGTGTAGCTCTTGTTCATTTTCACTGATTTTTAATCCACTGTAGGACAGTATCAATTTACGTACTCTTCTTTGCTAAACAGTTTGGTCATTTCCCCATCTTTCATCAATAGTGCCATGAGCATGCTTGTCTAGAGCTGATCCTTAGGAAGGAGAATTAGGGAGTACAAGCATAGTCACATCTCCAAGCAGAATTATCTAGGATAAGCACAGTCACATCTTGAACTCTAAATGTGAAATTGTTTTTTGAGGTGGGTGTAGCAATTTGTACGCCTACCAGCATTTCATAAAACTTGCGGTTTAGGGGCACCTGGATGGCTCAGTGGGTTAAACCTCTGCCTTTGGCTCAGGTCATGATCTCAGGGTTCTGGGATCGAGCCCCGCATCGGGCTCTCTGCTCAGTAGGGAGCCTGCTTCCTCCTCTCTCTCTCTCTCTCTCTCTGCCCGCCTCTCCACCTACTTGAGATTGAAATAAATAATATCTTAAAAAAAAAACAAAACAAACAAAAAAAAACTTGCGGTTTATTCACATCACCAAGAGCACTTGGCATCATTCAACCTGTAACCAATTTGCAGCAGGGCAGCAAAGTGTACTCTGTGATCAGCTGCTGGGAGGCAGAGCGTGTGGAATTTTGAGTTTACCCTCAAAGGACATCCCTGTACTCCAGCTTTCTTGTGAGACAGTGGGAATTCAGACCCAGCTACTGTGGTATATGGGGACCTGTTTTTGGAAAGTGTCTGTGAAAATAAATATTTCAATGATCTAGATCATTGATGCTGAAAACTGGTCACCACTCCATCCTGGGCAGGTATGTGGACCTGCAAGGGCACTTATGAAGGAAGTGACAAGAAGCATCTGACAGTGGGAGATGCCCGTGACCAAATCAGTGGTGGACATGGGCCAGTCTGACCTTACAAATCTCTCTCCCTGTGTGATACGTGGAAGCAGAACTGATTTCCTTTGTATTGAGTAAGCCCTTTGGTTCCCCAACAATTCGTTGTGGGGTTGGGGTGGGGGTATAGCAGGACATGTCAAAAAGGGAAAGAGAGGAACTTATGCTATAGAAGGAAACTTGAAAACTCAAACAACTAACTAGAAAATAAGTGTGATTATATTTATATTGCAAGCAAATGAAACAGGTGAGGCTAAATTCATACCATTTGGTGATATAAAAGCCCTTCTCTTCTCCCCTATTTTATACTAAGTCTGATTTAAACTTCTGAGAAGCTGCACCATAATCCAGCCTTCTAATAGTGAACCAGCCTTATTTCTCATGACCCCCTCCAAAATTGTCATCTTGTCTTATCAGTCTGTGGTTCTCACAGTCGAATGAATGTCAAGATTTTATTGTTTTCCTTCTCTTTAGAATAACCTCTCCTCACTTCTTTATATAAATCGTCTGAGGTTCTACTTAAAACTGTAACTTAAACCAATTTTGTTTACGGAAATTACAATATTCGTATGGACTTCTGTTTTTCTAGAAATTTCCAACATTTGCTTTTGGTAAATTATGAAATATTTGTCCTTGGACTCACCCTTCAGACTCCAAGGGAGCGATACCTCAAGTAAGTGTCCTAGAGGTCAAACTCCATTTTCAAACCCCTTTCTGCCCTTAGTTGAGCATGGCCCATGTGACAGTGCCAGTGACCAATGGCAGTTCTTCCCTGGTACAACAGGACATAACCCGTCACAGCCAACTTTGTTGGAAGCCCTAGGAGTTCAAGTCTGTGGCTCACATGAACATCAGACACCTCTTCCTAAATCCCCAGTGCCATGCTCCCCAATGTCCTGATAAAAACTTCTGCTACTTCCTGCCTCCTCCTTGTGAAAAGGTCTATTAGTAAAAGCCTCTCTCTAAAAGAAACCAAAAGGAAATTCAAGCTAGCTTAAGTAAGTGAATAAATAAGTAAATATTGATTCATGCACCTGAGAAGTGAAAGCATGAGGTAGACTTTGAGAGCATTTAGATCTAGGGTCTCCAACAAAGTTGTCTGACTCAGTTTCCCTATTTCTGGGCTCTGCTTCCTTCTACATGACAACTTCATTGTTATGGAAGCTTTTCTATGGGATAGGAAAGAGGAATATGGTCAGCCTCAGCTCCTTATCTCCATAGTTCATGAACTAAAAGAAAGAGAGCCTCTCTCATTCCCGATATCTAGCTAATCTCATGAAGGACTAAGATGTGCATGTCTACCTGTTAGATTATCACACTCATTGACTGGATAGGTTATCCTGAGGAGCTAGGCCAAACCCTGTGGCTAGGAGAGGGTGGGATTGTATGATTGACAGGCCCCCTCAGAATCACCATGAAAGAAAGAGGAATATTTTTCCTCAGTGGAAATAGTGATGAAGTGTGAACACGTGTGCATGCATGTGCAGATACGCGCACACACACACACAGAGTCCACTAGGCCCCTCTAAGATAAGCCAAGTTAGGGATCCTACACTGAACACTTCCATGTCTCCATGTATAAAAGAAACTTGAAATGGTTATGACATGAACCTCTCAAATTGTCAGTCTCTAAATTTTCACTCAGTGGCAGAATGACTGCTTAGAAAAGTTAAAAAATTAAGAGGACAATGTGCCTGAAAAGATAACTTTCTTCTGATAAATGAGATCTTGGCACACTCAAGTGTTGGTCCCTGGCTCAGCCTCCCTTACTGAGTGGAGTTTCTTTCTGAGGAACTCAGGCCTGAGAATAATCGAGATTCGCTCACCTGGTTCCACTCTGGTCAGTCAATTAGGGTTTCATTCCTTGAGATTCCAGTCAAAGTGTCCGCACCTTTTCTCCTAAGAAGCTCCTAAGTATAAATGTGCACACAGAGTAAAGATACCTACTAAGGCTACTCACTGACACCCAAAATCTAACTTTGGAAATGAATGGTGCCTCATTCCACTGTATTCAATGTAAACTTAACCCCAAGTTCCAAGACTCCAAAAAGGTCTCATACTATTCTCCCTTAGGGCCAATTAAGGTCTCTCCTAAATCTTTATTTTCCTTATCCATTTTAGCGGACATATTGCTAGCTTTTTCCCTGAACGGTTATATATTTATAGTCCTTGCAAGGCAGAACATCTTTGCCCAGAGTGAATTGTATGTTCCACAAGAGTGTGTAGTTATAGAAAGATCAATATCCTATACTTATCATATCGTATGCTGCATACACTTAATGCATACTTTTTAATAGCCTTGAAAAAATATATATATAGGTCCCTATTTTTATATATAGATTTTTGCTTTGAGCTCACAAAGTTCACATAGTTCAGAAAATAATTGATCAATTAGTTTCTTAAGGGATGGAGGCAATCTCTCTACAACACCTCCCTCTCTTTTTTCTCTGAACTTTTTGGAGTGAAAAATTTACTCATACTTTTAAGCCAGTGTTTCTCAAATTGTTTCAGTATATCAACAATTAATTCTGCAAGCTGTCTCTCAAAATTTTTTTTTTGAGATTTACGAAGTACTTAAGCATAATAAACATTCTGAATGTGCCTGCACTAAAGAAAACAGCTTAATTTAATCTAGTACCTCCCAAACTTATTTGACCATGGAACAGTTTTATGGGACAGATTTATTAAAATTTTACAGATCTAGTGCTTGAGGAACAAAGTATGGGAAATACTGACAAATGGAGAGATATGGACTTCCTTTAAGAGACAATGGCATCTCTGAAGTGTTTTGCCAAAAGATAGTATTTTCATGGAAGGTGGAGAGAAAAGGGTTAAAGTGTCAGGCTGGTATAGGAACAAGGCCATTTACCTGGGAGCTCAGCCATCTGGATCATAGGTCCATCACTGCAGTTAATGCACAGCTTTCACTCTGACTCTATATTACCTTTTTGCTTTTTTCTTTGGTGCATTTCTTGTCTATTTTTAATTTGCTATTTGGTTATATTGGCTCTCTTTAAGTTGCTTTAAAATCATTTTTTCATTTACTTAATAAAAGTTTATTGAAAACACTGTGATTTGTGTAGGCTCTGTGCTAGATGTAGGAATAAAAATTTAATGATAAATATATGAAAAATACCTTTTTAAATTTTCCAGTCCACTGGGAATTTGAGATAAGTAAGCAACCTATATACCAAAGTACTATAAAGCAGATTCTAAGGAACCTCAGAGTGTTATCCCAAGCTTCAATGATCAGTTAAATTTTCTTTCTTTTTAACTTTTTAAAAAAAGATTTTATTTATTTCACAGATATCACAAGTCAGACAGAGATCACAAGTAGGCAGAGAGGCAAGCAGAGAGAAAGGGGGAAGCAGGCTCCCCGCCTAGCAGAGAGCCTGATGCGGGGCTCGATCCCAAGACCCTGGGATCATGACCTGAGCCTAAGGCAGAGGCTTTAACCCACTGAGCCACCCAGGCGCCCATTAGTTAAGTTTTCTTGAAAGACATCGTATCAAAGACTTGGATGAATGCGTGATGGTGAGGTGACCACCTGTCAGAGAGCATTGTTCCAAGTATTCTCTCGAATAGCATGTGATCTGCTGATAGGAGGAAAGAGAAAACATGCTGGGTTCAAACTAACAGATTAAACATTTAGTATGTCTGCAGCACAAGAGGAATTTGGGGAAGAGAATGGTGGATAGAGGAAGCAAGAACTTAGGCACAGCCTAGCAAGCCATTTTTAAGAGTTTGGACATGATCTACTCATGGAATGGAAGAAGAAATATTGTTAAAATGTCTATACTACTCAAAGCAGTCTACACATTTAATGAAATCCCCACCAAAATACTGAAAACATTTTTCACAGGCTTAGAACAATTCTAAAATTAGTATGTGACTACAAAAGACCTAGAATAGCCAAAGCAATCTTTAAAAAGAAAGACAAAACTGGAGGTATCACAATTTCAGACTTCAAGTTATATTACAAAGCAGTAGTAATCAAAGCAACATGGCACTGGCATAAAAACAGGCACATAGGTCAATAGAACAGAATAGAAAACCCAAAAATAAACCCAAAATTTTATGGCCAATTAACCTTTGACAAAGGAGAAAAGAATATACAATGGGAAAAAGACAGTCTCTTCAACAAATGATGTTGGGAAAACTGGACATCCACATGCAAAAGAATGAAACTGGACCACTTTCTTAGATAATACACAAAAATATAAACTCAGAATGTATTAAAGACCTATATGTGAGATATGAAACCATAAACATCCTTACAGAGAACACAATCAGAAGTTTCTCTAACATCAGGCTAGCAACACTTTTCTAGATTGGTCTCCTGAGACCAAAGAAATAAAAGCAAAAATAAAGTACTGGCATCACATAAAAATAAAAACCTTCTGTACAGTGAAGTAAACAATCAACAAAACTAAAAGACAACGTAAAAAATTGGATGAAATATTTTCAGATGATATACCTGATAAAGGGCTAGTATCTAAAATATATAAAGAATTTATAAAGCTCAACACTCAAAAAATAATCCAATTAAAAAAGGGCAGAAGACGTGGCCAGACATTTCTCCAAAGAAGACATCCAGACGGCCAGAATACACATGAAAAGATGCTCAATATCACTCACTGTCAGGGAAACGCAAATCAAAACTACAATGACCTATCACCTCACAACTGTCAGAAAGGCTGAAATCAAAAACATAAGACACAAGTGTTGGTGATGATGTGGAGAAGAACCCTTTTGCTCTATTTGTGGGAATGCAGACTGGTGCAGCAAAGTTATGGAAACAGCCCAAGTGTCCACTGATGGATGGAAAAAGAGGTGTTTTATATGTGCAGTGGAATATTATTCAGCCATAAAAAGAATGAAATCTTACCATTTACAAGAACATGGATAGAGTAAGAGAGTATAATGCCAACCAAATAAGTCAGAGAAAGACAAATACCATATTCTTCTACTTATATGTGGAATTTAAGAAATAAGACAAAGAGGAGGAGGGGGAGAGAGGAGGAGAGATAGGGGAAAGAGGGGGGAGAGGGGGGAGAGAGAGAGATAAACCAAGAAACAGACTCTTAATTTCAGAGAACTGATGGTTACCAGAAGGAAGGGGTAGGGGTCTGGAGGAAATAGGTGAAGGGGATTAGAGTACACTTATCACACTGAGCACGGAGTAATGTACAGAATTGTTGAATCACTATATTGTACACCTGAAACTAGTGTCACACTGTATGTTAACTATACTGGAATTAAAATAAAAATCAATGTGAGAAAGGGTTTGGACATGATCAGATTTGTTTTAGAAAGATAATGTTGATTATACTGTGGAAAACTGAAAGGGTTAAGACAAAAAGCAAGGACAGCTGGCTAATTTTTAAGTCAAACATAAAAGTTCCCCAAATAGGAGCAACTCATGTAAGCTACTCTGGCAGCCAATCCATGCTCTCTTCAGATCTCTGTAGGTTCAGCTAACGGGATCAGGAGGAAAAGCAAGGAAGTAGGGTCAACAGAAAAGGGCAGCAGGATTAACCACACATTAGTCTATGCTGCAGATACAACCCATGCTTGACCTATGGAACAAGTACGTGTAACTCATCATAGCGTCTCTCAGTCCTGCTGCTCATTAGAACCACCAAAGAACTTTTTAAAATGCTGAAGCTGAGATTCTGATTCGATTGCTCTGGACTGGGGTCTTGAAAACAGTCTCGAGTGGGATCAGTAGGCAGGACTGAGATTCAGGGAGAACCAATGAGTCTACCCAGAATTTCAGACCTTTCTTAATTTACATTCCATAGTCTAAGCTAGTTCTTAAACTGTAACGGGCATCAGAATTTTATGGGGGAGCTTGTCAAAACGCAGACGGATATGCTGTACTCTGAGTTTCTGATTCGGTAGGTGTGGGTGGCACCTGAGAATCTGCATTTCTAACAAGTACAAAAATGATGCTTGTCCAGAGACCAGACTTTGAGAACCAGTAGTCTTAGGCAATCATTATGGAAATGAGATTTTTTTTTTAAAGGATTTTTTTTTCCCCTAGAGGAACTAAGTTTTATAGTTTTGTTCATTAATTTGTGTATGTGGAATCTTTTGTTTCAGAATAAAGTCTTACACACAGCAAAGAATTTCCATAGAGTAATTTATAAAAAATACAAGCTTTTTTCTTTTTTTTTTTTTTAAAGATTTTATTTATTTATTTGACAGACAGAGATCACAAGTAGGCAGAGAGGCAGACAGAGAGAAGGGGGAAGGAAGCAGGCTCCCTGCTGAGCAGAGAGCCTGATGCGGGGCTCTATCCCAGGACCCTGAGATCATGACCTGAGCCAAAGGCAGTGGCTTAACCCACTGATCCACCCAGGTGCCCCAAAAATATAAGTTTTAAAATAAGTTTGGCATGTTTTGTACAAACTATATATTACCTTGCATCACTATTATTTTTAACAATAAAATCTGCTCAAAGGCTAAAACAATCATTATTATAGACTTTTATTTCTAAAAATATACCAATATTAAATGTCACAGGAACTATACATATAAAAGTAAAGCCATCAAAATAAAATGAAATGATGCAATTTTGAAATTAAGGGAACTGACTTCTTCTCAATTAGGAAAAAATCTGGCTAAACAGATGGATCCTGAACTGAGCCCTGAAGGAGAATAGACTTGGCTTTATTGGACCATGACTGTTGGCCATGGCTTTGCCCTTTCATTGTCATTAACTCTTAGCACTTTACCACTATTTAGACTGGAATATTCCAGAAATAAGGTGACTCCTAAATTAGCTTTGGGGAACATCTTAACAACTGACAAGAAAAGCCACCAAAGCAACACCTTTTTTTTTTTCCTTCAAATTTTAATTCAAATTCTAGTTAGTTAACATACAGTGTGATATTGGTTTCGGGAGAATTTAGTGATTCCTCACTTACATTTAACACCCAGTGCTCATCACAAGTGCCCTTCCTAGTACCCACCACCCATTTAGTGCATCCCTCGATCCACCTTCCCTCTAGCAACCCTCAGCTTGTTCTCTATAGCTAAGAGTCTCTTATAATTTACCTCCCTCTCTTTGGTTTTTTCCCTTCCCCTATGCTTATTTTTCATTTCTGATTAAGTCATCAAACAAACGAGAATTTTTTAAAGATTTTATTTGTTGAGTGTGTGTGTGTGTGTGTGTGTGTGTGTGTGTGTGTGTTAATGTGTGTAAGCAGTGAAGGGGCAGAAAGAGAGAGAGAATCTCAAGCAGACTCCCTTCTGAGGATGAAGCCCTACTCAGGGCTCAATCCCACCACCTTGAGATCATGACCTGACCCAAAATCAAGAGTCAGATGCTTAACTGAGTCACACAAGCACCCCACAACAGTAGAAATTTTAATTAAGTTTGGATGGTTTCTCGATTTTACCTCCACCCAAATTTTTCCTGATAAACCTTCCTTTAATAAGATGGTTCCTGCACATGCCAAAATTCCATTCCAAAAGCAAGAATGTGGTTTCTGCAATCTCACAGTTGTCACTCCCATGCCCTTAAGAACTCTCAATTTATCTAGAGCCATTTCTGCATTTCAGGGCAATGGGAAATTAGTTTAACATACAGTAAAATCATAGGCAAAGAAAACCAAAGCCTCTGTAAGCCCACAGATAGACTTTCATTTTTTTCAAATCACGCAAAATATGTTTTCAGTAATCATTTGTGTCAGAAGTAATTTGTGGGGTAACTACTCACTACTAAAGAAACATTTGCTAAACACCAGTAGAAGATAGGTGCTAGACAGGTTCTCAACACAGGTTTAGTTTCATCATAAGCATGTAGATCATTCATCATTACTTATGCACAGGCTAAAATGACATGTTTTAACTCAAAACAATCAAAAGCCCGCATGGTTAAATATTTAGTCCTGTCAATCACTAAGAATATTAGTCAATCACTACTGGATATTAGTATAGATTTTATGTATCTATATTTTAAGTTTATGTATTCGGGAGAGAGTGAGTTCACATGCATGAGTGTGGCCAAGCATGTGGGACAGGGGCACAGACTCCCCGCTGAGAGCAGAGCCCTATAGGAGGCTCAATCCCTTGAACCCTAAGATCATGACTGAGCTGAAATCAAGAGCTGAATGCTTAACTGACTGAGCCACCCAGGGGCCCCAATATAGGTTATATTTTTATAATAAAATATTCACTATTAAAACTATACAAGAAAAAAATTGAATACTTTGGATATTACCTATTTTTTGATGTTTAAGTAAGCAATATTTTCATTTAGAAGTATAATCTAATTCAGTCATTTTGTAAGACTGTCCAAGAATGTGATCCTTATTTTAAGTATTTTGAGGAAAAAAAGAAAAACAAATTTGTAAGAAATGGATCAAAATATGAACAAGTATTCAGAGCATTCTTCTCTTTCTCCTTTGTTCCATGCCAACAAGGGCAATAAAATTTAAATATTTTCCTCTAGCTAATGTAGTAAATGACATTATCAAGCAGGAGACCTATGGAAAACCCTATCATATTATTTATGGTTCTTTGAAGTGGCTGTTTATAGGTTGATGAGACACAACCTAATTGTATCACTTTAGAGAAGTTAGAGA
This sequence comes from Enhydra lutris kenyoni, assembly GCF_002288905.1. Lineage (NCBI taxonomy): Eukaryota > Metazoa > Chordata > Mammalia > Carnivora > Mustelidae > Enhydra > Enhydra lutris. The sequence goes on from NW_019154124.1 coordinate 9,296,989, forward strand.
CGATCTCTTTCCATACCCTCACTGACCTATGAGGAAACGGAAGCCCAGAGCTAACACCGGGAATCTGTAGATGTCCCTCTGTCATATGTGCCCTTGTAGCATACAGAGCGAGGCTGGTGATACACTCTGGAGTGGTGTCTGTGTCAACAATGGAAAAACTGCTCGGTGGCTCTCAAACATTTGTATGCTGCTGGGTTAAACACACCCCAGGCCCAGAGAGACAATTCACTAGGTCTGAATGGAGCCCAGGTGTCTGCAGTTTCAGCAGGCACGGTGCGATCACTGTGCTGACGCAGGTCAGTCTTGGTTGGTACTGAGAAACGCAGAGAACTATAGAATGGAAAGTTTCAGAAAGGGGTTTTATGCTGAATGAGCACATTTTCCCAACCAAGTGACAGCTTTTTCATCAAAACTTAATGGCTGGGGCACCTGGGTGGCTCAGTGGGTTAAACCCTCTGCCTTCGGTTCAGGTCATGATCCCAGCGTCCTGGGATCGAGCCCCGAGTCGGGCTCTCTGCTCAGCAGGGAGCCTGCTTCCCTTCCTCTCTCTCTCTGCCTGCCTCTCTGCCTACTTGTGATCTCTGTCAAATAAATAAATAAAATCTTTAAAAAAAAAAAACTTAATGGCTTCCCCTTTCCTTTACAACTATATGGAAAGAGGGAATGCTGTTTAAACAAGACACCAGGAAGACCACAGAGCAATAATGATCAACTTCTCGCACCTGGCAATCAATCACCTGGGGATACCTGGAAACGTACACATTCACAGGCCCTTTTTTTGAAGAGTCTTATTTATGGGGAAGTATGTGGTAGTCCCCAGGAATCTATAGTTTTCATAATCACTCCTGGTAATTCTTATAATCAAACCCCCCCTTTTTTTTAATTTTTAAAAATTTATTCATGAGAGGGGGTGGGGAGAGGGGAGAGGGAGAAGATGGCTCCCCACTGAGCAAGGAACCCAACCAACATGGGCTCCAGCCCAGGACCCTGGGATCACTACTTCAACACTTCTCAACGTTGATCTATGAAAGGTGAGGTAAAATAGAGTTGTCCATGGTAAGGGGTTTTTAAAAATCAGCTGGGAGGCTATTAAGGAGGTGGGCCTTAAGCCTGTCATCAAGGGGTAAATAATGAACTTCTGACCTGGGCCAAAGTGCAAATACTTCAAGGACTCTGTAGGCTCCGTAAACCAGGGACATAAGCATTCCCTTTTTGTTTTTAAAAACCACTGACTTTTAGGGCGCTTTGAGTGTCTCAGGGAGTTAAGCATCTGCCTTTGGCTCAGATTGTGATTCCAGGGTCCTGAGATCAAGACCCCGCATTGGGGGGCGGGGGTCCCTACTCAGAGGAGAGTCTGCTTCTCTCTCTTCCCGCCCCATCGCCCGCGTGGTCTCTCTTTCTCTCTCAAATAAACAAAATCTTTTAAGAAAAACTCACGGACTTTTGTTCCCTTAGTGGGACATAATTTGCATTGCTCCCCAAGCTTTGCTCCCTAAATTAGAGTTCTAAGACCTTAAATAAGTGCTTTTGTTTTCTTTCAGTTCTGCCTCTTTTCTCAGTCAACAGGTATATAAAATCAGCTCGGGGGACGCGGTGAGACATTTACCTCCACAGCTTCTGAACACGTAGGGCTGGAGCATGGTCCAAGAACTGGCATTGCTGCAAGTCCCCAGGTGATGCTGAGGATGCTGTGAAACCCCCGGGGCGGAGCCACGCTGTGCGAGGTGAGACAGGAAAATGCCCAGAGGCCCGGGTAGGATCCCTGACGAAGCCCGGACATATGCCCACGGTTGCCGGAGGAGCAGTAACGTGGCCTCTGCTGCTTTTCTTGCCTCCAAGGTTCAAGCAGGTGTTTCTGGTTCGTGGAACCTAAAGTGGAAACTCCTGGTAAAACTTCTAGACAACGAAGTTCCCAGGCTTCCAGCTGTTACAACCGGTGGGTGCAGCCACGGGGATGGGGGGGTGGGGAGGACAGGGAAGACATTAGCGGAAGCTCGAGGAGAAGAAATTGTGCTCAACTGCTAACCCAAAAGGTAGCAGAGATGTGCAGGAGAGTTTTCATAGTTATTTGTTCCAAACTATAAAAGTCTGTTTATCCCTGCCCATATTCCAAATATAAAGGGATTAGGAGGATCTGAGGTTCTTGGAAAAACAAGAAAATAAGACCCTAAAAGAGAGAAATTTCAAGGTTGAGGTGATCAGACCAGACTGTCCAATGTGACTAATAACATGCACACAGTCAAGAAGCTTACTTAACAAAACCTGAAAGTAACGTGATCAATGAAAGAAATCTTTGCTCTGTTGGCACGTACCCAAATGCAGAATCCCACTTGGACTTTGGAAACTATCCTTTTCTGTGCAAGTGAGCTATTAATAGGGGGAGTAGGCTTTGGAAACAAAGGCAAAGAGATCACAAGGAAGGCCACAAATCTGTGTTGCGAGAACAGAATTTTGCCCAGAGTAAGGCATACTTTAAGCGAGGGAAAGGAAGACTGAGAGGTGTTCTAAGTATACAGAAGGGGATCTCAGAGTCCCTAGGCAAGTGAAGGCACTAAGACGCAATAATAAAAATGAAAATAAGAAAAGAGCTTTAGGGACAAAGAAATAAATGAATGTTAAAGGGGTAACTATAGGGAAAGCAGCCACCAAGGCAGTAAGCCTTGCATTAGAAATAAGAGTGGTGGGTATTATGGAGGGCACGTATTGCATGGAGCGCTGGGTGTGGTGCATAAACAATGAATTCTGTTATGCTGAAAAGAAACTAAAAAAAAAAAAAAAAAAAAAGAAGAGTTTGGTGAACAGAAAGAAGCCAGTCATTAAGGTATAGTTAGCTTGTCTCTCTTCCACCAAATCTGCCTCTGTACAGGCACCATTTTAAAATCAGGCATCAAAACAGAATACTCCTGGCATAAAAGATCTGGTTTCATAAAATGACACAAAACAGGGACGCTGAAACTGTCACCGATTCAGGGAGCCTGAGATCATCAGATAATCACATTAGCACAGAGCCAGACTTTCAAATGCTATGTTTTCTTCAATTTTCTCTTGAATCCTTACGTTTATAGTAATTCTATTTTGCAGAGTTGAAAAGTAATACTCTTTGCTCTCAGTAAATGAAACACTCCACGTTGCTGCCACATCTAAAGACATTTTAGGTCCCTCGGACACATTTAGAAATGCTTAGGTAGAAGAAATCACAAAGGTAATAAACACAGAGTAAATTAGGCATACTTTAACTTATGTTAAACCTTAAGACCTCTTTACAGGAAAAAGTGTACATTGGAAGGAATGAAAGAGATAGTGAGAGAAGGAACAGAAGCAGGGGGAGCAGCAGGCAGAGGGAAAAGCAGGCTCCCCTCTGAGCATGGAGCCCCATAATGGGCTCAGTCCCTGGACACTGGAATCATGACCTGAGCCGAAGACAGACGTTTAATGACTGAGCCACCCAAGTGCTCCCTATGATAGATTATTGAATGAACAAAGCAAAAACAGCATTATATATATGCTTAGGGTCACATCTAGTAAATTTAAAAAATAAACTCATTAAACGGATAAGTGGGCATGTCTGATAGACATTAAACTAGTAGACCAGGTGAGACAGGCAAAGGAGAAAGGAGGACTTAGAGTTTACAGGCTTTAGTTCCACTCAAGGATTATGAGCCTTTTGTTTTATTTATTTATTTTTTAAATTTTATTTATTTATTTATTTATTTGACAGACAGATCACAAGTAGGCAGAGAGGCAGGCAGAGAGAGAGGAGGAAGCAGGCTCCCCGCTGAGCAGAGAGCCCGACATGGGGCTCGATCCCAAGACCCTGAGATCATGACCTGAGCCGAAGGCAGAGGCTTTAACCCACTGAGCCACCCAAGCACCCCGAGCCTTTTGTTTTATAAACATAAAAGATTTATCATTTAAATATCAAAATGCTGGATTTAGGAAAGCCGATTACTTGCACATTTCTTGACTTCCCTGGTTTTATTTATTTATTTATTTATTTTAACATTTTATTCATTTATTTGACAGAGAGAGATCACAAATAGGCAGAGAGGCAGGCAGAGAGAGAGGAGGAAGCAGGCTCTCCACGGAGCAGAGAGCCCAATGCGGGGCTCGATCCCAGGACCCTGGAATCATGACCCGAGCCGAAGGCAGAGGCTTTAACCCACTGAGCCACCCAGGCGCCCCACTTCCCTGGTTTTAGATATCTTCTCAGCATTTCATACGGGAAACCAATGAAGTAATATATGCTGAGTTGTAAGGAAAATAATTTGTTTCATAAAAATGTGACATTAATGTAAGGTATCAGGAAGACATTCTCCATTGAGCAAATACAAAAGAAACATAGTACTCCTCAGTACATATAGAAATTCATTAATCAGAAGTCGCTGTGTAAAAGACCAATTATGAATCTATAACCCATTGGAACACAGAATTAATACTAAAATAATATAGAATCTGATTACAGAAAAGAACACAAAACTTGCAATTCTGGAATTAAAAGCTACATAATTTTCTCTATTAGACCAAACCAAAATTCTCTGCTGTGCCCCTGAAATGGGAGCCTAGAAGTGGAAGAACGCACACGTGCAAAGGTGGCCTCGTCTTTCATGTAAGGAGTGTAGCACTTTGTCATCATTGGGAAGGCCGCCGGGAGTGCTGCCTGGTCCACAGCATGCTGGGGGAAGGTCACCAAGAAGACGTGACTGCCAGCTGACCCGTAAGCTGGACGTGGGAGATCCCAGGCTGCGCACCCCCACCCCTGTCTTTGGAACATGGATTCTGCTTGCCTTTCCTGCTTCCAGAGACTTCTCCAAGGACAAAGCCTTGAGGCAGTGATGTGGTGTTGAGAACACCTGCGTGGGACCCGTGACTGATTCCAGTTAAGGCCTCTATATAAACTTTAAAGACCTGGCCGGCAGACATGAGGATCGATTTGCTTTACTGCCTCCACAAGACAAGCCTCCTATGTAAGTTCCCTCTGCTTCTGAGAACTGCCACCTACCAACCTGGATGGCCTGCCCCTTCACGGTCTCCCTGCCCTCTGAGGACAGGGGCCATTTCACATCACACCTGGGAGCTCCTGAGGAACCCACAAACCAACACAGCTCAGAGAATGGCACCATGTGATGGGAATCCCATGGCTTAATTAAGGCCATTCCCCCTTTAGGGACAACCAGCATCCGGTGATGGATCATCTGGATCCCCTGCCACAATTCTGAAGGATCCGGTGAGCTTTAGAGCAACCCGTGGGTGGCTAAGGACTTGACTGTTACTGTGTAACAACACACCTTCCCCATGCACACAGACGTGTTTTCTTCTCCCCGTTCCTATGGGTGGTTGTGCACAACCACTCCCCCAAATCTTCCCATGCTCAAATCTCCACCCTGGAGGACAGTATAGCAGGTTCCAGCTAATAAGGTTAACAAGAATAAATATGCTCTAAATTACTGAAAAGAGAAGAACTGAAAAAACCTAAAGAAAATTTAAAAAATGCGGGAAGCCTGGGTGGCTCCGTCAGTTAAGTCTGTCTTTGGCTGCGGTCCTGATCCCAGGGTCCTGAAACTGAGCAGCACATCGGGCTTCCTGCTCAGCAGGGAGCCTGCTTCTCCCTCTCCCTCTGCCCCCCACCCTGGTTTGTGCTCTCATTCTCCTGTGGTCTCTCTCTAATAAGTAAAACCCTTTAAAAAGAAAATTTAAAAAATGCAAAAACTCATAAAAATTCCGTGAAGGGATCAATACAAGATCAGTACAATAAAATCTACAGCCCTCCGAATCTCAACAAATATTTGAATATATAATGGCAAATTTCTGGATAACAACAGGAAGATAAAACATCTTGGAAATCCACCCCAAAAGTAAAGGAAAGCACATGGTATATGTGAAATAAATCTTGAAATTTAAAAAGAAGTGGGCAACGAAGAGGAAAGATTGTCTTATCAGTCATAAAAATGTTACATAAAACTTGAGTGATTTTATTAATTTAATATTGGATGGCAAATAAAGAGGTTATGCAGAGAACTGTAAAGACAGACTCATGAACACATAAGGATTTAGTTTGTGATAAAAACAGCAATTTATGTAAGTGGGAAAAGAATAGTGTTGAAATGAGTGACTAACCATTTGCAAAACATTGAGTGAGATTTACAAGTCCTCCTGTACACTAAAATAAAGCTTAGCTTTCCACGTAAACCTCTGACTCCATCCTTTCTTCTACCCCAGCACCTAATTCCATCCCTTTTCCTCACCTTTTTCTGTATGTTCCACCTCTTCCTCTCTTTTCCATCAACAATTAAGCATACTTAAGTCTTTCCTATCTTAAACTACCAACCAATTAAACAAAAGAAAAACTCTCAACCCAACCTGCTTCTTCCAGCTACCACCATGTTTCTTGGCTTCTTGAAAGAACCCTCTGTTCCTGTCTTTGCTTCCCCTCCACTTTTCTTACGCGGCACACCGTGTCTTACACTGGGTCTCTGGAATAGGTTCTGCAACCAGAGAACTCTGGACAAAAGGATTTTCAGGATGTGCTCTTAGGAGGTGCAGCAGGAAGAAGGTGAAGAAGGTAAAATTAAACAGATGGAGAAGGTGACCCACGGTGTAGGTCCTACTGAGTGCTCAGGTGATCCTGTTGGGGGCGGGGCTAGAATTCTTCCAGTTGAAACACGGGGAGCGGGCCTTTTGATCCCACCACAGACAGTCACTGGCCTGGGCTGCCTTATGCATGACAGTGTCCTGCCACTGAGGGCAACTGCCCATGGCAGGTGGCGATTCCTGACTGAAGAATGGAGTATTTGGCCTTCCAGAGGGACTGGGTGGAGCAAGATGGTATCCACTACATTATCCACTACATCTACTCGGTGAGGGGTTTACAACCACTGGCTTCTTAAGTGATTTCTCCCCATCAGGGAAAAGCTTGACCTGGATTCCGGTTACTCCGGTTTCCTGGGGGACATTAGGTGAGAAGTATTAGTAGAATGAGCTACAACCCCTATGGCTCCACCTGATTTCAAAACTACAACAGGCGTTCATCTTCTCCTCCTCCACCACCCATCTTAGGTGCCCCTTCCCTCAGCTGACACCTCTGCCGGCTGAGGCAGTTTGCTGGGTTGGCTGACTCACCACCATGAGTTGACGCCCCGGTTGCTGGGCTTCTCCCAGGCTGCCGCTGCTCTACTCCTTCCAAGAGGGTCACTGTGAATGACGGCAATCAGAGCCACTCCCACTTAACTCTTTCACTTCCAAGCCCCAAATTCTACTTCTGTGGACACAGCTCCACAAACAGTTCCTGATTTGGGCTCCATCTGACAGGCAGGAAGGTGACGCCTTTCTCCCAGAGTATCTTCCCCAAGCTGGCACCTCAGCTACGCCTGGAAGAGGCCAATCCATGTCCATTAGGCTGATTGGTTCTGAGTCATGTAGTAATGTGATAGGACCAGCGAATCCCTCGTTCTTGTGCAGGACTGGAACTAGATAAGGCAAGTGAGGACTTAGGGTGCACCATTTAAGGGAACGACGCAACTGGAGTGCCTAGGTGGCTCAGTCAGTGAAATGCATCACACTTCATTTTGGCTCACGACCTCAGGGTTCTGAGATAGGTCAGTGTCTGGCTCCACACTGGGCGTGGAGCCTGCTTAAGGTTGCTTAAGGGTCTCTCTTTCCCTCTCCCTCTCCCGCTGTCCCACCCTGCCTTTTCTCTAAAAAAAAGAAGGGGGGAAAAAAAAGTAAGGGAAGAAACTGCTCAACCTCAAGGGTGTGACATTTCTCTCAGACGATGTCTCTCTCCTGCAAAATGGCTGACCAGGCCCACTAACGGGAGGTCTGCCTATCAAAAATTTCTTCTCACCAATTTCTTCTTAGGCCAGCCCTGTTACTTGCAGTACAGAAACAAACATTTTTGCCTTGCCCCTGCCATGCCAGCTGACTCAGCCATTAATCCTGCTCCCTTTTTTCTCCTGGAGAGAAGCCATAAAGAACTTTTGATGAGGCAGTAAGAGTGATCTGAGCAAGAAGTACCAGACAATAGCAGCAAATGACTCAGTATGGGATCCTTGCGTTCATCCTCTTTACTGGTGCTTTCTCGCTCTGTTCATGCTCAATTCCAGATGTACTACTTCTGTCTTACCATGGGTTTCTGCTGGGCTTTCCCCTACTTACGATTCCATGATTAGAGTTCATGAAAGAAACTGGCCACTTAGTCACTTGATGCTCTAGGGTCAGATGCTCACTCCTATTGCCCTTATAAGATCCACACGATGTCCATTTTCACTACAGATAACATGAGGACTATAGTGTCTCGGATTGTATGGCCAAGTCAAAGATCATTTGCATCATACCCTGGCCTTGTTCTTCCTTGCAAAGCTCTTTTCTGTTCTTGTCTTCATTCAAAGATGGCAGTTTTCCATGTCACCTGATAAATGGATTCCAGCAATATTTACAGTTACAGAGTTCTAGAAGTTCTACCAAATGTTGTGTTTTTTTAATATGTTGTGAGAGATGTAAGATGCGATAAGTTTATTTTGGAGAATATGGCCCTTTTGCCAGCACATATTGTTCCCATTCTGAAGCTCCCTTAGTGTCTGGTTCTCTTTCCTTAGAAGGGCCAGCGTCTATCACTAAGCTGTGCTTGGATTTGGCCCTTTGTGTGGTAGCCTACAGGGGAAATAAGAGTAAGGCTAAAGAGGGAAAGCACTGAATTGTGAGGCGCCTGCCTCATTGGAGTCCTCAGCATAATCTTCAAGCAAAGGGACAGCCACTATCTTTTAGTAACAGGCAATGAACCATGTCTTCTGGCTTAGCGGTTTCATGGGACTCTGGGAGTTCAAGTCTATCAGCAGCATCTCCTCTTTTCCTCTTAGCCCACCATAGTATGGAAGAGCTTTCAGAGCTGAGAATTCAACCTGTTTGAAATTTTCCTACTCTTACAAATAAATTGAGAGTCTGCTCCTGTCTGACTTCCAAGATTCTTATAAAGTTCCCCAGTTCTTTATTATCTGACCAATCCTTACTTTTGAAACTTCATTTCTCATCACTCATCAAGCTCTTTATTTACTACAGTCTTTAACTAGACAATTATTTCTCAGCTCTGAAGTCTTAGTTAATACTCCCTGTTGAGGAAATGCTATCAACCATAAGTGATATAATATAGTGTATTGGTTAATAGAATATGCCCTGAGAGACTGAATCATCAGTCCTTCTTAGGCCAAGGGCTTCACTTTGTACTGCCTGTGAATCCTCCGCCAAACTACAGATCTCTTTATGTTCAGCTTCCTCTCCTGTAAAACAAATATAGGTATTCTTCTTCACCGTATTGTGGTGACAATTAAATAAGATGACATGTGTAAAATATTTGTAATATGTGAGACATAGAAGACTGAATAAATGTTAACCATTTTAAAATTTTCTCTATGTTCTATAACTACTTCTGCTAAAGTTCACATACAGTATTATAATCACCTATTTTTTCCTTTACGTTCTTCCCAGGATTATGAATTCCTGGGAGCCTAAGATATAATCTGTACAGTCTAGTAATAATTATACAAAGTTTGTAAAGAAAGTAATGGTGATGCTGTGAGGACATCTAAATCATTCTGAGGATTTAGGGAGTGTTCAGGGAAGGAAGGCATGAAAATTTGTGTTCAGTTCTGAAGAATAAACAGGAGAAATCCAAGGAGAGCATCTGAGAAGAGAGAAAAGGGCACTCTCTGGATAGAAGACAGGATTGGTGAGGGTTTGGATGCAGTAAAGATCATTAGAAAAGACATTGCTAAGACAGGGGCAAAGGGCAAGCAGGGAAGTGGTGGGAGGTGAGGCCAGTGACTGGTAGTCAGCAGGTGTTGACATGAGTAAAGCCTTTGTTTTCAGACACTCCTGGGTAGTAGAGGGTTCTTTGGAACCAAAGATTAGGTTTCTCAACATCCTGGCTGGATGGAGACTTAAAATTGTATTTAATCTGATTAAAATAAAATAAGAAATGTTACTTTTTTTCTATGTGTTTGTGTCTAGGGGTAAAGTTACATCAGTTGCAGCTTTCCAGTGAAGCATTAGCTACCTTGCCTTGGGTTTTAGATCAAATGGGAGCTGAGGTAGAGAAGATAGTAGTGAATAATACTTCTTTAAAAAGGTGTATGGTAAAATATAGGATAGAAAAGTACTCTAATTACTAAGGAATAATAGGGAACCAAGGGCAAGCTTTTTGATCATGCTGGGTGGGAGTTGTCAGTGTTTGAATGTGGTACAAAGAGGAAAGCAGCTATGGCTGATGAATCACAGTTTCTGAGGAGCATAAAGCTGCAAAATCTAAAGAACAGGAGGATGAATTAGCCTTGAATGAGGGAAGAGGGAGTTAAGATACACTTCCTCCACTATGACAGGAGGAAACTAGAAGAAGATGTACAAGTTAAAGTTATTTTTACATGGGGAATAGGAAGTTTAAGAGTCTCAGAGAATGAGGTAAATGGTAGTGGAGTGATAATATTCATGAAGTAGGTAAAAATTTGGAAAATCTCCTGAAGGGGAAAGATAAATGAGTTGACTGGGACACTTAAGATTATATATCTGGGTAGAATTGAAGGCAGATATAACATATTGGCAAAGCACGCAACTTAAAGAGATTTTGTTGGAAGGTAGATGATCTGAAGAATGGGAAGAACATCATGGTGTCATCTTTTACTGACTTTAGCCACACCATATTAACCTATCTGCTTATCTACCTAATAGCCAGGCTGTAAAATTTATGTAGACAATGACCATGTCATTTTATATTTTTGTTTCCCCAGTCCTAGAACAGTGTCTTCCACATAGTGAGTGCTCAGAGGAACGGACCTTTTGGGAGATCTGCTTGCAAAGAGAACATTCTGCTTAAAAACAAAACAAAACAAAAAAGATTGAGGGTACATTTCCAGTGAAATAGGAGTTTCAGGAGACAAAATAGAAAAGATGTAATAAGAAAAGTAAGTTGTAGGGGCATCTGGGTGCCTCAGTGGGTGAAGCTCTGCCTTCGGCTCGGGTCATGATCTCAGGATCCTGGGATCGAGTCCTGCATCACGCTCCCTGCTCAGCAGGGAGCCTGCTTCCCCCTCTCCCTCTGCTGCTCCCCCCACTTGTGCTCTCTCTCCTTCTCTCACTCTCTGTCAAAGAAATAAATTCTTTTAAAAAAAAAGAAAGAAAGAAAAGTAAGTTGTAGGGGGTTAGAAGGGGAGGAAGAAGGCCAGAACAAAGCTATAACAAAAATACCTGTAGGAGAGAGGGGGAGAGGGTCTGGCATTGGAGACAGTCATTAGGTAGGAAGAGAATGAGAAGCAAAATGGAAAGAACTGACCTAATGCTGGAATTCTGGCCTCAAACTGTTTCCACACTAAAGCAGTTAAAGACGCTTTTGAGCTGTTCAATGCTAGATTATATGTTTGTTTGGGGCTTAGTCAGCAATGTGCAGGCTTTTCTTAAGAATGTAAAAAGAATAGTGGGTAAACATTTCCTTTAATTTCTCAGTATATAAACCATTTTCCTAGATTACAGAGAGCATATTTAATTCTGAGCACTTTTTAAAAATTTAATTAATTAATTTATTTGTCAGAAGGAGAGAAAGCACACATGCAGGGAGAGTGGCAGGCAGAGGGAGAAGCAAGCTCCTCGCTGAGCAAGGATCCGGATGTGGGACTTGATCCCCAGACCCTAGGATCATGATGGGAGCTGAAGGCAGCAGCTTAACTGACCAAGCCACCCAGGTGTCCCTATTCTGAGTACTTTAGTGTCATTTCTGCCTGTTCTCTTTTTCTTTTTTGTGACTTTCTTTTCCCTTCTCTCTCTCTCTCTCTTTCTCTGGTCGTACCTCTTCTTCTTATATTTTCCTTTCTTCTTCTTCTCCTTCTTTTTTAAAAAATTTATCTTCAATTATTTTCTCTCCAACCATTTCTCATTTGTTAGGAAGGGGGAACATTCATGAGATAGGAGTATAACTGGAAAAACCAAGATGAAGGGAAGAGGGGTTTTGAAGTACAATGAGCCTTTCTTTCTCTATTCTGGTATAAAGGAAAATGCCCCTCCCCCCTGCCCCAAGCTGTGTTTCATTAGAAATAAATTGCACCATTTGTCCAAGGTGAATTATGAGTAAAAATGGAGGAATTTCATGGTCACAGGAAGTACTGAACCTGAACTCGTACATACTTGGCTTCTCATTCTAGTTTTGTCATTTTTTATCTGTGACTTATGGCAATTTCTTTATCTTTCCTAAATCTCATCTTCCTCACTTCACAAAAGGAAATGTTATTATCTAACTATGGTAAGCAGACACTTGGCCCTCATGATTTTTGCTCCCTATGAATGTTATTTTACATAGCAAAAGAAACTTTGTAGGTGTAATTAAGTTTACTAATATGTTAAGTTTAAGATCAGAAGATTATCCTGAATTACCCAGATTGGTCCAATGTACTTGTATGAAGCCTTAAAAGCAAAGGAGAAAGTCAGAAGAGCAAGTCAGAGATTCAAAGCACAAGAAGAGTTTGACATGCTGACTTGAAGATGGCGGTGGCCACATGGAAAGTCATCAGTTATATTTGCAAAGTAGTCCCAGCCAATACTTTGATTTCTGCCTGCTGAGACACTGAGCAAAATTCAGCCACACCATGCTATGCATCTGACCTACAGAAACTAAGAGAAAGTAAATTTGTGTTGTTTAGAGATGCTTGAGTGGGTCAGATGGTTAAGTCTGCCTTCAGCTCAGGTCACGATCCCAGGGTCCTGGGATCGAGTCCCTCATCCGGCTCCTTGCTCAGTGGGGAGCCTGCTTTCTCCCTCTGCCTGCCACTTCCCCTGCTCGTGCTCTCTCTCTCTGACGAATAAATAAAATCTTTAAAAATAAATAAATAAATTCGAGTTGTTTAAAGGTGTTGCATTTGTGGTAATTTGTTATAGTAGCAATTAAAACTGATACTAATAATATTATAAGATTTAAGGAATTGATATATGGATTGGAGTTTTAGGAAGCCAATAAGTCACATCCCTTTTATTTCTCAAATATAAAACCAACCTCTGAGAAGTAAGACACAAAGGACAAATGGAAAATTAACACTAATGTTATTATTGATGAAGGCTGAATTGAATGATGTGACCTCAATGTGTGGCCACTACAGACTTTGTACAATTTCACTCAGGAAATAAATTCACATTTTTTTAAAGATTTTATTTATTTATTTGACAGAGAGATATCACAAGTAGGCAGAGAGGCAGGCAGAGAGAGAGAGAGGGAAGCAGGTTCTCTGCTGAGCAGAGAGCCCGATGCGGGACTCGATCCCAGGACCCTGAGATCATGACCTGAGCTGAAGGCAGCCGCTTAACCCACTGAGCCACCCAGGCACCCTAAATTCACATTTTTAGTCATCAACTGGGTCGAATGACCTTAGCACTTCTTCATAGGGGCAGACCACTTACCACATGTTTGAGAAGAAACCAGAGAGCAGATCTCTCCAAAAATAGGCACATCTAAAAGACAGAGACCCCATGTATTTTGAGCTAAGCATGATTATTTCCTCTTTACAAACTCACTAGTCATATGAGTCATTCTTATTTAATGGGTAGAAAGAGATGAGGAGAACTATTCCAAATGAAATTCTTCCACATTGAAAGATAGCTCAGGAGAATGAGATTCCTTAACAAAGAATCTAGCATATAATAAATGCCTTATTTATAGTTACAAAACAGTGGCAATCATTTGGCTTTTCTAACATATTCCATGCGAGTGTGACTTTTTTTTTTTCTTCCAGAATCCAACCGTATGCTCTCACATTGACCTCTGTACACTGAATCAGGGCCAGAGGTCTTCGTTTTGGTGCCCAGCTAAGGCTAATAACTCTTGCTTGTATACCCTCATGAAACTGCCCAGCTCACTTCATCTTTTTTTCTGTTACCCTTTCGTACTGGCTTGTTGAATCTCATGATCTTGGGGCCAGATTCTCCACGCTTCTGTGAGTAGGAACTTGTAAAAATGCAAAGCAATCACTGCAGATGGGTTTTCAGTAAAGAGAGACATAACTGGACTCCCTTTTTACCCCATTCTAGATATATTACATCCACCTTGGAACTCAAAAGATCTCCCACTGAACCTGAATATTCCTTAGAATTAATCCAATAGTAGCAGCCTTCTTCTAATGTCAAGAAGCAAATAAAACTGGCAAATCAAATTTTGTATGTTGAACTCTTTTAAAACTTTGCTAAGTGTATGTCATAATCTAGTGAGCAATGGTATCTAATTTGGCACAAAATCATCGGTGTTGTAACTGTTTTAAAAAAGATTTATTTATTTATTTCAGAGAGGAAAAAGAGAGAGAGAGCATGAATGGGGGTAGGGCAGAAAGAGAGGGAGAATTTCCAGCAGACTCCCATGTTGAGCGCAGAGCCTGGGGCAAGGCTTGATCTCATGAACAATGAGATCATGATCTGATCCAAAATCAGGAGTCAGAGACTTAATGGTCTGAGCCATCCAGGCACCCCGGTATTGTAATTTCATGGTTAAACTTGATCAGTTCTTCATGATGCAACACCATGAGCAGAATGATTTGTATGTCTTTTATCAGAACAAATTTTATCTAAAATAATATGACATTAAGTGCTATTAATAGTCAGAATTTTAGGTTAAATAAGAGAAGATGTAGGACTATTGTTGCCTGGTAAAGCATTCTGAGGAAGCAGCATGCATTACAAAAGAGCCTCATAATCACAAACTTAGTCACTAACCTTAAATCTAGGCTGGCTATGACTATAATACTATTTTATGCTCCTCTTTCCCAGCCAATTAAAATACCAGCAATTACATGGCATTCCAGTTGGCTATTTTTGCTATCTACATAAAGGAAGGCAAACATCTTAGAGTCATAGTATTTGGAAGGGGAAATGAGAATGATACAAACTCCTTTTATTTAAATAAAACTTATTTCATTGAGCTTCATAAGCACAAAAATGTATATTTATGTCACAATACTATCAAGATACCAAGGTCAGTTCCCAAATATTTGTGGATATTGGAACTTTCACTGAAGAATTGTTTGTTCTTACAGCATTTATGCAAAATACCTGTGAAATATCTATGGAATCTTTGACAGATTATTTAACTTCTCTGTGCCTCAGCCTTCTCATCCAAGAGTGTGGGTAATAATATCAATTTTATAGGATGTCTTTGAGTATTAAGTGAGTGTCTCTTTCTCTCTCTCTCTCTACACACACACACACACACACACACACACACACACACACAGGTTAAAACAGTGCCAAACACATAAAACTATAAACTATTATTGCTGCTGTTATTTTTTAACACTATTTAAGTTGAATGACATGTGTTGCTGGGTCTCTCTCTGGAACAATCAGAGAGATAGTTCTTGGCATGAAACCACTCCCAGAAACCATACAGAGGGCAGACTGAAGCACACCTTGATCTTTCTGTGAAAAAGGCCTATTTTCTAGTCATGGAGCTTCAGCCTCAGGGCAGACTTCAGGTTTGCCATACATCTGGAGGCTATGGAAGTGTTCTCAGGAAATGAATGCCAGGGGACTCCAACTTTGCCCTCTGACTCAGCCTGACCACAGCTCATCAATACCTCCCAGAAAGGAGCTTATAGTCTCCTCTTATAGAAGCCTTGATTTTTGCCACTGTTGCCTAGGAGATCCTCCAGGTCTCCTGGTATGGAGGCCTGCAAGGTTTTATTGCAGACCCACAGGACTGAATATACTTAGATACTTTAAAAGTTGCTGTCTAAGTTTCTGGCTTCTGATCAGCCTGAAACTAGGTGCTGACTGAGATTTCTTCTTTGGAACTCTGGCAAATCTTGCACACCCTCATTAAATGGGACCTATTGAGAATAAATCAGGCTGCTTAGACAATCACAAAATTTCAAGAGAAAAACAAAAGCCAGGACAAGGTTGAAAAACAAGGTTTATCTCCTACACAAGGCCACTCCTTCAAAACTGGGAGAGGTAACTATTTTGCCTGACACATAGAAACAAACACAGAAAGTCAAGAAAAATGAAGAAACAGAGGAATATTTTCCAAACAAAAGAAAAAAAGAAGAATATCAAAAAACAAAAATAACTTTAATGAAATGGAGATAAGTAATTTACCTGATAAAGAGTTCAAAGTACTAATCGCAAATATACTCACTGAACTTGGGAGAAGAATGAACACAGTGGGAAGAGACAGAAAGAGACAGAAAATATAAGAAAGTTCCAAATAGAAGTCACAGAGCAGATGAATACAATAACTGAAATGAAAAATGCGCTAGCAGGGTGTAAAAGCAGACTAGATGAAGCAGAAAAAATGATCAGTGATCTAGAATGTGGGAAAATGGAACTCACCTAGACAGAGCAGCAAAAAGGAACAAAAAATAATTTAAAAAATAAAGATAGTTTAAGGGATATATGGGACAACATCAAGTATAATAACATTTGTGCTATAGGAAATCAGGGAGAAGAGGAGAGGAGAAAGCTTATTAGCAAAAATAATGATTGAAAACTTCCCTAACCTGGGAAAGGAGACAGATATCCAGATCCAGGAATCTCAGAAAATTCCAACTAAGATAGATAAGCAAAAAGATATCTACGCCAAGACACATTTTGATTATTGTATCAAAGTTAAAGCAGCAAGAGAAGAACAACATGGGCTATGTAACAGAACCCCTATAAGACTGCAAGCAGATTTTTCAGCAGAAAATTTGCAGCCCAGAAAAAGAGTAGCACAATGTAATCAAAGTGCTGAAATGAAAAAATTTCCAACCAAGAATACTCTACCTGACAAAGTTATCACTCAAAATGGAAGGAGAGGTAAAGAATTTCCCAGACAAGGCAAAGCTGAAGTTCTTTACCACTAAACTGGCTTTACAAGAAATGTTAAAGGGACCTTTTTAAGCTAAGAAGAAAGGACATTAATTAGTAACAAAGAAACATATTAACATATAAATCATACTGGTAAAGGTAAATATATGGTAAGAGTAGTGGGTTAATCATATATGAGGCTAGTATGAAGGTTAAAAGACAAAATAGCAAAAATAACTAATTATAATTTAAGAAATACACAAAATAAAAAGATGTAAAATGTGACATCAAAAACAAAGTTTGAGGAGGGGAGTAAAGATGTAGTTTTAGAATGTGTTAAAACTTAAGTTGCTATCCACTTAAAACAGACTGTTGTATGTATAGGTGGTTTATGTGAGGCTCATGGTGAAAACAAAGAAAAACATCTAATAGATACACAAAATATAGTAACAAAGGGAACCTAAAAACCTAAACTTAAAGAAAATCATCAAACCACAAGGGAAGAAGCAAGAGAAAAAGAAAGGAACAGAGAGGAACTACAAAACAGCCAGAAACAATTAGCAAAATGGCAATAAGTACTTACCTAGTAATAATTACTTTAAATATAAATGGACTAAATGCACCAATCAAAAGACATAGCATAGCTGAAAGGATTAAAAAAAACAAGACCCATCTATATGCTGCCTGTAAGAGACTCAATTCAAATGTAAGGAATTATAAAGACTGAAAATGACGGGAAGGAAGAAGATAGTCAATGCAAATGGGAATGAAAAGAAAATGAGTAGTCATACTTCTTTCAGTCAAAATAGACTTTAAAATAAAGACTAAGAAAAGATAATGTAGGACATTAAATCATGATAAAGTGGTCAATCCAACAAAAGAATATAACTTTTGTAAATATGCAGTTAACACAGGAGTACCTAAGTAAATATGTAAAACAGCTATTAACAGACATAAGAGGAGAAACTGACAATAATACAATAATAGTAGGTAACTTTAATTTTCCACTTACATCAGTGGAAAGATCATACAGACAGAAAATCAATATGGAAATATGGACCTTAAACAACACATTATACCTAATGAACTTAGATATGTAAAGGACATACCATCCAAAAGCAGCAGAATACACATTCTTTTCAAGTGTACATGGAACATTGTCCAGGATAGATCACATGTTAGGCCACAAAATAAGTCTCAGTAAATTGGAGAAGATTGAAAACACATCATGAATCTTTTCCCACCACATGATATGTAACTAGAAATCAATTACAAGAAGAAGAAAATTGGAAAAATCACACATACATGGAGATTAAACAAAATGCTACTGGAAACAAGTAATGGGCTAAAGAAGAAATAAATGGAGAAATGAAAAAAATAGCTTGAGACAAATGAAGATGGAAATACAACTACCAAAATCTATGAGTTGCAGCAAAAGCATTCTAAGAGAGAAATTCATAGTGATACAGGCTTACCTCAAGAAATAAAAGTCTCAAACAATCTGTCTTTACACCTATAAAAAATAGAAAGAGAACTAAACTGCCATGTTAGTAGAATAAAGGAAATAACAAAGATCAGAGCAAAAAGAAATAGAGACTAAAAAGACAGTAGAACATATCAATGAAACTAAACTTGTTCTTTGAAAAGAAACAAAATTGACAAGCCTTTAGCTAAACTCATGAAGAAAAAAGAGAATGTTTAAATAAATAAAATCAGAAATCAAAGAAAAGTTACAACTTTAATACTAAGGATTAGTAAAAAAGTTACAACTTAGTAATATTAAGGATCATAGGAGACTACTATAAACAATTATATGCCCACAAACCAAACAACTTTGAAGAAATGGATAAATTCCTAGAAATATACAGTTTTTTAAGACTGAGTCATTAAGCAATAGAAAAACTGCATACATTGATTTCTAGTAAGGAGATTGAATCAGGAATCAAAAACTTTCTAGGACCAGATGGATTCACTGGTAAATACTTCTAAATATTTAAAGATTTAATACATATTCTTTTTGAACTCTTTTAAAAAATTGAAGAGGAAAAACACTTCCAAACTCATTTAGGAGGCCAGCATTTCCCTGATAACAAAATCAGACAAGGACATCATAAAAACTGTATATATAGGCCAATACCCCTGATGAACATAGGTACAAAAATCCTTAACAAATATTAACAAGCTGAATTCGACAATACATTTAGAGGATCATACAGCATGATCAAGTGGGATTTATGTTAGGGATGCAAGGATGGTTTGGCAACCACAAATCAATCAACATGATATACCACATTAACAAAATAAAGAATAATAATCATATGACCATCTCAATAGATTCAGAAAAAGCATTTGACAGAATTCAACACTAATTTATAATAAAAAAATAAACTCAACAAAGCAGGTAGAGAGGGAACATACCTCAACATAATAAACCCCATATATAGCAAGAGCACAGCTAACATCATACTCAATGGTAAAAAGCTGAAAGCTTTCCTTTAAGAGTACAAGCAAGACAAGGATGCCCACTCTCACCAGTTTTATTCAACATAGTTTTGGAAGTCCTAGAAAAAACAACTAGACCAGGCAAAGAAATAAAAAGCATCCAAATTGGAATGGAAGAAGTAAAACTGTCATTATTTCTGGATGCATTTTTTTACATGTAGAAAACCCTAAAGACTCCACCAAAAAACTTAGACCTCATAAATGAACTCAGTAAAGTTGTAAGGTATAGAATCAGCATAACTGACAATAAACTATCAGGAAGAGAAATTAGGAAAACAGTCCCATTTACAATTTTATCAAAATGAATAAAATAGCTAGAAACAAATTTAAGAAAGTGAAAGAACTGTACCCTGGAAACTGTAAGGTATTGATAAAAGACATTAAAGAAGACATGAATAAATTGGGAAGATATTCCATGCTCACAGATTGAAAGAATTAATATTGTTAAAGTGTCCATATTACCCAAAACGATCTGTAGTTTCAGTACCATCCCTATCAAAACCCCAATGGCATTTTTCACAGAACTAGAATAAACAATCCTGAAATTTGTATGGAACCACAAAAGGCCCCCAAAGGCCAAAGTGATCTTGAAGAAGAAGAACAAAGCTGGAAACATCACGCTTCTTGATTTCAAACTATATTACAAAACTATAGTAATCAAAACACTAATGGTATTAACACATAAATGTACACATAGAATAATGAAACAGAATAGAGTGCCCAGAAGTAAATCCATGCATATATAGTCAATTAATTTATGGAAAAGGAAGTAAAAATATGCGATGGGAAAATGACAGTCTCTTCAACAAATGTTGTTGGGAAGCAAGAGAGCCACCTGTGTAAAAATGAAACTGAACCACTATTTTACACAAAAACATATCATGTTGATTGATATATGGTTGCTGAACCATCCTTGCATCCCTAATATAAATCCCACTTGATCATGCTGTATGATCCTCTAAATGTATTGTCGAATTCAGCTTGTTAATATTTGTTAAGGATTTTGGTACCTATGTTCATCAGGGGTATTGGCCTATATATACAGTTCTTATGATGTCCTTGTCTGGTTTTGTATATATTTTATACAAAAATTAACTCAAAATAGATTTAAAACTTTACATTAAGACCCCAAACCATAAAACTCCTAGAAGAAAGCATAGGGAGTCAGATTCTCAACATTGGTCCTGGTGATATATCTTTGGATCTCACTCCAAAAACAAAGGCAAGGAAAGCCAAAATAAACAAGTAGTTCATCAAACTAAAAAGCTTCTGCACAACAAAGGAAACTATCAACAAAATGAAAAGGCAGCCTACTAACTGGGAGAATATATTTGCAAATCATATATCCACTCAGGGGTTAATATCTAAAATGCATAAAGAACTCATATAACTGGATAGCAAAACATACACACAATCTGAAAAATACGCAAAGGACCAGACTAGATATTTTTCCAAAGAAGACATCCAGAGGGCTAACAGACTGATGAAAAGATGCTCAGCGTCACTAATCATCAGGGAGATGCAACCCAAAACCTCAATGAGCTATCACCTTACAAGCATCAGAATGGCTATTATTAAAAAGACAAGAAATAACAAGTGTTGCAAGATGAAGATAAGGAGATCCTCCTGCACTGTTGGTGAGAATGGAAACTGGTACAGCCACTACCTAAAACAGTATGAAGATTCCTTAAAGAATTAAAAATAGAACTACCATAAGATCCAGCAATTTCACTTCTGGGTATTTATCAGAAGAAAACAAAAACATAAATTCAAAAAGATACACACACCCCTTTGTTCATTGTAGCATTATTTATAATAGCCGAGATATGAAAGCAATCTAAACATCTATAGATAGATGAATAAAGAAGATGTGGTATATATATATATATATATATATATATATATATATACACACACACAATAGAATACTACTTAGCCAAAAAAAGGAGGAGGAGGAGGAGAAGGAGAAAGAAATCTTGCCATTTGCAGGAGCACGGTTGGAACTTTGGAACTTGAGGATATTGTGGTAAGTGAAATAAGTCAGAGAAAGACAAATACCATTTGGTCTCACTTATATTTGGAATCTAAAACAAACAAAACTCATGAGTATGGAGAATAGAGCGGTGGTGGCCAGAGGCTAAGGGGTCATGGTGTAGGCAAAATGGGTAAAGGATTTCAAGAGGTACACACTTCCAGTTGTGAAATGAAGAGGTTATAGGGACATGGTGTGAAGCATGGTGACTAAAGTCAATGCTATTGTACTACATATTTGAAACTTGCTGGAAGAGTGGATCTTAAGAGTACTCACACAAGAAAAAAATTTTTTTTCTGTAGATTTTATGGTGGTAGACAGTGGCTAGACTTCATGTGGTGATAATTCTTCAGCGCACACAAGTGTCTAATCATTACCTTGTATACCTGAGACTAATATAATGTTGGACATCAATGATACCTCAATAAAAAAGAATATACTCTATGATAGTGTTTGTAAATACAGAAAAGCCTTCATATAGGAGGTGAGACTTAACTTTAACCTTGAAGAACAAAGGGAATCTGTTGAGTTGAAAGGGAATAAATCAGAATTGGAAAATCTATTCTGTGTCCTCCACTTAAAGACAAAATTGTCCTGGTTAATAATGTCTTTGTTATTAAGCACTGTTTCAGCCTTATCCCTTCCTTATGTAATAAGCTAGTCCAGCCCATAGCAATTGGAACTTCTTGTTATCTTAGAATATATATATTTTAAGCTCTATATGCTTGTATATAGAATTTTCAAATGTTTTGTAGTCATTCGTTCTTCTGACGTTGGCTATGGAATACTCCACAGGCAATACCTTTAGTGCTAAGATGTCAAGAGAACAAGGGTCTACCTAGAAAAGTTTAAATGATCATTAGTAGACACTAAAAGCCATCTTATTCCAAAACTCATGTTTTTCCAGAACCTAGACCTAAGTAGGAGCAA
The DNA here is from genome assembly GCF_002288905.1 of Enhydra lutris kenyoni. NCBI lineage: Eukaryota > Metazoa > Chordata > Mammalia > Carnivora > Mustelidae > Enhydra > Enhydra lutris. Next base: position 9,319,247 of record NW_019154124.1, read on the forward strand.
AAGTAGAATTGGTATGCTGTCTTCTTTCTTCCCCCTTCTCCATGGAGGAAAAAGGGTAATCTTGACAGAAAACTATCAACTCCCTGCTAAAATCCTCCAGTGGTCCACCATTCTACTTATGATAAAATCCAAACTCCATATGTTGGTCCACAACGTCCTGGATGATTTGTCCCTGCCTTCTTTCCTACATTAACTTGTGCCATTCTCTCCCTTCCTCTCTATGCTGCAACCAAATTGCATCCTCTCTAATTACCCACAAATACTAATGTCCTTTCAACCATAAAGTTTCTGTTGTTGGTGATTCTCCTATCCCAAATACTCTTCCCTAGGCCTTTGAAATGGCTTTTTATCAAGCCATTGTACAACATCAGAAAACCAGCTCTGATGACTCAGTCTAGAGTTGCCTCACCTTTGTCCAATTTGTCATATCATCCTGTTCATTTGATAGTATTTATCACCTTGAAATTATCTTATTTATGTATTAATTCTTTCACCTTTAACATATAAGCTCTAAAAGGACAGTGGTTGGGTATATCTTGATCACCAACAAGTTCTCAGTGTCTTAAAGATCACTTGGCATATAGAACCTGTCTATGGATAACTGTTTTGAGTAACTAATGCCGACTCTGCTTATCATGGATAAAACACTATAAAGGCAATAAAAGAGGGCTCACCTTTGATAGCAATGGAAAAAAAAATTAATCTTCTATGCCCTCTAAGAGTGCATTTAAACTATAGCTGGTCTGTAGCACAAGCTGCATTGTACCATTTCTTGATAGTGGCAGTCATCATGGAATCAATTAAATTCTTAAAATTCTGGAAGTCAGATCTATCTCTGCCTTCTCTTTATTTACCCACTACCCCCAAGGGCCTGCAGACACACAGAAGGGAAATTTTTATAATGGTAACAGATTTAATTGGTGGGAAGGAAAAAAAAAATCCCAAGACATTCTGGGGAGATGAAGCAGCCTTATCTCAAACCAGAGGCCACAAAGAGATTAAGGGGCAAAGCTCAGACTCTCTGACAAAAGTGGATGTTGTCGTGGGTAGCAGTAAATTTGGGTGAGTAAGTTCAGATTATTGTTAACATAAGTTTAGACTAAAGAGTAGATCAAAAATCCAGGAGGAAGAGTGGATTTGATGCTGAAAATATTTGGAAACAAAGTTAAGTCCTTGTACAGAGAAGTAGCCTAAAGATAGTAATATTTAGGAAGGATAATCTGTCAATTTTATTTTGGACAACTTCCATATGAGAGGAAAGAGAGCTTAGAAGGATACTTGGGATCCATAATTAATGTTTCTATACCAAGAAGCTAATTGCTTTTACTTTGACAAATCTAAACATTAGTACTCACATGAGTGCCTCTGTCAGAACATAAATTTTCTCTTAACTGCATTAAATATTGTTATTTCATTACTTAGAGAAAAAAAAAAGTCACAAGTCTTCACAGTTATATAGAGAGTAGCGCAGCTGATGTGTTGGCCCGAACAGACTTATTTTCTCTTCTCCCCTTTTCTTCTTTCTCTTTCACACATTCCATCTTCCACTTCATTGTCTCCGTTTTTAGTAGACATTTATTTTACAGAGTTTTTAATGTGTGTTTAACAAGATGCCAGGGACTGTGAGAGTACAAAAGCAGAAGATATCTAGAATGTATTCAGGAATTTGGAGGAGGAAGTAGTAAATGTGGGCAGAGAAGGTTGGAGAAGTAGCCACAAATGTGTGCCTGATTACAGGTCTGCTTTTATTCACTCACAGGCTTCTTTCACTTTGTCACAGACAGATGTTTCTCTTTGTCCCCTCCCCCTCTGAATTTAGTAGCCCCAGTCATTTCCTAGGCTATAGAAAGGAGAAACTCATGAGGTCATTTCAACTTTTGTCTCTTCTCACTCAAATCTATTTTCCACACACAAGTCAGAGGTGTCTTTCTGTTTCGCTTGAAATTATATTATGTGTTCTGTAATACATGTGCATTGATTCTCCTATCTCAAATACTCTCCCCTAGGCCTTTGAAATGGCTTTTTATCAAGCCATTGTACAACATCAGAAAACCAGCTCTGATGACTCAGTCTAGAGTTGCCTCACCTTTGTCCAATTTGTCATATCATCCTGTTCATTTGATAGTATTTATCACCTTGAAATTATCTTATTTATGTATTAATTCTTTAAAAGAACACCCAGAACTTTACAGATACAGCTGAAGTTTCCATTTGATCATTAACTTCAATGCTCTTTCTTTGTGCTGTTTCGAGTTTGGTATCTCAAAGTTTATTATTGGAAAGAAATTATGTATGTACCAGGCTATGTGTGTGTTCACACTCATAAAACAAACATGACATTGGTTTGTCTAGGATGTATGGTTTTGCTAAAAAGGCATCTGATACTACATGTTACATTTCAACTTGCTTTTTTTTTTGTTTCACTTAATGTTTGGTTTTTGAGATCTCTCAAGGTCAAATTATGTAAGTATTGCTCATTTTAACTGCTTTTTAGTATTTTGTTTCATAAGCATGCCATATTTTATCTCTTTATTTCATTTAAGGGTGCTAATTGCAAATTTTGATATCATGAAGAATGTTTTAGTAAGCATTTATTGATTCAAAATATATTTATTGAGGATTTGCCAAGTGCTGGGCATGGTTCTGGTTGTTCATATCTGTGAACGAAACAAACAAAAATCCTGGCTTTCATGTAATTTGCATTATACCAGAGTAGACAGACCGTAAATAATAACAGAAAAAGTAGAACAAGATAAGAGTTATAAAACAAAGAAAGAAAACAGTAATATAGGCATGTCAAAAATGCTAGAATAAGATGGGAGGTCAGGTTCTTTTTTTTGTTTTTTTGTTTTTTTTTAAGATTTCATCTATTTATTTGACAGAGATCACAAGTAGGCAGAAAGGCAGGCAGAGAGAGAGAGAGGGAAGAAGGCTCCCTGCCAAGCAGAGAGCCCGACGGGGGCTCCATCCCAGGACCCCAGGACCACGACCTGATCCAAAGGCAGAGGCTTTAACCCACTGAGCCACCCAGGCACCCCAGGAGGTCAGGTTTTAATACTAAATGGAGTTACTCTGTTTCTTACAACTCCAGAGGTCAAACTGATACAGTATGGCCCGAGTTTTAACCATGTATCACATTGTTAGCATAAACAATCTGGTTTGCTCCAAGGCCTCATGGATCCAAAGAGACTCCTAACAGGATATTGGGCTTAGAGGTTATCTCTCAAGAACCAGTAGTGAGCCAGTTCTTTGGAATGTGAAAGGTTTGGACACCCCAAGCCTGCTGATTAACTCTTGACCAAATAGTTTCAAATATGGTATGTGTGTGTGTGTATTCCATTTTAAATTTTAGCTTTTTTTTTCTTTTTTTAGTTTGCCTTGGTGAGAAGGTTCATCTGAAATAAATTAGTGTGCAATCGAAGAAGCAGAACTTTGCTTAGTATTTTGAAAATATTGCTGTATTGATGCCCTGTATTTAATGAATCTGATAAAATAGCAGATGAAAATTGATTTTTATACTTTATTTTGTTGTTTTTCTTCCTGATGGTTTTAGAAGTTTCTCTTTATTCTTAACATATGGAACCTACAATGTGTACAATGTGCTCAGGTGTGAAGTTTAACTTGTTTCTTAATTGTTTATTTGTTTTGATTTTGCTTAGCATCACATAGACTTTTGCAATATGTGAAATCATACGTCTACAATTCTCAGAAATTCTTTTCTATTATTTCCTCAAATACTGGCTTTCTTTATTTTCCCTATTACTTTCATCTGGAATTCCATTTAAATAAAATTTTGAACTTCTGGATTTATGCATCTGAACTTCTCTTAGACATTTTCCAGAGTTGACTCTTGTTATTCCTATAGTTATATTTTATAAAGTCTCTGTAAGCATTGAATTAGCACACACTAAGCAATTGTTCCTAGGGGAAATATACACTTTTATATTTAAGAGCTATGTTGTTCTTTAGCTAAGTTCAGTTTGTTATTTAACCTAACTGTAATGAATTTCTTTTTCATTAATTTCAAACAAATTTGCATTTGTTTGATCTCTAAGTTCTTTTACCAGAAACTGTATGTTTTTTTAATAACAATTTACTTTTGTGTCATGGGTGGTTTTCTCTTACCTATTTCTTTGTAAATTGTAACTATACTTATTCTAACTCCTTTTTTATTTCTATATTATATCTATGTTATTAGGTATAAATTCTTTGAGTCATGAATGTGTTGCTTTCTTTTCTCAAATGATTATGATTTTTAGTCATTGATCCTTTTCTCTTAATTATGAACACCTGCTGACACTGGTTTTTCGATATAGACATTTTCTCGGTGGTGTCATTAGCAATATATTGAGTAGCCTTTGTTCACTGCTTTACTGATATAAAGCAAAGCAGCCTTTGTTCATTGCTTTACTGATATAAAGACATATATTTGTCTCTCCTAGTATAGGAATGTATGAAATAATATTTTAATAAACTTTTTTCAAAATCTGTTTTAAACTCATAAACTACAATGCCAGTGTTGAAACAAGAAATTTTGGTATGCATGTTCAGCCTACCATCTTGAAATTAGAAGTCCCATGGAATTGTCAAAATTTGACAGGAGATGTAGCCATAGAAATAAAAAACTCTGACAGAAGTAATACCATTTAAAAAAAAATTAAAGGCATTATCAAACAGATTTTCAGAATGAAAGATATCTATCTCCTTCTTTCCAGTGCCTTTCTTTGAACCAGATCTAACCATAAGTCAGAGAGAAGGTGAGCCCAGGAATGTAATTCACTGAAATTTTTAGAGTGGAGCCTACAAGAAGAGTTAAATGGAGGAAACCCAATGTATCAAAATGCTTTTAACAACTAATTCGTCAACACTCTACCTTAATGCATATAGCACAAGTTTAATTATGACCATATAATTGCTGATCAGCTTCTTATGGTACCAAAATTAACATACCTGTTCAAATAATCTAACATTCTAATTATGCTTTTTTTCTTAGCTAAAAATTTTTCACTAATTTCAACACTTATTATCTAGAATATATATGTAAATTCTATACATATTGTATTAATAAGTATATTTTAATAAATTATAATGTATAGATATAACTATTTTATCTGTCTCTTTGTGTCTTATTTAAGAAGTCTTATATACATGAACATTCACCAATGATCAAGAGATTGGGACTGGGGTTACTCTTGTACTAAAGAGAATTATCTTATTTTATTTTCTTACTAGGTCTTCTTCACACAGTGGTTCTTCTAATTTTTTAGAGACAAGAAAGCAAAGGAGTTAAGGCAAATATTTGCTGGCTTGACAATATTCTCATGTACTAATTGATTCTGATCAGGACAGCCAATGTCAGCTAAGTCAATATCATTATGCAAAAACAAAAGTAGCATCAGGAACACAATTTACTAATTTGCTAATCATGGTTGAACACCAGCCAGTAGGTAGTAACTAATGGCACCACAAACAGATATGGAGATATTGACTGAACTATATTTAGTAGATACAATGCAATTCTTTTTCTTTTCAATTTTTATAGTTGATGGCAATATATCATCTTTGGGTAGTCTTGTTATCATTAATTTTGCCACAAATATTATGGTGAAAATTACCAAAATATATATATATATATCTCCTGTGTGTAAAGTGGCAGATACATGTGCTGGTGGAAGATACATTGATGAACAGTGAGTCCTTCTTTAGAGCCCTGATAATGTAGTAAAAAGGCATTATGTAGGCAGATAGGAGGTACACCAAATGATAACTAAAATAACACTGACACTAATACAACAATTAATAAAGGTAAATAATTATAATAAAACAACAAAGTATTACATAGCAAAAGATGAATGGTATGTACTTTTTTAGTGCTTAATAACTTATAACATGTTTCCCTACATTCATTTCATTTAATACTCATACTCTTTTGAGTTTGATAGTGGTATTGCTATTTTATTTATTTATTTATTTACTTTTATAGATTTTTTTTAAAGATTTTATTTATTTATTTGACAGACAGAGATCACAAGTAGGCAGAGAAGCAGGCAGAAAGAGAAGAGGAAGCAGGCTTCCTGCTGAGCAGAGAGCCCGATGCGGGGCTCGATCCCAGAACCCTGGGATCACGACTTGAACCGAAGGCTTTAACCCACTGAGCCACCCAGGTGCCCCAGGTATTACTATTTTACTGATGAAGCAAAAGAGGTACAGAGGCAATAAATATATAAGAAATAAATGAAAGAAAAAAATCAGGGCTGAGAAGGAAAGTAGCCTATAGAAGACAGATTGGACTTAACATCATTCAGGAGAGGCTGGGGAAGGCATGTGGGAAAAGATTAGAAAAGATTAGAAAAAGGAATATACAGAGCATATCAGTGAGCAGACCAGCTTGGCTAGAACATGCATATAGAAGAAAAATAATTTATCCATGCATAGGAAATATTCAATATCAAAAATCAGAAAAAAAAATTTCATCAATAGATAAATGATTATGCAGATTATTGTGTATGAATGATGGAATTATAAGAAGTATTAAAAACAATGTGAATAAATATACAAAGTCATAGTAATGATGAAAATAATTGACTTATATAAATATTTTTAAAAATAACAAATGCATATGGTACAAAATCCAGAAAATATGAAATGGTTTGTAATGAAAAGTAATCATCTCTTTTCAGTATCCATTTCACCCTCCATCTAGTGGCAATGTGATCGTAGATAACTTATATATCTCTCTAGATATGCATATGCATACATAGGTATTATACACACATATCCATTTTTATCTACAGATTACAAATAGTTCTTAAACTTGTTTTTTTAAAAAATATAACAATAGATGGGTATTAAGGAGGGCACAAGTTGTGATAGGCACTGGTCTTGTATGCAGGTGATGAATCACTGCTTTCTATTCCTGAAACTAATGTTAGACGTATGTTAACTAATCGGAATTTATATTAAAATTTGAAACTACCCCCCCAAAAAACCAATATATTTTAGTAATTGTTTTCATTAATTGTATGGAGCTACCATGGTATAGATCCACTATAATTTATTAATAAGGATAAAAGTCTTTTCATATTTAAGATATTTATATTTTCCTCTTTAGTGAGTGGTTAGCTAAAATCCTTACTTACTTTAATTGGGTCATTGATTTTTTCTATTAATTCTCTTCTAAAGTTAATTACTCCTTTTTAAGTTTTTATTTAAATTCTAGTTAATTAATATATGGTGTAATATTAGTTTCAGATATACAATATAGTGATTTAGCACTTCCATACAACACCCAGTGTTCATCACAGCAAATGCACTCCATGATCCCCATCACCTATTTTACCCATCCCCCACACACCCTCCTCTAGTGAGAGTCAGTTTATTTTCTAAAGCTAAAAGTCTCTTTCTTGGTTTGCCTTCCTCTCCTTTTTTCCCATTTGCTTGTTTGTTTTGTTCCTTAAATTCCACATATGAATATTTCTCTTTCTCTGACTGACTTATTTACTTAACATAATATTCTCTAGGTCCATCCACCTCTTTGCAAATGGAGCGAGTTCATTCTTTTTGCTGGCTGTGTAATATTCCATTATATGTATATAATACACCACTTCTTTGTCCATTCAATAGTCAATGAACACTTGGGCTGTTTCCAAAATTTGGCTATTGTAGATAATGCTGCTATAAATATTGGGATGCATGTATCCCTTTGAATTAGTATTTTTGTATTCTTTGTGTAAATACCTAGTAATGCCATTGTTGGGTCATAGGGTAGTTCTATTTTTAAATTTTTGAGAAACCTCCACACTGTCTTCCAGAGTGGCTACACCAGTTTGCATTCCTACCAACAGTGCACTTAATGTTCCTTTTCTTCCACATCCTTGCCAACACCTGTTGTTTCTTATTTTTGATTTTACTCATTCTGACAGTATGAGGTAATATCTCATTGTAGTTTTGATTTGCACTTCCCTGATGATAAGTATTGTTGAACATATTTTCATGTGTCTGTTGGCTATCTCTCTATCCTCTTTTGGGAAAAAAAATGTCTATTCATGTTTTCTGCCCATTTTTAAATTGTTTTATTCATGTTTGAGGTGTTGAGTTTTATAAATCTTTTAGATACTAACCTTTTATCCAATATGTCACTTGCAAATACCTTCTCCCATTCTGTAGGTTGCCTTTTAGTTTTGTTGATTGTTTCCTTCTCCATGAAGAAGCTTTTTATTTTGAGTTAGTCCCTGAAGTTTATTTTTGCTTTTGTTTCTCTTGCCTCAGGAGACCTATCTAGAAGGAAGTTGCTACTGCTGATGTCCAAGAGGTTACTGTGTTCTCTAGGATCTTTAATGGACTCAGGTCTCACATTTAGGTCTTTAATCCATTTTGATGTAGTTCTGTGTTTCACTTAAGAAAGTAGTCCAGTTTCGTTCTTTTGGATGTTTTTATCCAATTTGCCCTGCCCCATTAGTTGAAGAGACTTTTTCCCATTGCATATTCTTTCCTGTTTTGTTGAAAATTAGTTAACCAGATAGCTGTGAGTTCATTTCTGGGTTTTCTTTTCTGTCAATTGTTCTATGTGCCTATTTTTGCACCAGTACCATCCTATTTTGATCACTACAGGTTTTAATGTAATTTGAAGTCCGGAATTGTGAGGCCTCCAGTTTTGCTTTTCTTTTTCAAGGCTGATTTGGCTATTCACAGTCTTTTGTGGTTCCATACAAATTTTAGGATTGTTTGTTCTAGCTTTATGAAAAATGCTGTTAGTATTTTGATACAGATTACATTGAATCTGTGGATTGCTTTGGGTAGTATAGACCTCTTCACAATATTTGTTCTTCCAATCCATGAGCATGGAATATTTTCCCATTTCTTTGTGTCATTTGTTGTTGTTGTTGTTGTTGTTGTTGTTGTTTTATAGTTTTCAGAGTACAGGTCTTCCATGTCTTTGGCTAGGTTTATTCCTAGTTATCTTAATGTTTTTGGTGAAATTATAAATGGGATTGAATCCTTAATTTCTCTTTTTGCTGTTTCATTATTGGTGTATAGAGATGCAACAGATTTCTGTATGTTGATTTTGTATCCTGCGACTTTACTGAATTTGGGTATCAGTTCTGGCAGTTTTTGGCGGAATCTTTTGGGTTTTTGATGTAAAGAGTCATGCCACTTGCAAATAGTGAAAGTTTGACTTCTTCTTTGCCACTTTGGATGGTTTTTTTTTTTTTTCCCCTTTTTGTTGTCTCATTGCTGAGGCTAGGACTTCCAGTCAAATGTTAAATAGCAGTGGTGAGAGTGGATATCCCTGTCTTATTCCCGACCAGGGAGGAAAAGCTGTTTTTCCTCATTGAGGATGATGTTTGCTATGGAATTTTCATAGATGGACTTTATTATGTTGAGGTATGTTCCCTCTAAACCTACTTTGTTGAGGATTTTTTCATGGATGGGTGTTTTACTTTGTCAAATGCTTTTTCCGCATCTGTTAAAATGATCAGGGGTACCTGGATGGCTCAGTCATTAAGGGTCTGCCTTCAGCTCAGGTCATGATCTCAGAGTCCTGGGATCGAGCCCCGCACTGGGTTCCCTGCTCAACAGAAAGCCTGCTTCTCCCTCTCTTACTCTCCCTGTGTTCCCTCTCCCACTGTGTCTCTCTCTGTCAAATAAATAAAAATCTTTTAAAAAATGATCATATCATTCTTATCCTTTCTTTTATTAATGTGTTGTATTACATTAATTGATTTGTGAATATTGAACCACTCTTGCAGTCCAGGAACAAATCCCACTTGATTGTGTTAAATGATTCTTTTAATGCATTGTTGGGTTCAGTTTGCTAGTATTTTATTGAGAATTTTTGCATCCATGTATCCAGGATATTGGCCTGTAGTTCTCTTTTTTAGTGGTGGCTTTATCTGGTTTTGGTATCAGGGTAATTCTTCTAGAATGAATTTGGAAGTTTTCCTTTATTTTCTATTTTTTGGAATAGTTTGAGAAGAATAGGTATTAATTCTTCTTTAAATGTTTGGTAGAATTTGCAGTCAAGCCATCTGTCCCAGACTTTTTTTTGGGGGGGAGTTTTTTGGTTACTGATTCAACATTTTTGCTTTTTATCAGTCTTTTTAAGATTTCTAATTCTTTCTGTTTCACTTTTGTTAGTTTATATTTTTCTAGGAATTTATCCATTTCTTCTAGGTTGCCTAATTTGTTAACATATAGTTTTTCATAATATTCTCATATAATCCTTTGTATTTTTGTGGTTTTGGTTTTTATTTCTCCTCTCTCATTTGTGATTTTATTTATTTGGGTCCTTTCTCTTTCCTTTTTGATAAGTCTAGCTAGAGGTTTGTCAATTTTATTAATTTTTGGAAGAACCAGTTCCTGGTTTCATTGATCTGTTGTATTGTTGCTCCAGTTTCTATATCATTTATTTCTGCTCTAATCTGTATTATTTCCTTCCTTCTGCTGGCTTTAAGCTTCATTTGTTGTTCTTTTTGTAGCTCCCTTAGCTCTAAAGTTACATTGTTTATTTGAGATTTTTCTTTTTTCTCGAGAAAGGCTTGTATTGCTATATATTTCCCTCTTAGAACCACTTTTGCAAAGGTTTTGGACTGTTGTGTTTTCATTTTCACTTGTTTTCATGTTTTTTTAAATTTCTTCTTTGATTTCCCTGCTGAACCATTCATTCTATAGTAGCATATTGTTTAACCTCCACGTATTTGTGGTCCTTCCAGATTTTTTCTTGTGGTTGACTTCTACTTTCATAATGCGATGGTCAGAAAGATGAATGGTGTGGTTTCAATCTGTTTTATTTGTTGACTCCTGTTTTGTGACCTAATATGTGATCTCTTCTGGAGAATGTTCTTTGTGCACTTGAAAAGAATGTGTTTTCTGCTGTTAAAACAGATGGAAAATTCTGCATGTATATCTATTGAGTCCATCTGATCCAGTGTGTCATTCAAAGACATTGTTTCTTTGTTTATTTTCTGTTTAGGTGATCTGTCCATCAATGTGAGTGGGCTGTTAAAATCTACTATTATGGTGTTATCAATTATTATTTATTGTTTATCAATTTATTATCAATTATTAATTATTCTGTTACTATAAATTTCCTTTATGTTTGCTATTGTTTTATATATTTGGGTGCTCCCATGTTGGGCATATAAATATTTCCTACAATCATCCATGTTACGATTTATTTTATAATTTCTTCTTTTATCCTGATCTTATTTATGATATTTTTGTTCTGTAGTTATGTTTCATTTCTGTGTAGTTGAGTCAATTTTTTTTCTAGTATCATAGAACTTATTTCATATTTTCTTCTAGTGCTTTTACCATTTCATATGATATATTTACAACTTTCATCTGTTTAACATTTTAAAAATAATAAAGGCAAGAGGGAGAGATACTCTCTAGTTATGTGATTATCTGTTGAAAAATCTGTTATTTCCCTAATTACATGAAATGCTTTCATCTTATAGTAAATTGATGTAATTTTAAGTATATTTCTAGAATCTCTCTATTCATTAACCTGTGTAAATATTCCTTACCTGTCATTACCTAATTTTTAAAATGTGTAACTGTTCAATTACTCAATCACTATCATTCACTATAACCAATGATCACATTGGCTAACTACCTATTATTACTTATGTTAATTTTCCAAAAATTTTCTATATATACACAGTGACTTAATATGCAAAGGTTAACAGAACAATGTGCTGTCTCCACTGCTACAACCAATTGAAAAGTTGCAAATGGTATTTATTTTCTCCATTCACTATCACTGGTTTTATACTTTTCATGCCACTAGCTAGAACTTCAGTCTAGATGGCTTGCTTTGGGCCAAGGGTTTAGACCTCCCATTTGCTTTAATGTTGTCAGTTTAGGTTTATTACAGTTGCCCACTAGATTTATCAGTAGGCATGAAAACACCAAGAGAACTCCTGTTCCAGTGAACTCCTGCATTCTAGTTAGACTCCTGTATTCCCACATTGTGTGGCAGCAACCCTTCCTTAAGGTATTTAGGATCATGTCTGATGCTATGGTAATGTCTTTCTTGGCCTGCTGTTTCACTGGTATGAGATAACTTGAAAAGCTTCAGCCTTAATAGAACTCCTACTGTGTTCACAAAGAGAACCTTCTCTTTGTTGCCTCCCTTCCCCAATCCCATTTGCCACTATGTCTTCTAATCCAGCAGAACCTAAATTTGTAGGGTCGGGGAGTAGAAATTCTGCAAAATCATTTCTGGAGGAGATGATACCATGAACCTGTCCTACTTATCATCCCTGTTTCTTGGACTCAGGTAGTCTGAGTATTGGGGTCCCAGCACTACATACCAGGTATTAGTACAGTACATATGTCTCATCTAGGGGATGCCCCAAGCTGTTGCTTGGGTTTTTTTTTTTTTTTTTTTAATAGGTGTTCCAAAATTCTATTAGATTAGCAGCTTCCAAGCTGGCCTATTGTATGGCTGGACCGGTGAATCCTACAGTCAGGCCCTCTGTGTCATACCTTCTCTCTCAGAGCAGGTCACTTGGTCTGAAGTTATGTTGTGAAGGATCATATGTAAGTAAATTAGGCACTTTCTAAGTTTTTGAGTTGTATTCCTGATAGAGGCACTTTAGGCAGGAAAGACAAACTCCTATCCAGAGATCACTTCAATTCTGGCAAGAGATCGTTGCTGCCCTACCAGGATGAGGATTGTACAGAGTGATCAACAGGCCATAAAGTGAATGGCTGGGCTCCATTAGGGGTGTTGCCGTATATCAGGCTGGGCAATTTTTTTCTGCGACTCGCAGATTGGGAATTCCTACAGTAGCGGTGGGTAGATCAGCATCTTTGATGGAAATTTTGTTCTTTCATTTGCCATTAACCTAAGGTTATCCCATGGGAGCTTAACTCCTTCATGTACCCAGGCTTACACAAGCAACAGAAAGATGGAATGGGTGGATTCATGGAGTTGTCCCACATGGTGGTGACAGGGAAGCTCCAGGCCAGATAAAGACATACTGAGTAGAGAGGGAGTGAGATATTGTCAGGTTACATCTGCATGAAGCTGGTTCCTGCAGCAAAGGCCACAGCAAAAAGTTGGACTGAGAGGATGTGAAGCAGGGCAAGCAAGTAATTTCTGATCCTAAAACCGTCTTCAGCAGACTAGTCTTTGGGGATGTTATTTCGCTTTCAGTAAAGTCAAATAAAGCATGAAGGTAGAAGAATATCTCAAATACCAAGACTAGCAATTAGTCTCTTTAACTCTAGGCAGGATGAAGGAGAGAAAGCCTCCACTTTTGAACAGCAAATATTGTATGCTCCTCAATAAACATGAGGTATGAATATTTTAGTGTATGAATCAGTGTATGGATATTTTAAGGTCTTTGATACAGATCACTGAATAGTTTTAAAACATTACAGCTAGAGAGTATAATGCCAAGTGAAATAAGTCAGTCAGAGAAAAAAAGGACCATATGATTTCACTCATGTAAAATTTAAGAAACAAAACAAATGAACAACAACAAAAATAAACAAGCAAATGGGGGGGGGTGTGCACTAAAGAGAGAGAGGGAAAGAGACAAACCAAGAAACAGACTCTTAACTATAGAGCACAAACCGATGGCCACCAGAGGGGAGATGGGTGTTGAGTGAAATAGGTAAAGAGGATTAAGAAAGCACAGGGTGATATATGGACGTTTTGAATCACTATATTGTACACCTGAAACTAATATAACACTATATGTTAAAAATACTGGAATTCAAATTTAAAATTTTAATTAAAAAACACAACAACAATAAAAAAAGCAAAACAACAACAAAAAACATTATCAAAATGTATTGTGTAAGAGTATCCATTTCACTGTATCTTTAATAACAATGAGAATGAAAAGATTTAGTCCCATAGTTTAACAGGTGAAAAATAGCATTATCCTTTAAATTTGCAAGTCTTTGATTACTAGTATGGTTGTATTTTTGAAATATATACATAAACATATTCTTCTCTGGGTGACCAGTACAAATCAGTTGAACATTTTTAAATCACCTTTTTATTTCTAGGAACTCTTTATATATTAAGAAGACTTTCTATCATACACATTGCAAATAATTGCCCATTTTTCCCTTGCCCTCTAATACTAATCATGATTTTAAATATTGAGCTCCTCTCTGTTTTTCCCGGGTTTTGTTGTTGTTGCTAAAAACTGACATTTGAGTAATCTTTTTCAAGTAGAGCTTTTTGTTTTTTTTTGTCAGGCTTGTTACTGAAAGCTAAGAAAAAGTCTGCTGGTCACAGTTAGATATCACTTGTCTCTACTTATCTGTTATAATCTCCATTGGTAAAACATCATTTTTTATTTTTATAGATAATGATAGAAATGGAAAGAGCTTAAAATATGCTCTGTGGAACAAAGAGATAATACAATTATATTTTTACTATAACTTATCTCCTTTTAGTGGCTCAAAACAATTTTATTTATTCCTCACTTTGAGTAACATGGAATACCTTAAAATCTTAGATCTTTGTTTTTCAAACTGTGGTTTGCAAATAGTATCTCATACATGCTGGCAGAATCTCCGGCCTCATTCCAGATATACTAAATTAGAATCCACATTTTAACATGGTCCCCTGGCAATTCATTTGTCCATTTTGAGAATCATCATTTTAAGTCCTGCAGTCTATTTTCAGGGAGACATAAAACTAATTAATTTATCAATTTCCTAGATTACGAAATTCATAAAAACTAAAGTTGTAGAATGTCATAACAGAAATCTATATTACTTTTTTTTTCCACTCCCATCCCCAGATTTTCATTTCAAATAGTTGAACACATGTGTGGCATCTGAGCTGTAGAAAATTTTCATTTTTGATAATCATCATTAAGCTTGGAGATTTTCAGCACTATATGGAATAGTTGATCTGTAGTCAAAGAAATAATTATAAACTAAGGAGTCACATAAATTTGTATCATAATCATACTCATTAATTCATTAACACATAAATTTACTGTGTATTTATGTACCGGGCACTATGCTAGGTGCTTTTGAGGACTTTTCCAAGGTCACACAGCTAGTGAGTAGTGGGGGGTGGAATTTCAACCACACTTGCCTGAATTCCTAGCCTTACTACACATAGTTGAATACCTGCTTTGATTCTATCAGTAGGGGGCAGTTTGAAAAATTGATGACATCATTCATTCCCACATCAGATTTCTTCCCTTTAAAGTTTCAGGTAAGGAATTTGAGCTTTTTTTTTTTTTTTTCATTAGTACGGGTGCTGCATACCCAACTTATTTCTAGTCTCTTTGAAAAGCCAGAGAGAAAACATTTATGAAGGCATAAAGCCGTGTATTTTCACCTTGCGGCAGCTGAGAGACACATTATAAATGAACAGGATGGACAGCACTGGACAGAAGAGGCAGGCTTCCTACATTTTCCCTTTCCAAGTAAAACTGTGGATAAGAACTTATTTCTCTACCTTGTAAAGGGCACAAGCCATTATATAGTATTGAAAGTAAGACCTGTTATTTCAGAGAAGAATAAAATGATCTATTAAGATAGGACAGAACAGGGGCGCCTGGGTGGCTCAGTGGGTTAAAGCCTCTGCCAAAGGGTTCAGGTCATGATCTCAGGGTCCTGGGATGCCCCACATAGGGCTCTGCTCAGCGGGGAGCCTGCTTCCCCCTCTTTCTCTCTGCCTGCCTCTCTGCCTACTTGTGATCCCTGTCTGTCAAATAAAGAAATAAAAAATCTTAAAAAAAAAAAAAAAGAGAGGATGGAATATTCTTGTGTGCGTATGTGTGTTTGCAATGCATTCAAGAAGTTGTATAAAGTCTTTTTCCTGATGTTATTTTCCAGTTGTGTAGTTGAATAAATATAACTATGGAGAAAATTTAAATAAATTTGGTTAAACATGCAAACACCGTGCAATCCCAGCCTCGATGTAGGATTGCCTCTGGTTTACTCTGATTTGGTGAAATTCCAATTCTTTATTCTAAACAAGATATATGATAAGGGTGTGGAGTATTTGCAATACAAATCCTACTAATTACATGTAGATTATTTCTAAAGTCATGAGACATTTTCTTTCAAGTTCTAGTAGTGGGAAGGATGTGAAAGCATCCCAGCAATTGACTTCATGCCAGAAAAACTCCAATTGAGTCATTCTCCTTAATTGCTTAATTTAAATGATTCCTCCACAGTGGTTCCATAAATATGGTGTTGAGTCTTTTTTTCTTTTAAGGATGAAAACAAATTTTAATGGCCTATTCTAATTTCACAAATTAGGATAAAGAAGATATAAGCTGCATTGTGCAATAATAACATTCAGGGATATTACTTTAAAACAAACATTTTCACTGGAAGCAATATTTTTCCTCCGTGGGGCAAAAATTGGTTCTTGGGGAGGGAAAACCAACTTACCCTTTCTGTGGCTAAATCACAGATAGGCAGACAGTATGTCAACAAAGATAGAGTATCTCCCTGGTATTAAAATTTCATGGGAAGTGGTTAGGGAACAAATGTCTAAAAGGTAATACTAATCATTTTTAAAAAGGTAGAGAAACACAGCTTTAAAGCGTCCCTCCTCTATCCCAGGCCACCAAGTCCCTTCCATATTACTGCCACTAGGTTGAAGAGCATGGATTCTGTTCCTTCACAGCAGTGTCCCTCCTGAAAGCAAGTGATAAACCTGCTCACCTGCTGCTGTCTCTAGTGAGGATCTAGACACAAAATTACTGTCAATAGGGAACCCACTGCCTTCCATTGCCCACATCCTGTGGGCTTTTCAGCTCCCTACTAAAATGGTTGAGTCTGTTCCATGACAAGATGCTAAAATGGGTGATTTCTGAACATCAGAAAAGATGCAAAGGTCTACAGTGAGACCCTGTGAACATTATTATCCATGACTGACATTTACAATTTTACTATTATTTTCAAATACTCAAAGTATATGAGAATTAAGAGAAAGAGGCTCAACTTACTTCACGGTAGCACTCAACATGTTGTAGAACCTGAGAATTTTCTGTAGGGCCTGCACAAAATCATGAGGCTTTTTCCCACCAATTTCCTCCTCAGGTCTTATTATACTCTGCTGTCTATCCTTCATCATAGAAACCACTTCCTTATAATTGCCAAAGGATCTCATATTATTTTATTATAACTTATATGAATTTTATGCAATATTTCATCTCTCCCCCTTCCTTATAATTACCAAAGGATCTCATATTATTTTATTATAACTTACATGAACTTTATGCAATATTTCATCTCTCCAAAGGATATTTACCTCTAATTAATTATGAAGTAAAGAGTGGTTTTTTGTGAAATATATTTCAGACATTATGAAGTATATAAAGAAAATGTTTTAGGGGAGATCTTGCAGTACCCCCAAAATAATTTCATGTAGACTACTATCTATTTTCTACTGTGCTTAAGTGTAATTGCAAGCTTGCTTTTAAGAATTGTTTGTTCATCTAGCTGACAGTCTAAAAGCTAAAAGTTATTAAAGGATAGAATAGCACATTTTTCTTTTTTCCGATCTTCTTGAAGAGGGATTTTTTAATTCATATCTGATTCCAATCAATGGAGAGTTAGGGCCTAAACTCTAGGCAACCCCATTCTTTTATTTTTAATTTTGCTAAATAACAAGTTGGTGTAATCCCTATTCTTCATTAACATGCAGACTAAGAAATGAATAGAGGAAGGAAGCCCTTCTCCTGTGTGAGAACTGAGGCACAGATACCTGTTTTCCTTTCCAAACCTTCATTTCTTTATTTGCCTTCTTGTTTTTCCCTTTTCTGTTAAATTGTCCAATCATAGATCCAATGTTACTAATATCCCCAGTCTGGCTCTTTTCATATAATATTAAAACTAAAAAGAAAATTCCATTTTCAAATTCAATATAATAACACTTTTTTAATGTGACACATTTAAGTATAAAAATATACAATAATGAAGCCAATTATACCCCCCCACCCTTCACTTGACCTTGAAAGGCAACAGTTCTCCAATTTGACTACATGCTGGAATCTGTTGGGGCATTTTAAAAGTATCCTCTGATGTAATAGATCCAAGGATGTATCTGGGCCATCAGTAAGATTTTATAGTTTTTAAATTTAACAGTTGTGTTCTTTTCAAGCCTTATTTTCTTGGTATTTTATATTATATTTCATTGACCCTAAGATGTCATGCTTGTTATTTTCACATTTTAATATCTCCAAAATCAAGATATATCAGTGGCAATCTAGATAAAATGAATTATCATAGTTTTTCTGTCATTACTCTGAACTGAATATTTTACCCTAAATTTACTATAATTTAATTTAGAATGTTTGCATTTATAGTCAATAGTGAAATTAGTCAATAGATTTTTTTGCTTGTATTCTTTTTATTTTTATCAGGATATTATAATCAAGTTAAATTGGGAATCTTTCTATTCATTAATTGGTCTAGTTAATTTAAATGATATTGCAGTTATATTTTTGTTAGAAGTTGTATTACACTTAGCTTTGAATCCAGCTGTCCAGCTTATCATTAGTAATATCATTATTATTAATTGAGGTATAATTAACATGTAACATTATATCTGTTTCAAATGTACAATGTAATGATTTAGCATTTGTCTATATTCTGAAATGATCACCACAATAAGTCTAGCTAACATCCATCATCATACAAGGTTACAAAAAACTTTTTTTTTTGTGATAAGGATTTTAAGATCTACTCTCTTAGCAACTTTCAAATATGCAATACATTATTATTAACTATAATCACCATGCTGTACCTTATATCCCCTGAATTATTTATTTTATAACTGCAAGTTTGTGCCCTTCTCTGTGGATTTTATTTTATTTTTTATTTTTTAAAGGTTTTATTAATTTATTTGTTTGGGGGGGAGTGGAGAAAGGAGCAGAGGGTGACTGAAAGAGACAGAGAGAGACTATCCAGCAGACTCCATGCTGAGCATAGAGCCCCCACACGGGGCTGAAACCCACAGCCCTGAAGTCATGACCTGAGTGGAAACCAAGAGTCAGAGGCATAACTGACTGAGTCACCCAGGTACCCCGTGATCTCTGCTATGGATTTTAGCTCTTCCACTTCTTAGAAAAATTTTGAATAATTTATCATTAGCTGGCATGTTGCTTGGTGAATATGGTTATAAAAGTTACCTCAAATTATCTTTTTCTTAGTATGTATTGTAATTTATCCTTAATTTTTCTTTTATCTTAATAGTTCACCTTGTCTGACATTAACATTACAAATTGCACTTTCTTTTTGTTTGAAATCACAGGGTATCTTTTGGCCTACTCCAATATTTTCAATCTCTGTATACCACTTGCTTTCAGTATATTTGTTTGATATCCCAAAATGACAGTCTATGTATTATTTTAGGGGGACAATTCATGTCTTTCACATTTTACTGTGAAATTTATACAGGTAGTTTTATTCCTAATATATTACCTCATGTTATTTATTTTAGTCTGAGATTTCTTCCTTCCTCCTCTCTTTTTACTTATTTTTTGCTACTTTGATCTGCTATTCATTCCCATTTCCTCCATTTTATCATGAGAGACCTTCTGAACTTTATTGCATCAGCCTTTATCTTCCTTTCCCTAGAGCTTGTAATCATAGTGCATTTTCTAGAAACATGATATCAATTTTCAACCAATCAAAATGCTTTATTACTCCCAGTCTCCACATAGCATGATGATGAGACCTTTAGAAGACTTTGACTTTCCAAAGACTATTTCCATCAAAATTCAAACTTGTACTCTACCTAATGACTTCTCAGAAATTTATAAAGGAGAAGATGCATCAAATCTTATTATTATGCCAAAGAGAGATACAACACCCATGTCATAGGCTAATTATGGTATAATATGCGTTATTGCCTGTTGTAATTTTGCCATCATAAATTCAAATCTAAGACATCTGAATCTATATAATCACAGGTCATAGTAAAATGGTAGCATTGGTATTTACTTGATCTCATTGAACTTGTTCACAAAATATCATGCAGCCAAAAAGCAAATTTAGTTTTATTGTAACCAAATACTGAAAAATTGAAAAGTTCTATGTAAAAAGGAGATTTTGTGACTCTACAGAGATATCATTTTCCTGAAGAATCAGTATAATAAAGTATTCATATACATTCTGTTAAAGGGAAGGTTGCTATTGGTACCCTATATCCCCATACGTTCAACAAATAATTTAATACCATTAAGTTAATGAAGGTACTACTTTTAATTTTCAAAAAAAATATTTCAATTTAGTTAAGCTAGTTTATATTTAAGCTGTTAGCATCTACATGTGAATGATAATGGGTCTGCAACCCACAAAGGTGACAAAACATCAGAGGATTATATTTCATGAATGAAATATCTCTATGTTTTGATGTTGTCCTTTTTTCTCCTAGAAATTTTTATTCTAAATAATTATATTTGCAATTGTTTCTTCTTTTTACAAAAAATGTACAACAATACATAGACTATGGGGCTAGTTTTTAATAAGTGTAATGATTTTCTATGCTATTATAGGTACTCAAATATTATAGAAATGCTAATTATCACTTACAATGTGCTAACAGTGTACATGAAAGTGAATACAATGGTGTTTCCTACTCTAGGCAGTTAACAATATCTAAGAGAGTAAAACAAAAATCTAAGGAGCAGAGCAGATTGGTTACATGGAAAGAGGGCAGATTTGGACAATCTGGGGCTTGAGTCAAGTTTTGAAGGAGTTTTGATGTATCAAGAAGACCGGGGAAGGCAATGAAATATTCAACCAGGTAGAAGCACTGACAGATGAGAAGGCTTAGAGATTTGAAAGACCTTGATACATTGCAAGAAGTGCAAGTTGTTTCTTACAATTGATGTGAAGAGTGTGTTCTATGATAGGGTTAAAGGATATGTACAAAAAAGTAGACCAGGCCCAACAATAAAAGGCATAATGTATTAAACCAACTGTTCACATTTTGGTCTTAGGATCCCTTTATTGCTGGTTTCAAAGATATTTTGGTTATATGGGTTATATGTCCTTTGATATTTATACCATGTTCAAATTTAAGCTAGGAATTTAAAAAAAAAATATTTATTAATTCATTGGAAAATAAGAAGAAACCCTGTTACTTTTACAATAATATTTTTCTGAAAAGTAATTATATTCCCCCCCAAAAAAACTAAATGAAAAAATTTTACATTTTTCCAAATCTCTTTAATATCTGGCTTTATAGAAGACAGCTGGATTCTCATATGTGTTTTTCTGCATTCGGCATTTTATTTTGACTGAAATAATGAAGAAAATCTAACCTCACAAGATAAATATTTGGAAAAGGAAAGAGTTTCTTAGTAGGCTTTTTAGATAATTATGGATATTTGTTTTTGGAACTACATCAAAACTTAAGGAATGGATGGGAAGACTTATTATTATTAAGATGGTAATATTCCCCAAATTAATCTACAGATTCAACTCAATTCCTGTCAGAATTACAGCTGCCTATTTGTAAAAATTGTCAAGCCGATTCTAAGATTTGCATCAAATGGCAAGGGACTCAAAGTAGCTAAAATAATCTTGAGAAATAAAGTTGGAAGACTCACACTACTCAAGTTTAAAACTTACTGTAAAGTAACAGTGATAAGATAGTGTGGTACCAGTATAAGGTAAGGATATAAATCAATGAAACAGATTTAAGAGTCCAGACACAAACCCATGTGTCTATGGTCATCTGATTTTCACCAAGAGTGTCAAGATCATTCAGTGAGAGAAAGAATGTCCTTTTCAACAAATAGTGCTGTGACAAGTGGCTAGCCATATACAAAAGAATGAAAGTGGACTCTTATGCCATACCATATACAAAAATTAACTTGATATGTATCAAAGACATATGTATTAAGATCCAACCTAAAAAGTCTTAGAAGAAAAAATTAGGATAAAGTTTCTTGACTTTGGGATTGCCATAGATTCTTATATATGACATCAAAAGCATAAGGAACACAAGAAAAACAAAATATCACAGTACTAAGATCTAAAACTTATGTGCTTCGAAGGACAATACCAAGAAAATAAAAAGGTAACCCCAGGGGGGAGAAATTTTTCCAAATTTTTTATCTAGCGAGGGAATTGAGTATAGAATCTATAAATACTCCTACAACCAAATAATAAGAGAAAAACTAACAGTTTAAAAATGGGCAAAGTAAGTAGTTCTGGTCCAAGATGGCAATATAGGAAGACCATGGACTCACCTCCTCTATAAGGCACACCAAATTACACCTATTAATAGAAAAATCCTTCCTGAAGAAGAACTGAGGGACTGAGGACTGACTGCACACTTTGAACAGCCAAAGATAGAGAGAACAGCAGAACAGCAAGATGCTGTTCTGTACTGTTGGTGCTGTTCTATACACCATGTATACATGTCTCAGTATTTATCTATATCTACATATATATCATGTATATATACCATGAATATATACCATGCATATATATAACATATATACACTTCTCTATACATTAAATAAAGAAATAAATAGAAAATAGGCAAATTATTTGAATAGATAGGTCTCCGAAGAAGATAGAGAAATGATCATAAACACATAAAAAGTTAATTGGCATCATTAGGCATCAGGGAAATGAAAATCAAAATCACAGTGAGATACTACTTCACATCCAATAGGATAGCTATAATTAAAAAGAAAGATAACAGGGGCACCTGGGTGGCTCAGTGGGTTAAACGCCTCTGCCTTCGGCTCAGGTCATGATCTCAGGGTCCTGGGATCGAGCCCCACATCGGGATCTCTGTTCAGCAATTCCACTCCTGGTGACATACCCATGAGAAATGAAAACATATGTCCATACAAAAGTTTGTATATGAATGTTTATAGCAGCATTATTCATAGTATCTGAAAGGTAGAAATAATCCACCTGTCCATCAATGTATGAAGGGATAAACAAAATGTGGTATAGTTATATAATGGAATATTATTTGGCCATAAAAGGGAATGAAGTCCTGTTGCATGCCACAAATGGATGAATCTTGAAAACATTGTATTAAGTGAAAAAAGTCAGATTAAAAAACGTCAAATGGTAAAATAAAAATAAAAATCATAAAAGGGAAAAAAAAACGTCAAATGTTGTCTGCTCTATTTATATGAAATGTCAACGAGCAATTCCTTTAACACAGAAAGTACATTAGTGATTGCTTAGGGCTGCGGTAGATAGGACAATAAGGGATGATAACCATAAGGTATGAGATTCTTTTTTGTGCTCATGAAAATATTCTAAAATTGGGGACATGGTTTCATGTATCTGGGAATGTACCAAAAGCCATTGAACTGTACATCTTAAATGTTTGAATTGTATTGTATATGAATTTTATCTGTGAATATATCTATTTTTACATAAAAGCCAACGAGTGTAGTTTCTTAATGGTTAGATACAATGTACAATCTAAAAAAAAATCAATAAACATTTCTTTTTAACATAAAATCACTGAATGGGTCTATTACTTATGCATGATTTTGTTCTTGTAGATATCTCAAAAGACCAAGTGTCCCTAGAGTACAGTTGGAGAACTGCTGTCCTAGGTTACAGAGTTTGAAATTCAGGGGGGCACAATCTAATTGAAAGGAAAAGAAAGAAAGAGAGGGAGGAAGGAAAGAAGAGAAGGAGGAAAGGAAAGTAAAGAAAAAAAAGAAAAGAAGAGAAAAGAAAAGGAAGGAAGAAAGGAAGGAAGGAAAGGAGGGAGGAAGGGAGAAAGGAAGAAAGAAAGAAGGAGAGAGGAAAGATAAAGAAAAAAGAAAAGCCAAGCCAAGCCATCCCTTGAATCTTAGGAACTTTTGGAGTAAACTCTCTCTAGCTAGGTTCAAAATCATGTATAAACATTTTTAATTTTCTAAATTTTTAAAAGATTTTATTTATTTATTTGAGAAGAGAGTGAGTGTGAGAGAGAGAGAGAGAGAGAGAGCACAAGCAGGGGGAGGGGTAGAGGGAGTTGAGCAGGGAGCCCAACAGAGGGCTCAATCCCAGGACCCTGGGATCATGACCTGAGCCAAAGGCAGACGCTTAACCAACTGAGCCACCCAGGCGTCCCTGTACCAACATTTTTTAGATAGAGTACATAAACATTTACATTTCTTTCAGTCTAGTAATAACAATGACAAATATACGTGACACTCAGGTCAAGAAGGAGATTCATGAGACTGGAAAGAAAAATCTGGGGGAAAATAATTTCATACTTTCCTAGAAATTATGAGGGCCCACATGAGCTAAAACATTCAAGAACGGGAGGGAGCTGAGTCTGAGTAGCTTTGGAAATCTGACTGATGAGTAGTGTACAGTGTAATTCACCGGGGGGAACCCAGGAAGCTCCAAGTTCATATTCACTAAAGCACAGGAAAAACAGCTTCTCAAGAAATGAAAGAATGGGTTGGGGACCAAGTGAATTGCCTTCATTTCATTCAGAAATGAATGTTTTTTCTTACCCAACAAGCAGAAATAAATAGTTCTTACTTATAGCCAAAGCTTAAATTAAGGGTGAAATTTGGACAGCTTATAATATAGTAAGATATTTATTTTTATGTGTGTATAGTCATGAGACTAATAAAGGTAGAAATTTAAAAAAAAAATAGCATATGAATACATTTTCCTGGAGCAGACACAGCAAGAGATGAGGGTTATAAAGAAGAGATTGGAAGCCGAGACTTGATCACTCAAGGGGCGAACTCCCCCAACTTGGAACCTAGTGTCCTAGATGCCATGGAATTGTTCCTACACTCTTCTGTTTTATTAGGTCATTATTGATCATATTTCTTCACTCTTCCAAGTCACTCTATATTACTCAAGACCAGACCTTCAAAGTACATCCAAACTTATCTCTAGTTTATGTGCTTGTTTGATCCTTGTACAAATAACTTAAAGGCTAATTTAGATTTTCATCTTGTCCCTTGAATTTGTTTCTTAATGAGTCATTCTTTCAACAAATATTTGAGGACTATTTGCAGAGTGTTACTATAAACAGCAAACTTGCTCTTCTTCCCTGAGCAAAACACAGTTGTAAAACTTTTATTGTAGGGGGACACTAGAAATGTGTAGCTATTCATACCACAAATACTTCAGCCTCCCAGTTTTTAACTTCAAAGAAGTAATTGCTACATAACAAAGGGTGCTTTATTGAAAAGGGGAAGGACACTGACCTCTTTCAAGAACACATCGATTCCTGTAAAATTAACTTTTGCCATGAGATCAGTTGTTTTGGTATCACATTACAGAAAGGCTTAATTATTCATTAATCAAAACTATTTATTATATAAAGCTCTCACTTAGAAAGCAGAGGGCCAGAGGTTGGGCCTAAAGTTTAATATACTGTCTTTCAAAATGGATTCATATTCACTTTAGTTTTTCTGGGCAAAGGAATATGATTTTGTGATGTGGAACAATATTCTTTTTCTTCCATAGGTCTTAATTGCTTATTTGAACTCCATATTTTAGCTTTCATGATTCAACAGCTAGATTAACCAACTCTGAAGTCTGTTTCCAGCTTTTATATTTGATACTTCTGATGTCAAAATGGAGACACAATTTTTTAATTCAAGCAACAAAAACAAATGACAGGTTAAATGTGCTTCTCTAAAATGAAATACCATCCTTCTCTGAAGGGTAAATTTTTAAGGAAGTGACCGAACGTGCTACTGTAATCATGATTTATTTCTATCACTGAGCACACCCAATAATGCAATTTCAAGTTTTTTATGGATTTTTTTTTTTAGAAGTGTGCATCTGTTGTACATTTTGGAAGCATGCATTTGTGCATTTGATTTACTTATCTACTGGGTCAGATAATATTGAGTGATATTGTAAAAGGTTTTGATATCAAGATTTTAGTAAAAAGGAAATAGAGATACTTCAGAAGGCAAATAAAATTTTCATCGGTTTACAAAGTCAAAAAAAAAAAAAGAGAGAGAGAGAGAGAACTACCAAAAAAGCATGGCTAGTAGGACTATAGACACCAAACAGAGTAGTAACAGTTACACTCAAGGAATGAACAGCGCTCTGAAATTCTCTATGCCTCTTTTATTTGTTTATTTGATGGATGCCCACTGTTTTCCATAAAGATGCAAAAGGAGGGGGCACCTGGGTGGCTCAGATGGTTAATCTGCCTCCAGCTCAGGTCATGATCCCAGGGTCCTGGGATGGAGTCCATACCAGGCTTCCTGCTCAGCAGGAGTCCACTTCTCCCTCTGCCTCTGCCTCTCTCCCCTGCTCATGCTGTCTCTCTCTCTCTCAAATGAATAAATAAAATCTTAAAAAAAAAAAAAGACACAAAATGGAACATAAAGCAGAGCCATAAAATCATAGAATTCACATATGAAATCCCTCTATCTTAGTAACAGGAACCCTGGACTAATTAGATCTCTTTGTCCACATTTGACTCAGATAAATTTATGGAATTTTAAATTCTCTTACACAGACATGTAATTTTACAGACCTCATTTGGTGGTGTCCAGCATGATGCCAATTTGAATTTCTTTTCTAATAAAAGCTTTTGCCTTTATTATTTTGTAAGAAAGAAATGATTGTAAAACGATTTGAATTAATACATCGCCACGTGGCAACCATGTTATTTATATCTCTTAAATATTGTTTTGTTGCTTAAAGAGGAAACAGACTACTATCTCAGTTCTTTCTTCCTGTTTTCCCGTTAAATGATTAGATTCGCCTTCACCCAGGGGCGCTTATCAATGGCGTGGTGAGGAGTTATCGTCTAGACTGGTTAGTGAGATTAAACATCGAAGCTGTGGAACCAGGGCGGATGCACCTCTTTCTGGCCGCTGATGCCTGCCAGAAAATATGTTCAAGGTTGGTCCATAAATAGTCAAGCTTTTTCCTGCATGGTTTTTAATAGCAGCTTAAAATGGATCTTTAGAAGGACGTGTGGATTGAGCAACAGGAAATTTTAACCAAGTCATTAATAGCTAATGATGTGAACTATAGCCAACTATCCATGACCGGTGGTAGAAAGAAGAGGAGAGAAAGGCCAGATTAAGGCGAGGGTATGCGGCAGTGTTTACTGCTGTAACTGTTCACCTTTTGCCTCATAGGTTATTCAGATGGTAGACAGAGCTTACTGGGTCAATGACTTTTCTTCTGATTTGTTTATACAGACATATATGTACGTATAAACATAAATACTTATATATTCATGTTTATATATTATTTCTAATCTACAGTTTTTATTTTATCGCTCTTTTCCTGTGTTTTGTATTACTCTAAATAAATATAAAATACCCCAAATATTCTTTTTCTTTTCCCACTTGAGGCAGGTGAATATTTGTTTAAATGTACACTATTAAGAATAATATATTTGATAAATAACTTGTATCCAGAATATATAGAGAGCCCTCAAAACTCAATCATAGGATAAATAATTAAAATAGGCAAAAGATTTGAAAAGATACTTCACCAAAGAAAGTAAATAAAAACATGAAAATATGCTCACTATCCTTAACCACTGGGGAAATGCATATTAAAACCAAGAGTTATCACTATCATATCAGCTTTTTTAAATTTTAAAGTTTGATTAAGTATTAGGGAGTATGTGGCAGAAATGGAATCCATATATATAGTCGTATATATATTTAATATATATTATATATTACATAAATACATATATAAAATATATTTTATATAAATATATAAGTATATAATATATAGTATATGTTATACATATAAATTATATAATATATAAATATATAAAATGCAAATATATAATAAATAATTATATAAGTATATTACTTATATGTAATGTATTATATATTAAATGTATATTTATATACATTATAATTTATATATATTATATTCATGTATAATATATTATATTATATATAATTTATATATAATATAATATAATATATAATATGATATAATATAATATAATAATATTATATATAATTTATATATAATATAATATATATAATATAATATATAAACATATATTGAATATTATATTATATTAATATATAAACATATATGTTATACATAAATATATAATATATATAATAAAATATAATATATAATAATAAAATATATACAATAAAAAATAAAAAATAATTTATATATTTATATATAATATACATAATTTTATATTATTTATATATTATATAAATATATATTTCATATATAAACATATATATTAATATATTTATATAAACATATATAAATATGTGAAACATATATAAATTTATATATACATATATATGTATATCATATATTTATATGATTATATGGTGTATATATATATAAATTTGTATGTTTATATAAGCATATAAATTTATATATATACATATATATGTATATCATATATTTATATGATTATATGATGTATATATATGTAAATATATATATTTATATATGTTTCACATATTTATATATGCTTATATAAATAAACATAAATTTATATATATGTTTATATAAATATATGAATATATGTTTATATATTTTATATATAAATATATGAATATATATGTTTATATATAATATATATATTTTATATAATATATAAATAATATAAAAATATTATATATATTTTATATATAAATATATAAGTATATATAAACATATATTATTTATTTATCATTTATATTATTTATATATTATATAAAATATATATTTATTATATTATTTTTATATTATTTATATGTTATATATGTCATAAATATATTATATTTACATTATATTTATATAATATACATTAAATACGTATGACTATATATATGGGTTCCATTTATCATATACACACACACACACACACACACACATATACATATATACTTGGGGATAACAGTGTGTCAGTGCATGTCCAGCCTTGGTACCAAATGCACCAATCTGGTGAGTGATGTTGACAATGGGGGAAAACACGCGTGTATTGTGCAGGAGCATATGAGTAATCTCTGCACCTTTTTCCTAAATTTCTTGTGAACTTTAAACTGCTCTACATGGGGGGGGTGAAGGGGGTAGGAGAAGAATAAATGAAACAAGATGGGATTGGGAGGGAGACAAACCATAAGTGACTGTTAATCACACAAAACAAACTGAGGGTTGCTGGGGGGACGGGGGTTGGGAGAGGGGAGTGGGGTTATGGACATTGGGGAGGGTATGTGCTGGGGTGAGTGCTGTGAAGTGTGTAACCTGGAGATTCACAGACCTGTACCCCTGGGGATAAAAATACATCATAACAAAAAAAAAAAAAACCCTGAAGTCTTTAAAAAAATAATATTAATCTTTCATTAGCATGCAGGATACAATTTGTAAGAAAGACAAAGATCAGAGAAATATATAGGAAAGTAATGAGAGCCTAAACCTGAGACCACAGAATCAAGCTGAAGAAGGGGGAGCAGATAACCAGAAAAATGTCAAAATTTAATTCTATAAAATGAAGCATCAAATTTATGACTCAGTTGGTTATAGAAAGGAGACTGTAGATCTACATAATTTGAATTGATTTCATGTCAGATAAACTGCTCAGTTATATTTATTAAAAGAATCTTCAAAACAAACCAAATTTTACTTTATTAATCAATAATTTGACAAAATTAATGATGAATTTTGTTAAATTGTACATGTAATGGAAAGGTTTCTCTGTTCCTGCTTTCGCTTTCACCAGAATGTGGAAACTTACTGAATTTCACCAAACTATCCCATTAATTTTATATTTTCAAAATTGGAATAATACATATATTAAAAATTTAGAATGTAAAAATGACGAAGTAATACTTACTTGGTAGATAATATAATCGCTATGTAGTCAAAATAATAGAGTTATTTACATATCAACTGCGTTGAAAAATTTGAACAAAATTTGAATTTGAATCTTTTTTTTTTTTTAAAGATTTTATTTATTTATTTGAGAGAGAGAGACAGTGAAAGAGAGCATGAGCGAGGAGAAGGTCAGAGAGAGAAGCAGACTCCCCGCGGAGCCCGACGCGGGATTCGATCCCGGGACTCCAGGATCATGACCTGAGCTGAAGGCAGTCGTCCAACCAACTGAGCCACCCAGGCGTCCCTTGAATTTGAATCTTGACATTTTCTTGAAACTTGGGCATTCTTCAGAGAATACCCATCTAGCACTAACTGTATTTTGATGAAGAACTTTTAAGTTTCTTTTACTGTTGCTCTTCTCTTGTAATGTAGGCACAAATATTTTTTAATTTTTAAATAGAGACTGAGTAAATTACTTTGATCCATTAACTCTAATATCTTTGAGAGTATTTTTTTCCTCTTATTTTCTTTGGTTAGGACATAGAATAAAAAGTAATAAACAATATCCCAGAACTTGAGTAGAACTTCACTGCATTAAATAGTGTCTTCAAAGGCAAAGCCAGACTATAAGCTCAATTCAATTTCAAATTCTTTGAAAACTCATGTCATTTTGTTCTCTTCTATGTCAGGCGATTGACCCAGCAGTAGCCAGATAAAAAGGCTTAGCATATGAGTCATTTAGACCACATCTGGGGAACTCAGATGTGCACTCTGACTGCATCATAAGCTCTTCCCAAAGTAGAAAATGAAATAAACAGAGATAATTGCTGCTGAAAACTTCAATGCTCTGCAAGACAGATTTATCTGGACTAGTGCATATTACAGTGCATTTGTGGAACAAAAGACAAGCTCACTTTTTAGAGCTTGTTTCCACAGTCTATGTGGCGAATTTATTTTCTAACCTGGGCATCGTCAAATGCACTTAGGTCTTTTTCCTCCCTCTGGCATTTTCCCTCTTTCTTAAAGATTAACAGTAAAAGAAAGCATCAGGGCCATTTTAATTTACTTATCAAGCATGTGACTATTGACTTTAGTTATTTAGCATGTGCTGAAGAAATACAGGCGTATAGAATGGAAACTAATGTCAGAAGAGTGCGAAATTCTTTTTTTTTTTTTTTTTAATTCATGGCAGTGGCAGAACAGTTTGATTATACTCAGTGTTGGTGAGAGTTTGGGTGAACAGACCCTCTCACACAATCATGGTAAAAGGTAAATTGTTTCAACGTTCTCAGTTGCTAAGTTAGCAACATCTATCAACTTTTAAAATCCACTAAAATTTGACCCAGAAAATCCCCTGCCAGGAATCTGCACAACTATTTTAAAGATACAAGGCCATGTGCTACAATATTGTCAGTATTTGCAAAACAATGGCACTGATCCAAAGTGTCCTTTGTAGGGGAACGGTTAAGCCAAAATAATTTTTGTGGAAGTCTTAATAAAGTAATTATCTATGCTGGTAAGGAGAGATGACTGTGACGGACTTACACTTGGACAAGCTGCCCCAAAATGTGACATTGCATTTCGAGTACCTGAAGATGAAGGGCTTTAGGAAAACCGCAGAAGCAGAAAATTCCCTCTGACCTCCCCTCTCCGGGAAAGGTGCGCTCCCTACACCCAGAGGAAAAGAGCAGCCACAGCCCTGAAAAGAAAAGGATGCTGGGAAGAACCCTGACAAACGGGCCTTGCTGTTCTCTCCAGTTTACAATTACATCACTCCTTCATCTACCAGAGTCCTCTACTACTGAGCACACTTTCTTAAGTCTAGCAGAGGATTTTCAGGTTGAGGACTGCCTGGGTGGCTCAGTGGGTTAAAGCCTCTGCCTTTGGCTCAGGTCATGATCTCAGGGTCCTGGGATTGAGTCCCGCATAGGGCTCCCTGCTCAGTGAGGAGCCTGCTTCTCCCTCCCCCTCTACACCTAACCCCACTAGTGTTCTCTCTGTCTCTCTCTCAAATAAATAAATGAAACCTTTAAATAAAAATCCTCAGGTCCAACTGTTTCTTGGGTCTTCATTTCCTTAGGAAGGCTCTCATGTCATGTAAGACTTATATTAAATAAATGTTTTTCACCTATTAATTTTTGCTAGTTTACTTTCAGACTCTAAGAGTGTTGGGGAGAAAGTTAAGCTCCCCTATAATATCCACAAATACGTGCTCAGAAATCCATAGAAATTTTCTTGAAGGTATACATGGAGCAGTTCACAGCGGGCTATGAACTCTTCATAGAGACAAAAGAGCTGTGCAGCTGAGGGCTTTTATGTTTCTGTATTTTAATTACTTTTATTTTTGTTTTACCATGAGGTTGTATCACTTTAAAAATCACAATGAAATCTGTATTAAGAGTATAAAAAAATGCATCACTAATTTTTTTTAATTGTTAAAATTCTTTTAAGTTTTCAGATTCTATATTAGGTTAAAATGTTAGGATTAAAGTCATTCTCACGGAATATTTGTAAAGGAAAACAAAGAATAGGAAAAGGGCTCTAATACTAGCAACTCAGAGAAAAATCAAGAGGAATACTTGTAGAAACTTGAGCCATCAGTAATAAAAATCGCCTTGAAGATTATTTATTTTGAAATATATTTATTTATCAATTATGATACTTGGGATTAATGTTAGAATAATGTGAATTTTCTATTTTACAGATATAACTTCTTACACATAATAGATGTTCATTAATTATATGTTGACAATTAATAAGCCAATATAAAGATATTCAGTCTCAAATTAAACTGCGACATCTGACCTATGACTTTGTACCAGTAAAATTTAGGAAGATAATTATCAAAGCTTTTATTGGAAACAGTGCTCAAACCACTATTAAGAAGCCTTTTAATTTAGAAGACAGGGACAAGGGATACTTTGTAACAGGATATAGTAGACTGATTTATTTGGTAAATAAAGTTGTGCGCTTAAGTTACAGATATTACAGGGGTGCCTGGGTGGCTCAGTCAGTTAAGTGTCTGACTCTTGGTTTGGGCTAAGGTCATGATCTCAGGGTTGCAGGATCAAGCCTCCCATCGGGCTCTGAGCTCAGCTGAATGGGCTTTAGATTCTCCCTCTCCCTCTGCCCCATCCCCCACTTGTGCTCATGTGCTCTTTCTCTCTCCCAAATAAATAAATAAATCTTAAAAAACAAAGTTACAGGTATTACAAAAGAGATTAGCATCTACTTGAGGCAATACAGAAAGACAAATCTTTAGGAGAAATCTGATCCTCTCACTGGCTATGAGGAACTACATCATAAGAGGAATGTTGCTTAATTTTATCTTTAAAATGATGGACATATCAGTTTAAATGATCGGTTTTCATTCACGAGTCAGTCTTGAGTAAGTTTGGGTTTTGGGAGTTTTTCTTAGGGTTAGAAAACCCTGGCTGCTAGTGGTTAGTTTCCTCCAATAAAGAACAGAATATATCACTGTCAGGAGCAAATGATAGTTAATTCTTTTCCTGATTTATGCATATCGACTATCACTTATATTAAAGAAAAAAGGTGGTTTACTGAAAGATCGTCATAGGGGCCCCCAGATTTATGCCCTTCCGTTTATCCAAACAATCCAAAAGCCAAAAAACAAAAACAAAGAAATACACAGTTTTTTCTTACCTTGCTCTTATCTGTGTGAAGTGGAATCACAAATGCCCTTTTTACCTGTGGCCCTCGACCTACCTGCCTGCCTTCCTTCCTCTCTCCGTCCTGGAACAGTTTGCAGGATCGCATGTCCCATTTCCTCCTTCCTTTCCCTGCGATTCCATGCCAATCTCTCTACCACATGTAACCAATTGCATTCTTGCCTAGGAGAAAGAGGGAAACTCAGTATCACCTGAAGGAAATGGAAGCTGGGACCCTCCAAGGAGTCTAAGAGATAGATACACCACTGTGGAGCTCGTTGGTGCGCAGGCCTGCAAGTGTGTGACTGAGCTGTTGTGGTGCCTCAGAGACATTTATCATGATAAGGAGTTAAATGGGTTAGATCAGTCACTGTATTTAGTCTCTTAAAAAATCAATATTTTTACATAAAGGAAACCTAATCTTTGAAATATATGATAATGTTATTGTCTTGTAGAAATTTATATAAAATGGTCTTTTCACTATAAAACAGATTTGTTTAGTTTAGTCTTCATTATTTGGGTATTACGAAGAACAAAATATACTTTCAACAGAAATAAATATAACTTTTATTCCAGCTTTATTAAGGCATGATTGACAAAAATTGTATCTAATGTGTTTTGATATATGTACACAATGTGAAATGGTTACAACAATCAAGCTAATTAACATATCCATCACTTCATATAATTGCCATTTTTTTGTGCATGGTGGGAACACGAGTTACACTCTCTTAGCAAAAACCAAGTACACGGTACACTATTAACTATAATCATCATGTTGACCATTAAATCTCTAGAACTTATTTATGTCATAACTGAAAGCTTGGACCCTTTGATCACCATCTCATTTCCCCCACCCCCAGCTCCTGATAACCATCATTCTACTTTCTTATTTTGAGTCTGACTTCTTTATATTCCATGTACAAATGAAGTCATGCAGCATTTGTCTGTGTCTGGCTAGCAATAAATACATTTTATTTGCTTCTTGTTCTAATTTTTGATTTATTTACCTTTGAAATAAATGTAGCTTTAGAAAATTAATGTTGTCCCAGAATCTTTTGAGCTTCATATAGACATACATCTGTGTTTTGGGGACATGATTTTACTCATACCTTATGCAAATCTTATGATAAACTAGAGACAAACCAAGCTGTTATTCAGAGGCAGGTGGGACATCCCATGGCTGTGACCATGACTACAAATTACATGAGAGTCCCATAGCCTTGCCAACTTTTTAAATGTGGTAGTGATGAAACATTTAAACGCTAGTCATATTCAAGCATCATGGAGAAAAATATAACAAATAAATTTGTTTGGTTGATATTACAGCAATGGCATAACAATGTAATGTCATGATTTCTTCAAACAGTAAACCAAGAAGTGAAGAAAGTCGAGCCTCATGAGTTTATAGTTTCGATCAAAGCCTAGGAAAGAAAATAAGACATTTATTGTAAGTGACTGTATTAAATGGAGTTCTGATCATGACAATACACACTTTTCCAAGTCCTGTCACACTTGGCCTTGTCAATCAAATATCACAAAGGACATAAATGTGATGACAGTCAAAGGACAGAGTGTAACTGCACAACATTTCAAAATGATTGTTGAGACACCTTTGAAAGGATGCTTTCCCAACCAATGAGAGAATTTCCCAAGCAGGAGGTATAGTAGCTATTTAGAGACAACTAAATGGTGGGGCTACGTGGTTCCAGGAGCTCTGCCATATATTTCATCATTCAAAATAGAACAAAACGGAAGAAGGATCATTTTAAGGGTCAGGTTGGTCCCAGAGACCAAGATGCCGTCAGAAGAGGCACAGTAGAGAACACCTTACTACGTGCCAGTCGTTTTGCCTGTAAATAAGGAAAGCTTAGTTTCTTTGAGAATGTCAACCCCTTTAGCAAATATTTCCAGAGTATTTACTACGCGTCACATCCTGTAGTTTCTTGGTAGAGAATATAGTAAACATGGGATAAATAAGATAGCGTTATAAGAATCCATTTTGAAAGTTGGGTGTGCGCTCTTCCAGACCCAGACTGTTTTTTAAATTCCCTGGATAACTCGGAAACCACTTTCCCTGCCTGTTCAAAATCATAGGGATTACGAACATCCGCGAATCCAGATTTCCAATGATTCCTGCTATTCCGAGGAAGCATAAATCTCTGCTTTATACCCATGTCCTTGCTGCCTCTACCGGCAATCCCAGAGAGGAAGCCAGCATTTATGATACAGAACGGGCTGGAATCAGGACATGCTCAGTTCCACGATAAAGAATAATGGCAGTAGAACCTCTCATTTACTGGACACTCTATACCAAGCTCTATATTAGTGGCATGTATGTTATCGTATGACTCTTCAAAACAGCCAGGCAGAATAAGTATTATTGGCCCCACCTTGCACATGAAGGCACAGGTTCAGAGTATAAAAATAACTAGCCCAAACTACTCATAAAACAAAAATAGTATTCAGATGCGCGTTGTGAAAGCAACTGCTATGTTTAGAATACACTAGAAAATGCAGTAAACT
Source organism: Enhydra lutris kenyoni (assembly GCF_002288905.1). NCBI lineage: Eukaryota > Metazoa > Chordata > Mammalia > Carnivora > Mustelidae > Enhydra > Enhydra lutris. The sequence continues at coordinate 9,355,159 of NW_019154124.1, forward strand.
GCCAGAAATTGCTGATGGAAATACTTGGAAGCAACATCCTAATACTCATAGGCAGCAATGGGCTGATCAGACTCCCTAGCAGCTTGCTGGGGGCTCTCAGCAGGCTTGGGGTTCTTAGTATGTGAATTCTCATTGTTTACCTTTGATTCTTCGCTGTTAGGAGAGGACTTTGAGAGTGATTGCACTTTCTCTGAGCTCTTAGATTTTTCTACTTTCCCAGGCTTCTCCGTAGTCCCTTTACTTTCATCTGAAGACTTCTTGGATTTATTCAAAATGTTAATTCCCAAGATCTGAGCTACTTTGTCCAGTTCTTGGAAACACTGCGCCTAGTACTGAGAGATCATTTCGTCAATCTTAGCTATTGCTACATTGTAAGTCACTTGTCATTAACAGGGCTGTCACATAAATCTTCTCCCAGCTGCTCAAATGTTTACTCCCCCCCCTTTTTTTTCATCCCAAACTCTGCTACGCATCTAATCTTGGTTTTATCTCTCATTTCCAGCTGTGAATTTATTGTGGAAACCTGATACATTCTTCATCTTGACCCTTGATGTGAATTCCTGTAAACCGCTCCCTGAGTGAAATTCACTATCCCTGGAATCCCACGTTTCCCAGCCTATGAAATGACCCTCTGGAGGAGTAAAGTGGGTAGTTTCTCTCTCTAATGAAAGTGGGGCCAGGGAATAATGCAGGAAGTCTGTAGCATAAGTATAATAAAAATCTATTCTAGGGCCGCCTGGGTGGCTCAGTGGGTTAAGCCTCTGCCTTCAGCTCAGATCATGATCTCAGGGTCCTGAGATCAAGCCCCGCATCAGGCTCTCTGCTCCACAGGGAGCATGCATCCCCTTTTTTCTCTGCCTGCCTCTCTGCCTACTTGTGATCTCTCTCTGTCAAATAAGTAAATAAAATCTTTTTTTAAAAAAAATCTATTCTAAAAAATACAAAATATTTGTTTTAAGTACCACATTCACATTGGCTTTTCTAATGAGAAATAAAAATCTTTCATCTTAAATTACTCAAAAATTTTCCTACTTAGTAATAGAACAAAGCTTTAGTGGTGCACATCTAGCCCTACCTCATGCCATGAGCTAGAACAAATTAAGTATATAACAAATACTGATCCAGTCTGAAAAATACAAGTGTTTTTTCAGGCTCTGTACTCACTGAACACCATAATTTTCCTTTTCCATGATCGATCATGTTACATGGAAATACGAAAACAATTCCTCAATAATGTAAATACAACATTTATTTCAAACCATCTCACTTAAATATCAAACCAAATTCTCCTTTTAATTTCCCATACCTTCCTCCTCAAGGAACGTTCACTTGCACATTATGTGTTAACCAATTTCTGCTGGAGAATCCTGTGCGTGTTTAATCACTGAATCATGGCTGTTGCAAAATTCTGGTGAGGAAAATCTACTTAGTCTTTGTTATTTTCTGGTGATGATATCATCTTCAAAAGTGTATCATCTTCTGAAGGGACTTTTTGGAGCCCTTGGAAAGCACACAGCTGTTGGTGGTGATAGGATCCAAGCCCTAAGGCAGACTAATATGGAAATACATTGTGGGTTTGCTGTACCAGAGATTTCGTAAGATTCTTCCCAAAAGTCATGATAAAGTCCTTTTCTTGATTGTCAGTAGAGATCAATGGAACAGGTGTTTATTGCTCTAGGAGTCCAGAGAAATGAATTTAAGACTTAGCTTCTTTGCAGTATTACCTTGGACAAACTATTTCACTTCTTTGGGATTTGACTTATTCAGGTTATCTGGAGGGATTGGAATTGTCATTTTCAGCTCTGGAAACGTAAGGAAATGTGATTGAAGATGGTCTTTTATCAGTTTGTCTTTTAAAAATTATCTTAACTTCTTGGGGTGCCTGGGTGGCTCAGTCAGTTAAGCATCTGCCTTCAGCTCAGGTCATGATCTCATGGTCCTGGGATCGAGCCCTGCTCAGTGGGGAGTCTGCTTCTGTCTCTCTCTCTCCCTCTGCTGCACCACCCCTACCCACTTGTGCTCTCTTGCTCTCAAATAAATAAACAAAATCTTTAAAATTTTTGAGAAAAAAATCTTAGCTTCTTATTTATCAATTTAACTTTTTCCTGCAGGAATTAAAATTTTGAGGCATCTCCATCACACTTCTGTCTGCCACATCCCCTACCCAGTGTTACTTTTTATTTTTAACCACTCATACTTTTAATTTATTTTCCAGCAGTTTTGTTCAACATGTCCTGGGTTTGGGATCTTCTGCTTTGCAATACTTGTAATGATTCGGGGTGATAGAGATGGATAGATCGAATGGGCATTGCATTTATTTATTCGTTTATTTATTTATTTTTAGAATAAACAGGCTAGAGTAATCCTTTATTTTGAGACATGTTCGCAGAGAGGTTTTCAGTCAATGAACTTTCCAGTGGAGAAGAGAGAACATGAAAATCAGCCTCTGGCCATCAGCTGCTGCTCCGCTCAGGGCCTATGATCCCAAGTTGTGAGGGGGTGGTGTGTCCTTCTCACCCTTTATTAATTAGTTCAACTCTCTGCCTCCTGATGTCACTCAGATGTGTCATCATCTCCTGCCGAAGCAGACATTCTACGAAATCACCAGATTCTATCTTGTACTCATTCTCTGCACGAGAATTTTTTTTTTAAGATTTTATGTATTTATTTGATGGAGAGAGAGCACAAGCAGGGGGAGCAGCAGGCAGGGGGAGAGGGAGAAGCAGGCTCCCTGCTGAGCAGAGAGCCCGATGCGGGGCTCCATCCCAGGACCCTGGGATCATGACCTGAGCTGAAGGCAGACACTTAATGACTGAGCCGCCCAGGCGCCCCTATCCATTCTCTTTTAAAAGCATGGCATTGACCTGGAATCTCGTGACGCTGCTCAGCACTTTGGACTCTCATCTAACGGTCTAAGTCAAAGAAAGGCGTGGCGTCCTGCCACCGTGCCCCTGTCTCCTCACTGGCCACCTCTGCTCAGAAGGGGCATTTGAAACCTCACATTGGCTGAACTTGCTTTTCAACACTTAGTCTTTCTCATTTTCATCTAAGGCTGCAGTGAACTTGAAGAGTGAGGGTTAGGAAGTCTAACAGTTCTTTCTTTGAGCTAGTTTAGCTGTATAAACAGAATGAAAGGTGGGTCATTTGGGATCCATGGGCCCTCTTCTGCCTTAAAGAAGAAGAATAACCATAGTAAATAGTACCTGAGTGACAGTGGCCCAAAGACCACCCTGGAAACATACGAAGGAGGAGGCAAAATGACGTACCATGTGGCTCAACTCAGTACCCAAGGCAAGGCTGGTACACAGATCATTTCAAGCGGTTGATCAAAGTGTGAGCAGGTTTCAATCTATTCATGAGCACCTGTGTGAGTACATATACCTACACTGAAATATTTGGCAATGTCTGCATCACACGGTAAATACATGGAAATCTGTTGCTATGGTTTTACATTTTTCGAGGCTTAAAGTTATTCATACTCTTTCTACTTAGAAAGGCATAGATATATAGTCTTGGTATAGTTATTTTTGCAGAGTGGAAAGTCTCCCACAGATTATGTTTGGCTACTAATGCTAACTTTTTTCTTTAATGTTATGCATTACTGTTCGTATACAACCTCGTTGTATTTTTACTTTTAATATAAAATTTGAATTCTCCATCCAGTGAAATGTAAGTGGCTCCTGTGTCCTCCCATCTCCCAATGGAGAAGAGGTGAGAGTCACACACCATGACAAAATCAAAATGGGCTCCATGTGGATGTGGGGCCTGAGAGTGAGGAGGGAAGGGGCCTTTTGTGCCTCCTGCACTATGGCTCCCAGAAGATGAGTCAAACATTCCTGAGTGTTGGAGGGGAAGGGAGAAAGTCACTACATGGTTATCCTTAGAGGAGCTCTGCGTTAGGTGCTCTCCCTCCGGGGGAGACTCTGATTTCCCCTTTATGCTGGAAAGAGCTCTTACTTCTTACCTTACAGGGAGAAGACCATCTGTATACTAGAGAAACTTCTGAAACTGTTGCCAAGAAACAGAACAAAAAAAAGGAATCTTAAAAAGTCTGTGGTCTCTTTAACTCTGAGAAGCCCGCAGAAGCTAACGTCTTCACAGAGTCTGCACTTATTCTCCTGTGATCTTCCTGTGGAGAAGCAGCAGACTGGGGGCCCCTCAAGGTGGCCAGACTCCAGCTCCAATGAAAAGTTGGCCCAGAGAGGGTTCCTTTGGGTTGGTGCCTGAGATGTAGTTTCTTTGGGGAAGCTTTTCCTGGACCATGGACGGGGCAGTGCTGACCTCTTCAGGTCCTGGATTACTTTTTATCAAGGTGTGTGTGTGTGTGTGTGTGTGTGTGTGTGTGTGTGTTCCTGGGGATCCCAGGAGGGGTCCTGAATTCCTCCCATCTTGATAACCTTGGCAGTCCAGTTCTAGGCACTCTTTACCCATTATGGAGGCATAGAGGAGCTTGGGAGGTTCATTTTCTTTCTGTGAGCCAGCAAACCAGGCAAGGTTAGGACAACTGTAGAACAAAGAGAATCCTCGTGAGAATTAAACTCATGACCTCATTCCCATCAGCACTAATTCAGTTCTGTCCACAGGCAACACAGTGTTCCCAAACGCAGGGAACTCACTACTGTTCTGTAACAGAGTCTCTCTTGGAAGAGTAGGCAGTGGAAAGACCGTATATAGAGCTGGTTTCTTAACGGGTCAAGAAAGTAATTAGTCTTTTGCTGCATTGTTCCAAAAAAAAAAGGAGAGATGTTATGAAAAGAAATGGCCCTAGTGACGTATGTGCTGTGTCACCCTGTGACAGGTGAATACGTAGGCAGTGGTGTAAGATGGGTATAGACTATACATAACTTACGGCAAGTTACTCCAACCCATGGGAGAATTTTGTCTCCACTTCGGAAGAGAAAACAAAGTTCCTATTTCTTAGGACAAGCAGGGAAATATCTTAGGTAGAATATAGCTTGGGCAACAATATAAGAAGGAAATAGTTATCATTCCTATTGCCTGCTTGCTGTCCTATTTTCTCCCTCTCATTTGTTTTTTTCTCCCTTGTCTACTTGTAATAGAGTGTGAACATGAGGTCACAGATTTCCTGTCACTCCTACAGGAAAGGATTCAAAAAATCTCTAAGGTGTTAGGGACTCAATATATTTGAAATAGTTCTCTCTTCCTCTCAGGAATAGTTGCATCAGGAAATGAATAAAATAAGTGGACAGGGCTATGCTTTACACAAAGGTGGGGAGGGGAGTCAGCATTCCTAGTATTTATCAGAAGATATGGTGTGAAAGCATATTTAAAGAACAAAAATCATGATATGAAACCATGCATATTAACTTCACTACTGTAACAAAGCACACATGAGGGAACAGGAAGACAAAGAAAACTATCATGTGTAGTGGGCTATAGCTTTTCGTTAAGATTTATGCGTAATTATTTGCTTTCTGTACACACACACACACACTATCTAATATAGCCTTTAAAAAAAATGGAAACCAGAACCCCCAAAACAATAAAATCTAGGTGTCTTGGCAGAAAAGATGAAGGGGAGAGTCAGACTAGAATTCGCAGGGTGTTGTGTTTCCTGGCTCATTGACATTTCTCCTCGGCATCACAGCAACGGTTCCCTGTTGTTTTCAGTGGCCTAAAGCATTGCCATCCGTGTTGTGACGATTTCCTAACCAGGATGCCTGATACATTCCACCCAGCAGACCTCTTGCTGGCACAATAATATTTTTGACATGTGCATTCTTCTCTTAATTTAAAATTCTCTTCCACTTACTAACTCACAAATCCACAGAGAACCTAGGTGGGAATTGGGTGTACTTTATTTAGCCAATCTAACACAGTCCTGGAAAGGCCAAAATAGTCATTCAACAGTAGACTTTAAAAAAGAAAAAAAAAAAAGTGTGATCTATAGCATTCTCATCTCACCCTATTTCCTGTCAAAGAGAGGAATTTTTACGAGCCATAATAAAAATAGAAAATATTTTGATTCCAAGAATAATAGAAATGGCTGGCAAGACTTTTTATTTCACATTCAAGTGAGTCTGTGGATTGGAGTACCTTTTTTTTTTTATTTATTTATTTGACAGACAGAGATCACAAGCAGGCAGAGAGGCAGGCAGAGAGAGAGAGAAGAGAAAGCAGGCTCCTTGCTGAGCAGAGAGCCCGATGTGGGGCTCGATCCCAGGACCCTGGGATCATGACCTGAGCTGAAGGCAGAGGCTTTAACCCACTGAGCCACCCAGGCGCCCCTGGATTGGAGTACTTCTAACTGTATTCTTTTTTCTACATAAGATCCAGAATAATAGCAAATATTTACAACGCACTCACTACAGGCCAACTTACTTAGTGCTTTATGTCTAAGGACTCATCTAAACCTCATAACGTGCCTCAAGGTAGCAAGTACTATGATACTTATTTTAAACACCAGGAAACAAAAACAGGAAGCTTATCATACTTGGTTAGGATCTTACAACAGGGCAGTGGCTGGAACTTAGACCTAACCTGTACTTGTAAAAACTGTCATTTTTTTTAAATTAAATATAGGAATTCTTTTTTTTTTTTTTTCTGAAAAAGGACAGACTTTGGCACTTGTTTCAAATACATGAAAAATAAATTTTTACTAAATTATTAACAATGGGTAACATGTATTGCTTTCTCTGTGTCAGGTAACTTCTTTTTTCTTTTTAAAAAGATTTTATTTATTTATTTGACAGAGAGAGAGAGAGATCACAAATTGCCAGAGAGGCAGGCAGAGAGAGAGGGGGAAGCAGGCTCCCTGCTGAGCAGAGAGCCCAATGCAGGGCTCAATCCCAGGACCCTGAGACCATGACCTGAGCCGAAGGCAGAGGCTTAACCCACTGAGCCACCCCGGCACTCCAGTGTGTCAGGTGACTTCTAAGCACTTTGCCTGAAATATCTCATTATTGCTTGCAATAATCCTCTGGTCCATTTTATTTTTATTTATTTATTTATTTATTTTTAAGATTTTATGTATTTATTTAACAGAGAGAGAGATCACAAGTAGGCAGAGGGAGGCGGGTTGGGGGGGCGCTGTTGGGGTGGAAGCAGGCTCCTGCTGAGTGGAGAGCTGGGTGTGGGTCTTGATCCCTGGACCCTGAGATCATGACCTGAGCTGAAGGCAGAGGCTTAACCCACTGAGCCACGCAGGCGCCCCCCTCTGGTCCATTTTAAAGGTCCATTTTAAAGACAGGGAAACTAAGAATCAACAGATAAGTAACTTGTCCCAGTTACAAAGCTAGTGAGTGGGACATAGGATTCAGGTAGTTAGACTCCAGGACCCACACCCCTTAGAACCTCTCTACATGTTCAGTGGATGAGTCAATCATCAACGTTTATTGAACTGTCATGAATTTTGGAGGTAGACTGAAGAGTATTTCCCCCTTGGGATGTGTTATTGCCCCAAGAGTGTAGTTTGTCTGATTAGCATGAAGTGTGGAGCCCAGGCAGCAACATTAATTAGGATCATTTAAAGTCCAAGGAATTGGAATGAGATGATTGTTTCTTTGCCATATATTCTGAATGGCTGCAGATTTAAATCCTGCAGTCTTTGCCAGAGAGTTCTTGGGCTTATCCATTAATGTTTGAGTGATTTTCCAAGATATGCCAAGCCTATTTGAAGAGTTCTAACTATATTCATGTCTTGGGGGTTGACAGTGTTGATATGATTTCTCTCAATGATTGTGCTCTTGGGTGAGAAGATGGCATCAGGATAACTAGACAAGGTGAAATTTATTTGTGAACTTTGTTCAACATGGTATTCTTGATGTATTCTTTGTAGAAAGGGGAAAAGCTAACAACAAGAAAGGATAAATTACAAAGTGGTATTTTAGAAAGAAGTTAGATTGATAACTGATTGTCAGGGATTCCATCACCCATCCGCTGGGTGACTTGACATTTTCTGTGACCAGAATCCTAATGTATAAAATGGTGGGGTTGGGGTTGATATTCTTTAGATAATCCTTCCATTTCTAAAATATAAGTACTGTTGAATGAGAGGGATATTAGCATAATATCTTTCTGACAAATAAGGTTAGTAGTGGTTGTGAACCACTAAATGGTATGGGAACGTTGGGAGGGGTGTGGTGGGAAGATGAGGTGTGGGAACGTTGGGAGGGGTGTGGTGATAGTTTGTGGATACAGATATATAATAAAAAAGGGATTTATAAAGTAAACTAGGTCATTGGAATCTATTATAGTTTAGAGATGCTAATATTTGTGCTGTATTCTATAAATGCCAGGGTATTACCTATTACTAGAAATCGAGTAAATTATAAGCAATAAAAATAAATACTTCTGAGGATAAATTGTTAATTATTTACTGACTTTAGCATGTGTAAAACACCAGCACATAACATACATAGTAGCTTAGAATGGTGACCTGCTCACTGCTTGCCATTTAAGTATAAAACAAGGCAAATTATTCTTATTTTGTGGCAGGAATGAACTGATATCAGTCACCTTAAGACAGTCTTTGGACATTCAAACTAATAACCTAGAAAGCCTGCCGCACCTCCGATCTGAAGAACTTCTAGAAGAGGAGAGGCCTCTCAAAGGCTGACTTAGCAGCAATCATATCAGGGGGTGGAAGAAGGTCTGCACAAGTCCCCTGCTACTGCTCAACCTCATCGGAAATTTTACCAGACTTTTAAACTTTGAAGTTTCCAGATCAATTTTAGTACAACCAGTTTACCTGAAGAATAAAATAAAATAAAATAATTTCTTTGAATTACTGATTTAGAAAAGTTTGCCATGAATTCCTTTGTAAAGCCGTATTACAGCTAAGAGCTTTAAACATTTATTGGTTTTCACATGTTCTTCCTAAATTGAAACTAATACTGTGCAAATAGAGTCATTTGCTACAATTCTGCAATTGAAGAGCCAATACACTGAAAAGTCTGGTGTCAATATTTCACTCGTACTCTTATCTGTAACAGGTTTTCTCTCCTAAGTTAGGACAACTCTCTCTTTTTTTCACCCAACAAACAATTAAAACTAATTCCAAATGGGTAAGGATAAGAAGAGAATCGTAACATCACATAAATAAGCTGAATTGAATAGAATTAAATAAAGTTAAATTTATAAATAAGGAAATCTAGGTTTGTCTATCACGTATTTTCTTGCAAAAGATATATTCATTTGTTTATTCATGCTGCATATAAGTAATTGAATGGCTCCTAAGTGCTAGTCACTATGCTGGATAATAGATACACATTAGTGAACAGGAAATCAGATTACTCCTGGAGCTTATACAGTAAGGGTTAAGAGGTCTTTAAAATCACATGTATGGGGGCAGCTGGGTGGCTCAATGGGTTAAGGCCTCTGCCTTCAGCTCAGGTCATGATCCCAGGGTCCTGGGATCAAGCCCTGCATTGGGCTCTCTGCTCGGGGGGGTCTGCTTCCTCCTCTCTCTTTCTGCCTGCCTCTCTGCCTACTTGTGATCTCTGTCTGTCAAATAAATAAATAAAATCTTTTAAAAAAATAAAATCACACGTATGTGTATTTTTATACATGTGTGTATAAATCGACTACCTTAGGTATTTCTTTGGATTTCAGTGTCCCTCCCATTCATCTCCCAGGCCCCTTCAGAGTCAGAGAAGTGCTTGCTTCTCATGCTCCAGATATGTTTCTGGATTTAATCATCATCTGAATAGAGAATCCCAGAAAAAGAGACCTGATGAGTGTCTCTCCCTCAATAAGTCCCGGCTGCTCTAGGAAAGATAAGAAAAACTCTATAGTATCTCTGATACCTCTTGTGAGTTTGTGAACTATGATTAACTAGTGTTTGATCAAGTATAAAAGGTGGGTCGCCTGGTGGTGCAGTCGGTCGAGTGTCCGATCTGGTGTAGGTTCAGGTCTTGATCTCAGGCTCGTGAGATTGATGGAGCCTGTTGGGATTCTCTCTCCGTCTCTCTCAACCCTTCGACCCCTTTCCCCCATTCTAAAATAAATAAATAAATCTCAAAAAAAAAAAAAAAAAAGTAAATTGTGACTGGCAGACATTTAGTGGCCTGACAGGCTCGGTGAGGTCTGTGCAGGGGGCAGTAGGATCAAGTCAAGGTCATAACTGGTGATCAGTATGACAGCCAAGAGCTGAGCCATCGTGAGTTACACAGAGAAGGCAAAACGAAGACAGCAACTGAGGTTAGCAGTTAAAATCAGAAGAAATGGGCAGAGAACCGGTGGGTTGGGAATGGATTAGAAACTCTGAGAAGCCTGTGTAAGAATTTGGCTTCTGTGTAAGGATATTCTTCCATTCTAGGCCACAAGGACATGTGACACTGAGCCAGTTGAGCAAGCCTGATCAATAGCATTTCTGATTGTGTACGTTACGTATTGAGCAATGGAAAAGCTGATTAGAGCTAATTAGAACAAAGCAAAGCCAAACAAAACAAAACCCTAGGTCTAAATCTTACCTCCTATATTAGTGTTACAACAGGAAGGTTCATTAATATCTCTGCAAATCAGTTTTTGCATCAACAAATGCGGAGAACCTCTCTCAAAGAGAGCTTTCTTTGAGCATTAAATTCGATCTGTACATGAAATTACCCCCAAACTAAAAAAGAACCATACACAATCAAAATTGACTATACAAATGCAAACTCATTTCAATAAAGAGTACTCAGATAATAACTTTTAGGAGACAGATTTTCTTCCCTTTTTGAGTTATGTGTTGCTGAGACAATTTTAGACCTCTAGAAATTTCTATTAAAAATGTCAGTTATATCAGAGATCATTCTCAAACACTACAAAGCTTGGAAGAGCTTAGGAGACACTTATGCTTGGGATCAACATGAGATTCAGAGTAAGACTCTCAGCTGTGAAAAAAGGTACACCTGAGGTTCTGTATAGGCAACTGACGGTTGGCCAGATCTGTACAGACTGTGTCCTCTTTAAGACTGGAGTGACTGTGTTGCATCACAGCTACCGGTGTCTAGGATCAGAGAGGTAGGGGATGGCCTATCCTATAGAGCAGTGGCTGACTACAGGGACAGAGCAGGGTAAAGGCCAAGAGCAGTGCATGTGGACACAAACAACCAAAAATGATGACCTGCCACTCACCCAGTGTGATCCCATGGACAAATCTAATGCTTTTTACTGCATTTGTGAGCAAGGGTCTGGGACCAGGTGACCTCTCACATTTCATCCAATTGTAATAGTCTATCATTCTATAAATTGTGTCCCACACTTGTCTAGCATGTTTCAATTTCTGAAACACATTCATCTTTGCCATTCATTGATCCAGTGAGGCAGGCAGGACATATATTTTTACCATTACTTTACAGATGAATAAAGAGAGAGTTAAAGGTTGTGGCTTCTATGGAGTTTCACTGTGGAGTTTGAGTCACAGATCTAGATTCAGAAATAGTAGGTTTTTAAAATTATATCAGAGTTGAGTGTGTTTTCCTTTAAGAGTTCTTGGCAATTACAAATTATTTTGAACTACCATGTGAGGTGGTGGTTGCCATGGAAACGGCATTAATACATGAAGCATGCAAAGCTTGTCATGGCATCAGATGTTGCTGCCCTTTGGCTATGCTAACTTACTCATCTGTTTTTTTGAAAAATATTTCTCTCTTTTTTCTTCTCCCCACCCCCCAAACACATGCATATTATGCTTATGATCCAAGAAATCTAATTTTGAAGTGACTCATTCTTCAGAAGTGCATTCAATGACTTGGAACAAAAGATTCTGGTAAAAATACAACCTGGAAAAAATAATCTGTTTAAAAAAAAAAAATATATATATATATATATATATATATATAGTAATTGTTTTGTATTCCCATGGCTCCACTAAAATGTGAAAAGGAGCAAAGGAAGAAGAATTAGATTCACGAGCTGGGATCATGTTTATGTTACAGTTATAAAGGAAAATCATACATGAGTTCAAGTATGATTTTTTCATTATAAATAATATATAAAGATGTTTAGTATCTTTGAGTTTTGACCAAAGCTAGAATTTTTAAAATTTTGCATGCATTTATAAAATACTAGCACTTATAAGCATCTTTTAAAAATATTGATTTATTTTTTGAGAGAGAGAGAGTGCTCATGTATGGGTGGGGGGAGGGGCAGACAGAGAGGGATAGAGAGAGACAGAATTTCCAGAAGACTCCCCTCTGAGCACAGAGCCTGACACATGGGACTCCGTCTCACGACTCTGAGATCATGGCCTGAGCTGAAACCAAGAGCTGAAGCTCAAGTGGCTGAGCCACCCAGGTGCCCCGCTTATGGGCATCTTAAAAGAGTGATCATTGTTTTTAGATCGAATATTATTAAATATAAATACACATTACATATATGCATATAATATACATAATACTTGTAAATAGTTGCCACCTGCTGTTGACTGTTTGTGCCCCAAAATTCTATGTTGCAACCTAATCCCAAATATGATAATATTAGAACATTAGGCTTTTGAGAGATGATTAGGGTCAACGTAGAGACCTCATAAATGGGATTAGTGCCCTTTTAAGAAGAGACCCCAAAGAGATCACACACCCCTTCTGCCATGTGCAGACACAGAGAAAAGACTGCCATCTCTGAATTGGAAAGCAGGACCTCACCAGACACAGAATCTGCTGGCGTCTTGATCTTGGACTTCCCAGCTCCAGAATGATGAAAGATAAATTTCAGTTGTTTATAAGCTTGATATCCATAAGTTATATGAACAACAAATACGTACTTTCTCCTACATTCACGTTTTTTGGCAAATACATTTAACCTCATTTTTTGTTGTCATATGATTTGCTACCTTGTGATGCCAGGTGTGGTTAAGGGGTGACATTCAACACTATAATTCTCTTGCTGTCAATTTATAGGCCTTTATGGCACACTGGTCATCTTCTATTTGCATTTCTCTGACTCATAATGAAATGGATTGTTATATACCAATTAGTTAGTTATATAACTTCTGTAAGATATTTATTCTCCCATTTTGCTTTCTGATTTACATTAATTATGTATAATAATAGTACAGAATACATTAATGTGTTTGATATATAAAAGATTTCAATTTTTACGTAGTAGGCAAATCCATCATCATTATCTTCACATGTGTTATAATGATTTTATTACTAGAAAATTCTACTCTTCCATTTTTTAAATATTTATATTTCATAGTGTCAGTAGTTACCTTTAAGCTTTCTCTCAAGTTTCAATAGAAATATTTTTGGATGCCAACTGAGAATTGTCCTTTTTTTTTTTTTCAAAATAGTATATTTTCCCAAAGCAATGTTAAACATAATAAATCTTTTTCCTACAGATTTACATTTTAAATCTTATATTGAGATCCTACAATGATTCATCTATGCTGTTGTCTGTCCCACAACACTATGATAATTATTATAACTTTACGATAAATTTTAATATCAAGGACATAATTCACTCTTTAGTATGATTCACAATTCTCATTTGTTTAATTTTTCCAGATAAACCTAAAAAAGTTCTCTCCCCTCACCCAAAATTCCAATGCTTTTTCTTTTCTGTTTCATTTAGTTTGATTTATTTTTCTGCTTTTTGTTGTTGTTCCTGTTCATCTTTATTTTTAATGTTTGTCTCAAACTTGGAAGAAGTCATTATTTTACCAGAAATATTGAAATATTGGATATTGAGATTGGGGTTTATAGAATTTTGTCTGGATAGGACACCTTGATGAATAAGAATTTATACTGGGTAGGAGTGAAAAAAGACACCAGGAAAGTTACCCTGGAATAAAGGGTATATATATATATATATATATATATATATATATATATATATATGAGTGTGTGTGTGTGTGTGTGTGTATACCGAATACAGAATCTTTTGAAAGTGAGGGTGGTGGCAGTAAAGAAGTGATACTTTACATGGAGAGGATGTGAAATGGTCAACTGTAAGTTAATCTATGTTACTCAGCTGGAGTGATCCTGGCCTCAAAGACAAGAAATTTCTTTATCCTTGGGAAGTTTGCTTGTAATCTGGGAAAGTGACGTAAGAACATTTTTCAAAAAGAGCTCTTCCCTCAGGAGATTCCCTCCAAAATCCCCTTCTACCCCCCGATCACACTTGTATATTAGAGAATACTTACAATGAAGAAAACTACAAGAAAGACTTACATCTCCAGCAATGACTACATTACATGATCCTATTCATAGATTCAGACAAAGATATAGGAATCACAAGACCAGTGGAATTAAGGCTGGGAGGTTTTAATGGAGGAGAGAAATTGATATTTTAAAGATCATGCATATAAGACAGTGAAATATCACAGATAAGCTAAGATTTGAAATCTCATTCCACTAGGTACTGGTGGTTCGATGATGGAAAATTGCTGAACTAATCTGATCTTAGTTTTCTCATTCATAAAATAGATCACGATAATGTTGTAAAAGGAACATAAAAAAGACTAAAAGGAATAATGGAATGATTTACAAACTGGGAGCAATGCTTGAAACAGCAGTAATAAATGTTAGTAGTTACTATTTATTGCAATTAATGAATAGTTTTTATGAGAATGGAAATTCTCCGTAATACTAGGAAACAAGTAAACTATTTCCATTGGATCTAAATATATGCAGAAGAGCCTGTAGACAAGAGAAAGGAAGATCTAAAGAGAATCAAGACAGAGAAAACCTAGATGATTCTTTTTTTTTTTTTTAAAGATTTTATTTATTTATTTGACAGAGAGAGATCACAAGTAGGCCGAGAGGCAGGCAGAGAGAGAGAGGAGGAAGCAGGCTCCTGCAGAGCAGAGAGCCCGATGTGGGGCTCGATCCCAGGACCCTGGCAGTGGCAGTGGCTTTAACCCACTGAGCCACCCAGGCGCCCCTAGATGATTCTTTCTAAGGACTTTATTAATGTACTCATAGGGAGATCAACATTAAAACTGAATTCTATAAAGGATACTACCTCTTGTAAACGGTGCTTTACCATTTGGCATCTTCATTGAATTAAACTGTTTGAAACAGTGGGAATGTGACTGATTACATTTGTTCAAAAGAAAGGCTTCGAAAGTAAGACCAAGAAAAAGCAGTAAATAGAAATGATTGTCAACTGTGTGAAAGGGAGACAATAAAATTTGTAGGTGATAATTTTGGGTGTAAAGACAAAGACATTAAGACCTAAGGAAAAATTCAGAATCTAGAGTAATTGATTTGCCAAGAGAAATACCTTCAGTCAATTTGAAGAAATGTGTTATTTTTGTTGTTGTTATTGTTTTTTTTTTTTTTTTGGTATAGGATTATCTTAGAGATATATTATGAAAAGTTTGTCCCTCCAAATTTATTATGAGTCCTATAAAATGTGCAGTGGCTTAGGCTGTATTAAGGACTGTGAAAGAAACAGAGTTCTTAAGTTAATAACTAATCAGATGATTACAGGAGAAAAATGGAGAGATGGAAACATAATTTAAAACTGAAGAAAGGAATTAGCTTTGATGGTCTGATTAAAAACCAGAAAGAAAAAAAAAAAGCTGCTGTGAGCATTTATCTCTAGTTATACAGCAAAAGTAGATAAAATAATTTCTTAACAGATTAATAGCAAAAAATTCACTCAGAACATATAAATTGTGCTACAGCATTTTCAGATAAGTTATCAACACCCAGAAGGGAAATTTATAACTCTGCAAAGAGAGCTAGAGAATTATCAAAGTAAGCCAACATCCTGAAAGAGATAAGAGATGGAAAATATTCTCCAGCCTGTGTTCCTCAGTTCTAAATATACTCAAAAGAAGGTAGCAATTACCCAGTTGAAAAACGTATGGACACGGGGAACTTCATTTTCTACAGAACTAAGAATTCTATTCTTGCATGTAAATTATAATACAAAAAAAAGCACTTTCTAAAAGTTAAGGCAAGTATAGGTTGAAATTAAGGAAATGATATTCTTTCAAATGTAAATAGTACGGTTTTGGACAGCAACTCCCCTGGTAATCTTTCAAGAATCTGAACTCCTTTGACGTCCAAGGGAATCACTAGATTCGGCTTTGTGGCATTGCTGCTCAGGTACATTTTATAGCAGAAAGAGATACTGAGAAGCAGTATGTAAAGGAAAAAAGAGAGTGATAAGAAAAAAGGGAGTGCATTCATTCATTCATTTATTTTATCACTCATCTAGTGAATATTTATTGAGAGCTTGCTATATACTAGTGTTCCAGTAGTGAAAGAAGTTGTCAACATCTTCTTACATTTTTACACTATAATGGTAGCAACAAAGACATGACAACATATAAATTAATTTATAATATTAGATAGAAGAAGTGCTATGAAAAATGCATAGAGTAGTTCAGAAAACTAGGCCTGAGAGGCACCTGGGTAGCTCAGTCGGATAAGCGTCTGCCTTTGGCTTAGGTCATGATCCCAGGTCCTCGGATCGAGTTCCACATTGGGCTCCTTACTCCATGGAGAGTCTGCTTCTTTCTTTCCTTCTGCTTCTACCCCCTGCTCCTCCTCTCTCTCTTATAAATAAATAAAATCTTTAAAAAAAAAAAAAAGAAGGACAAGTAGGCCCTATATAAAGAAAGTTGACCCTTGCACAACATGGGTTTGAACTGCCAGGTCTACTTCTGTAAGAATCTGGTTTTTATCTAAATACAGTACAGTACTGTAAATGATTTTCTCTTCCTCATGATTTCCTTAATAACATCTTCTTTTCTCAAGCTTACTTTATAAGAACATAGCATATAATACATATAACATACATAATACATATTCTTCAACAGTTTATGTTAACGGTGAGGCTTCTCATTAACAGTAGGCTTTTAGTAATTACGTTTTTGAGGACTCAAAGTTATATGCAGATTTTTGTCTATGTGGGGATGGGGACTCAACCCCTCTAGCCCCCATGTTGTTCAACAATCAACCATCATCCAAATGAATGCTGCTTGGTGGAAGCCTGCAGAAGGTAAGAAGTCAAGTCAGTCCCTATGATAAATCAGCAGTGCTTCCCCAAGCACTTGGCATGGCAAATTGTTTGGTGCCCGGTCCTGGGCTGATTCACTCATCTGCAAGCTGGAGGGCATAGGGGATTCCCACATGTCACATTGTGTCACACACACATTACACACCCGCCCAGCAGATGTGATGGATGGCTAATATGGGGGTTTCTAGGCCCCCTACACCAATCTGAGACAACCCTGAGGGTCATCACAGCTCCAGAGTTCCCAGGGTGGTCCGCTGAGGCCTCCACTGTCCCTGCCCTGTAGCTCTGCTGCTCCCTCTGGTGTAGGCCTGCCTCTGACCATACTTCCGTGGCAGTGTATATCCTGAAGGCATTTCCAAGGAAATCTGCTTGGAGTTCTCTCTCAGAATCTGTTTCTCGGGGATCCAGTCAAAGACACAGATAAACTGAAGGGAGCCAAGGGCTTCCACATGGAGCTTGGTGAAAATTCAGGACAGTTTTTATATGACAGGGAACAAAGCACAAAGTTTGGGGGAAAATTCAGATACTGAATGTATATGCACCTTGAAAATAATATCTGTTGAAAACTTTTAAGGAGAAACTTGAGCTTACATCCGTTAAAAACAAATTAGGGTTTATGCTTGAAAGAGCTACACACAGCTTCTTCTTGAGACCTTTCAATGATCTTTCAAATTTTTGATAGTCTCCACCAAGGAAAATCTTTATTCACATAGATAGATGAAAGATCACTTAAACACGTTTAAAACTATTTAAAAATTTAGAACCATTGAAATTATACTTAAATGATCTTACAGGTATTCTTTATTTTATTAACAATATAATGATACAAATTCTTGGGATACTTGTAACAGATTTTAAATCCATTCAACCTTTTTCAAATCAAGACTTTCAATATAATGGCGAGTCTCTCTTTTGCAGAATGAGGTACCCATTGCTGTGACTTGGCCACTAGCTTAGAGGGCTCTAAAAATGCACCTGGATTGCAAAATGAATAGAACCTTCTGACGGATGTGAGGACAGTTTTAGATCGGACCTCTAACCGTGGTCTGCAGACCAAGCTCTTTGGGCACCTGGGACACTCACATGGCACCAGTTTGATGGAACACACACCCACAGTGGCCGCCAATGAGATTTCCGGGGGATAAATGATTTCCTCCCTTATGGTACACCAGGAAGTGCTGGCTGTTCACTGCTTGCAGGGCCCTGGGGCACGCTTTCCAGGCTTGCTCTGCTGGGGCTATTGTCTAATGAACTCAAGGCTCAGCCTCTGGAGACTGTTCCAGGCCCAACCTGGTCACCTCAAGGACTAAAGTGATCTGTATCTTCTGGCACACTTACGACCCTTTGGCGGCAGTCCCTCCTGTGGGGATCTCCAGGATCTACTCCTGGAAGCAGATTCTCCAATGACCAGTAGAGGTTCTCGGGGGAATACGTAGCTCTTAAACAGTGTAACTGAGATTTAGGGACCTGGAGCTCTGTGACATTTACAAAGCTAACAACAATGTATGCTGCAGGTTGGGAAACAGATGGACCCGTGGTAACTTACGGAGCAGTCCTGAGAAAGAGGAACCTTCAGGCAACAGGAGTCTGAGCAATCTGAGAAGCCCCCTGTTTTAAAGTGGAGAATCATCAAAAGTTCCAGGAATGGGGCACCTGGGAGGCTCACTGGGTTAAGTGTCTGACTTTCGGTTTTGGCCCGGTCATGATCTCAAGGTTGTGAGATCAAGTCCCACATCGGGTTCCGTGCTCAGTGGAGAATCTGCTTGAGATTCTCTCCCTCTGCCTCTCCCCTGACTCATGCACTCTACCCCACCCCCCTTAAATAAAGAAATAAATCTTTAAAAGAAATGCCAGGAATAGGTGACACTATGTGCCTCAGGGCCTAGGAGTAAAGGGTAAAATGCTAAAAAGAAGGAAATCAGGGGAAAACTGTTCAAAAACCAGTTGAATCTCTAATTTCTCCCCCAAACTAATCCACTGGACAGAAGAGATTCATTTCCTGGAAAATGTAGGACCAAGGGTCTTTGGAGTGCGGATCAAATGGCACAAGTGATAATGTTGGTATTACACAGAAAGCAGGGGAGGTGGTGACTTGACACACATTGTAGTCTGGATTCAAACCTCCCACCTTCCTTCTCCACTCAATTCCCAGAACTCATAGCCAGACCTTTAGTTACCAGGCAGAGGATTGGAAGAGAATCTTCTGGGAATCGGGCCAGATCCAAAGGAAAGTACTAAAGACACAAACACTTTTGGTTCATCCACCCAGGTATGCCATGAGGTTCAAAACATCCACACACATGCTCAGTGTTTCCACTTGGGCTTTTAGACCATCATCTTCCTTCATCTCTTTTGCCTCTTGCCTGATCAATTCTTATTCCTTTCCCAAGTAGTTTCTCTCAGGATAGAGCCTTGTACAGGAAGGAAACCCATGGTCAGTTCTGAGAGTTCATGAAGCCACCCTGTTCTAGTCCTTTCTTTGGTTTCTCTTCCTGGAGGTCCCTTGAACTCTCTCACAAACTGGGCAGAGCATAACCCCCACAAATTTAAGCTTTAGTTCTTAAATTTCCCTGCCACGCTTTGCAGTGACTAGCTGAGGGCCATTTTGGGGTGTTCTTTTTAGGTAAGCAAGAGTCATTGGTTTGGCTTTCTAGGCTTGAGAGGTTTTTAAAGTCTAATCTCACATTCCTTATGAAAAATTATAGCAAAGCAAGCTCAAAAAGGCTTATGCGATCAATCACCATTCTTGCTTTACTGATATAAAAACTGAGGACAAATCTAATAAGATTAGACTTATTTCATAAATAAGAAAAAGGGGGAGTGACTGTAGAAAGGAATTTTGTTTATTGGAAAGCTACAGTGCACCCATGTGGGTTCTCAGTTCTTTCAGTTTCTTCTGATACCTGGCTACAACTCTTTAAACTGATGTTTCTAATTCTTCTCCCACTCTTGTGTCTTGGTATCACTGAAAATGAAAACTGTCCTTTTCCTGAAGTCCTGGAAGCTGAGCTGGAGGATTTGATGTAAACATCAAAGAAATCACCAGGACAGATCTCAGATGGGCAACCTTCATGCTGGCTGCTATATGGGCAACTCAGAAAGTTCATTGGAACACTCACTGCCATCACCAAAGATATTCAAACTGCAAAGCAGGAAATCCACTGGATTGCCACTGCCATTCTCCAGCACAGGATCTAGAAATTTCCTCAACTGACTGGCTGTACTCTGGACTCAGAAACTGGATTGCCAGTCTGAGACTTTGTTTTTCTTTTATTTTCATAAATTGCCTTCATGCATGCTAGACTGCTGGCACCATCCAGCAAATATACCCTACAGCCAAGCTCCAAAGATGCTTCAATTGGCCCTTAATGAACAAAAGGAGATCAACTGAGAAGTGCACTTACATTGTTCGAAGGGAAGAAGAATGTTTCTTGAACAAGAGGAGAGAATGATGAGGATTCTCTTATTTACCAAACTTATAGTAATTTTCTGCTGAGCCAGACTAGACCCTGTCCTTGGGCGTGTCCTCTAGAAGCCCAGTTTTAGCAAGAATCCTGGCAAGTCATTTTAATCAGAATCCCGCACTTTTGATAACTGATCACTCTTTCTATCTGACCCTCACCCTCCATCAGCCCCCAGGTGAAGTCTGGGCACCCTGGGCTGCCTTCAGCAAGAATTCTGGTAAGTTGGTTTAGCTAGAATCCCCTACCCTTCTTGTTTCCTCTTAGTAATTTTTCATCCACTGAGTCCCCACCAGCTCCTTGGCTATAAATTCCCACTTTTCTTTGTATTCTAAATTGAGCCTAGTTCTATACTGAGGTCTCTTTTCTCCTAGTTCAATAGCTCCTAAGCAAAATCTGCCCTTACTGCTTTAACTAACAGACTCTGGATTTTCTCTGCCAAGGGAAACCATCTATATACAAAGGCTAAAGAGAGGAATTCCACAGGACTCTTCAGAAGAAATCATTTTATTTTTGAAAGGTTAAGTGAGAGAGAGTGTGGGAAACCTCTAGTTCCTGTTTTAGAAAAACAACAACAACAACAAAAGCTCCTGACTCTAGGAAGTGTTAGCTATTCTGCTGTCCTATATTTGGTTGGTAACTGCTGTTGCTCTGATTGATTTCAGCTGGAAGTGAGATGTAACTTTTTATTTCTGAAATTATGTTTTAAAATTAATTCAACTTTTCTCTCTGGGAAGGAAAAACAGGAAGTAAGGAGATTAAGTTTTTGTTTATTTTTTTTTTTGAGGCAGCCAAAAATAGTCTGTAGGCCAATAAAAAAGATGGTGGAGATGGCAATGATATTAAGGAATCTATCTTGGCAATAGGGTTCTGTGATTAATTTAACTATAACACAGAAGCTAGTTTACAGATGGGTGGCAGAGGAACATGTAATTACCAAGAAATTCAATGGCAGTTAGCCAGTATCCAAAGTCTATGTAGGGGACAAGAGTGATTCAATTAAGAAAGTATGTAGAGAATGTTGGATTCATGTGAAAGTTTCTAATGTCTCCGATAGATGGATTGATGCCAGTGGAATTTGACCCAGCAGGAATCAAGATTCAAGGAAATGATGTTCTAAGAAGATCAAAGTGCAAAGGTAAAAGCTCCAGACAATTAGGCACTCTCATTTACAATAAAGACTTTGGGATGATTCCTACATTTCCAGAAGACAGGAAACCTACATTTCAGGAAGGGCAACATCCTTGTCACTTGATACTGTAGATACTAAGGTATCAGCACCCATTAGCTGAGCCATCCTTTCCAGACTATTCTTTTATCAACTTATAGAAATGAAAACAAAGAAGACTGAGATTTTATTTCACAAATTGTGCAACTCTTATCTCTGAAGCTTAGTACTGAGAAGTGCCATGACTCAGTAAGTTATGAAGACAAAGATACTTCAGATAAAAAACATGAATGGGGGGATGCCTGGGTGGCTCAGTCGGTTAAGCGGCTGTCTTCGGCTCAGGTCATGATCTCAGGGTCCTGGGATCGAATCCCACATCGGGCTCCTTGCTCCGCAGGGAGCCTGTTTCTCCCTCTGCCTCTACCTGCCACTCTGCCTGCCTGTACTCTCTCTACCTCTCTGACAAATAAATAAATAAAATCTTAAAAAAATATATGAATGGTAACTAAAGCCATAGTTAGTTTTAAAATATGGGATGCATTTAACTTAGGAAGCTAAAAAACATAAACAATAAAAAAAATCCCAATGAAATAGAGACAATGTATGTTTTCTGTCCTAATTTTAAACTCAAAGCCTAGCAGAAAGTAGAAATTCAATTGCTCAATGAATATATAAATGTGACATTGTGAATGAGCATGTGTAAGTGAAGACTTAATAAGGATAAAAAATAAAATTAATGAGGTATGAAAAAATGAGCTAAAAAACAAAATTTAAAGTATTTTTTACGATGGTATTAAATGAAAGTTTTTGGGTAGTTTGTTTGTTTGTTTTGGAGGGGTTGGTAGCCGCATTTATCTTTGATTGTTTTTATACTATTTTCCTGTATTGCATAAAACAAAATCTTCCTATGAAATGTGAAATTTAGTGTCAAGAACTGGAAGGGTCTGAAATTGACCCACTTGGAAGATAACAAATTAGTCTGCCAGTGTTTTATATGAGCTGGTAGAGAGCCTGAAACTCTCGAATCCCAGATGAGGGACTGTATCATTCAGAACAGCAGTAGAAGCCAGATGATCAGCATTTGCTTTGGTTCTGCAAGACATACACCCCAAAGGGCAATGCACAGAGGGCTGGATGATACTGACACCAACAGTGGGGTGGATTACGGGAGAGAAACTCTTGAGTTTAAGGCACCTGAATATTTTAAAGTAGCAATAATTCTTTCTGGGTTTTGCCCTGAAGGGAGAAACTATTTCTGTCTTCCAAGACTATTTGCTACATAAACACCCTTGAAAAGATAGTCTGCAATTAAATCATTCAGTCAGATGTGTAGATATGTGAGAAACCCACCCACCGAGAATTGTCTTCCAACAGTTATGGAAGGAGGGAAGGAAGCACAATTTTTGAATGAGCAGCGGTAAATAGGTTTGTAGGATTATAAAATAACAGATGGATATTTTCCACCATTTTCTGAGTATTTTCCTGTTGGATCACCCATTTTGATGCTGATGGCATCTTAGGAAATAAGCAGTAGTTTCTTGTAATTTTTTACTTCATGATTTCTTTGAATTGAATAGATTTTTGCCGCCTCCTCTAACCCCGATTTTCAAATTGTTTTGTAAGTTTCTAATTTCCTCTATTAAATCTCTTCCTTCTTATAATAGTATGTTTTCTGTTTTTCTGAGCAAACCCTATCTGATACGACCTATGATATAAGAATATGAATTCAGAAAACAGGCTCTCATAGGTGGGAATCTGGGATTGCTCATTGGAAGGTCATGTGACTCTGTCATCAGTGGAGAATGGAAAGCTCGTAGTCCAAAGAAAACAATAGGACACAGGAAATAAATACGAAATAGGAAATAAAGCGTCCATTGTACTAATGGCACAGTTGGAGAAGCAAGATCCTTTTAGGACTGCTCTTAGAAATATATTTTTTTAGTAACTTATAGATATGGAGCTACTAAATACAGAACCAGAAATAAGATTTCATCTTATGAGTTGCAGATTTACAAGACACATGGAATTTTAACAATGCTTTGCCTCTTGGGGCACCTGGGTGGCTCAGTGGGTTAAAGCCTCTGCCTTCAGCTCAGGTCATGATCCCAGGGTCCTGGGATCGAGCCCCATATCGGGCTCAAGGCTCAGCAGGGAGCCTGCTTTCTCCTCTCTCTCTCTCTGACTGCCTCTCTGCCTACTTGTAATCTCTGTCTGTCAAATAAATAAATAAAATCTTTAAAACAAAAACAAAAAACAATGCTTTGCCTCATACCTAAAAGTTAGGGCACTGATTAGGAAAGAGTAGAACCTCTAAGAATTGAAGTAGGAACCTTCCAATGGATTCCAATGAATCTGAAGAGTTTAAACTGCCTACTTCCACTGATCTTTACTTTCCATCAGAAGCAGCCCATCTTTGCCTCTCTGGAAACATTAGTCTCACTTCACCTGATGATTCTAGATGACCTCAGTGAAGCCTCCTCTTATAAGGAAATGCCAGTTCCATTCAAGACCTACCCCACCATCTTTCATTGCTTTCAGACGTGGAATTAGAAGTTTAGCACAGGATGAGGGGGATAATTATAAGGTCTAATCCAGGAGGAGGTGGCGTAGACGCTGAAACAAAACCAATATTTTCCAAATTTATGTTTATAGAAACTGGGGTGAATGCTGGTAAAAATGATTCTAAGGGTTTTACAGCAGGACAAAACAAAATGAAACAAAACAATAACAGCAACAAACAAAAACATACACAAGGTTAGATTACAGAATGGTTGCCCTTCCCAGACATTCTGAAGTTACCATGTTCCTGCGAGTGGCTAGGAATGACTCTAAGAGTTTACTCAGTATGTTGACTTAAATCTGAACATATCACTGACCTAAATTACATAAGTATGAAGTGCCAGGACTTAGTATAATGCAGACTAATGAATCTAAGAGCTTAAGGATGTAAGCATACTGTTGACTATTAATTACATGAAACTCATGCATATATGCCCTTATTGTTAACCTGAGAATAATTTAGAGACTACTTCCTTCACCAAAGTTTGGAGGAATAGGTCACCCTAGTGTCTTTGAAGAGCGTGGCGGTAGCTGTCCTTTGCAAGCTGGATTAGACTAGGAGAGAAAGTGCCATTGAAAGGGAGTCCCTGGTTTTAAAGGATATAGGGATCTCAAAATGGCAGAAGCCAGGTGGCAGCATCAACTGCCAGAGACAAGGAGGTGCCATCACTGTAAAAGGCAGAGCGTGAAGCAGAGTGGCTGTACTGTGAGAGTCTAGGTCTTGATAATTGAACAGCCTAGTAAGTTGTACTTGTTTTTTATGACCTATACTTGATTTGGATATTGGATAAAATCTCTAGGTTTAGTGATCAGAGACTTGAACTGAGTCAGAGTCAGAGTTTGGTTTTACTGTGATCAAGCATTAAATGGAATTTGGGCCAATGTTCTTTCTGACACCCTGTGATTATTATTCCAGCTCCTGAATGCATGGTTGAAATAGATATAATCAGCTACTGACAGAGTCTCCACGTTGGCTTTCTAACCTATAGAAGAAGACTGTATAGTAATCTATATATAAATAGGATAAGAAAAATAGCAGCAAGCAAGTGCTCCCCTCTACCAAAATAGTAAATGAAAATTAATGACAAATTATGGGCAATTGCAGAGATTATTGCCACCATCAAATACTTGAAAGATGCAGGATGAATTTTTTTTTTATAATTACATTCCTATGTAACCCAACTATTTGTTTTGTGCAAAAGATAAAGAGATCTTGTAGAATATCCATTAGTTATCATAAATTAATCAGGGGATGACTCTAATTTTAGTTGCTGTTTCAAACGTAGTATTATTATTAGAGTAAATCAGCTCAGCCCCTAGTACTCAGTATATAGCTATTTCGCAGGACATATTTATAATCTCACCTCAGAGCTATATCAGTTCTTTCTCTTCATCATAATATGTTCTACAGGAAACCGTCACACAGGATTTTACAGTTATCCACTGTATTGATGATGTCATGGAAATTGCTTGTTAAGACATGTGTACTAAAGGGTGGAGAAGATTCTCATAGAAATTCAGGGAACTTGATGGATTTTCTAGGAGTTTAAGAGGATGTACCAGGCATGTCAAGCTATCCCATCCAAAATGAAAAAAAAAAAAAAAAAAGTTACTATTCCTTAGACTTCTATCATAACAGAGTCATAGGTCTTGGTGGGGCTTTTGATTCTAGAGGCAATACGTAGTACCACATTTCAGGAGGCTCTAATCCACTTACCAAGTAACCCTAAAGCTGTCAGGTTTGAATGGAGCCCAAAAGAGGAGAAAACAGTGTCATTGGCTTGGGCTGAATGGCGTGTTGATCTGCCACTTAGAATTTATTAACCGCCTAATTCAGTGAATGTTCTCTAACACCTTCTGGAAATGTCTGATGGGTATATGATAATATAAATCCCTAGGTTTTTTGTTTTGTTGTTGTTGTTGTTGTTTGTTTGTCTGTTTTTAGAACTACCTTTCACAGTTAATTGTTTTCCTTTTAAGAACTAGCCCCTAGCTTGCTTCTCAGCCTTGGGAGTGATAAGATGACTCACTACAGAATGTAAATCAACCATGCTACCTATGGCTTCTGTCTCAAACTGGATGTTATCTGCTCCTAAGATTAAGAGCATGCCCCGCTTCACTGAATCAGCAAGTAGAAGTTATATATATAACATCATGTCCAAATAGGTCAGCACAAGCATGTTGTCTGAGTAGGTGACTCAGACTCCCAAAGCATCTCTTTCTGCTTCATTGTCACTTTTCCTTCTACTCTAACGAATGGACCTGTGGGCAATAGTTTCCTCTGACTAGTTGTCTGAAGCAAAAAAAAAAAAAAAAAAAAAAAAAAGTCATTGGTTTTTGAGGTAAAATTTGGCTTAGAGATAATTCTGGATGATAGGCTGCCCCTGATTTGAAGAGCACAGCAACTTCATCATAGCCCCACAAGGAAACGAGAAAAAAAAACTTCCCAATGGACAGAATTTTAAGTACATTGTATTTTTGTTTTTTTTTATTAATTTGTTTATTAAGATTTTATTTATTTATTTGTGAGAGAGAGAGAGAAAGTAAGAAACTACACAAGTGGAGGGGGAGGGGTGAAGGGAGAGGGAGAAGCTGAACCTTGCTGAGCAGGGAGTGGGATGCAGAGCTTGATCCCAGGATCCCTAGATCATGACCTGAACCGAAGGCAGACGTTTAACTGACTGAACCACCCAGGTATCCCAAGAAATACATTGTATTTTTTAATTTAGTTTGAAGGGATAACAACCAGCAGGATGGATGGATACTAGTTCATGAGCAAAGACTAATGGATAAGCTGGATAATTATAGACTTGAGTGGAATAAGAGAGGAAGCTTAATGGTATAGAGGTCATGTGGTACATGTGAATCCTCATGAAAGCATCCCAGAGAAGACCTTTAATAATATTTGGATACAATCCATTCTCTGGATATCAATTTGCTTCTTTTCACAGTCAGTCCAGTGCTTGGCAATTGGACTCATAAAAGAAATTGCCAGAATAAGGATGGAATCTAAACAACACAAGATTTTTCCCCACAGAGTTCATATGGCGAATACCACAGCTGAATGGTTAACCGACAGCCCAGGGCAAATACGAACCCTTGATATAGCATCATTTCCTAGCACGCCTCATGAATGACTCAGTGGCAGAATGATTATATTGGACCCCTACCATCCTGGAAGGGGAAAAATTTTTCCCTTTGGAAAATATATGTACTTTGGCTATGGATTATATTCCCCCATGCACATGCTTCTGCCAGCGTTACCTCCTGGATATTTATTTATTGGATACTTTATTCTATGTTGGTAACCCACATAACATGGCTTCTGACCAAGTGCCTCATCTTACAGCAAAAGCAGTGACTCATGTCCATGAGACTCACTGGTTTTACCATGTACCATGTCATCCAGAAACTGCTGTCTTGATGGAATAGTGCAATGGTGCATTGAAGAACCAGTCAGCTCCCTGCTGGGAGAACAACACAGCCCATATATGCAAATACCTTGTAAGTCTGAAGGGACATTGGACAAGATTTCGTGTATGTTCTAATAACAACTGCAACTAATACACAATTCTGCTTCTGCGATCACCAGGAGACACGTGGTCCAAGGGCATCAGAGTGGAGACAGCCCCTTTCCCTGTTTCTTCAAAGTTGTGTTCACTAACAATTTGGTTTCCATCCCTGTCATGTTGATCTCTGTTAGATTTGTGAGTTGAATTTTCACAAAAATGGTTCTCGTCACCTGAAAGTTGAGAATTTCACAGTTGAGAACAAATTTTTCAAAAGATTTGTTTATTTGAGAAAGAGTGAGAGAGAGGAAACACGAGCAGGGGGAGGGACAGAGAGTCTTAAGCAGACTCCACTCTGAAAAAACGCAGAGCTGTACGCAGGGTTGGATGTCACAGCCCTGAGATCATGACCTGAGCCCAAACAAAGAGTTGGACACTTAATCCACCACCTCCCAGGTGGCCCCGCTGAACCATTTTGAGCTCCTCTCGCCATTGACCTAAAGGGCAAAGCAGGTGTTTAATGTCTGGATGGTTGATCCTGCTTATCAAGGAGAGATGAGATCACCATTGCACATTCTGGGGCATTCTTTCTATTACTACTCTTGTTGCTGCTGCTGTCGTGATTACCAAGAACAATTCAGAAATGACATTTGGGTCATTCAACCAGACAAAGAACAATGACCACCCTAGGAATGCTGGCTGAGACAAGGAACAAGACATTTCTATATGTTATGCTCTGCTCACCATGGAAGAAGGAAGTTGTAAAAGCCAGCTAGACAGAGAGCTTCATGACTTGTCACCATATGGATATACATCTTCGTCCTGTTTCCATATACATATGATGAAAAATGTTGACTGAAGCAAAAAGTTAAAAATACATTATTCATAATTCACCAAACTAAATAATTGTAAAAGAAACAAAGAATTAAGCCTGGAAATGATATTATTACTTAAGTTTATAGCGTTTATACTTTTGAAGTTATTAAAACTTAAAACCTCACTAAGACTTTGAGGAGAAGTTAATGCGTGCCTGGGCACATGTTTCTGTCTGTATATAATAATGACTCTGTTTTTCCCACTCTCTCCTTACCTACCATTTTATATGGAGTGTGTCGTTCCCAGTGGTTATCCTTCTAATTTAGTTATAAGATGTCAAAGAGGGATTATACAGTAGGTATGCATGTTTTTCCTTACTCTCTCATGTGTTCATTTTATGTCCAAAGTAATTTTTCCTCCCTCCTTTTCTCTTCCCTTCCTAAGGGAACATAAAATAATTGATATACGTTCAAAGCTGCCGCTGGAAGTCTTCCTTTGTTATTTCTCAGGATCTACGGGAACAAAGATGAACATTAGCTACTGGGGAGGAAGCATTCCTCTGACTTGAGGGAGCTGTAATCTGTTTTCCTCCTGCATCCTGCATTCTTTCCCTTCAGTGTTTTTCCAGGGCGGTACAGAGAGAGCCCCAGAACCCTTGGCGATCTTGCCAAGAACAAATTGTGAAGTCGTTGCTAAACTCATTACCTGCTAAGATATTGTTGTTCATCTTAATTTGACAAAATACACATTTCTGGCCAAAAGAGTGTACTTCCTTAGGTAGTAAGAGACTCTGTAAATAATTCTTAGAAGACTGGACTATCATTACAGTCTTCTTTGGCCAAGCCGGGTGAATCCTGGAGGGAGTTTTCAAAATATACTTTAAAAGAAATTATTAATTATGTCAGGAAGAAAAGAGAGCATATATATATATATGTGTGTGTGTGTGTGTGTGTGTGTGTGTGTGTGTGTGTGTGTGTTCAAACCATGTAGAAGACTTCATCTGCTTTGAGTCTCAGGGAAGTCACAGGGCTAGATAAATGATCTCAGTGTCAGTGTTTGGGGGGAGATCCTTCCAGAAAAGTTGCTGGGTAGATGCATATGAGAACAAACTTTCTAAAGGCATCAGCTGAGAGCAACAGAGCGCTTCACCTCTGTGAGATAGTTCTCCCCTCTGCCTTCGCAGGGCACATAAACAGGGCAGATAAGACCGGGAAGAGAGGCATTCATATCTTTACAGTGTTTGCATTTAAGCACATGAGAGAGTGAAGAGGAGGCACGGAAACACGTCTGATACCCTGCTCCGTGACAAATGGCTTAGTGTTATCATCAAAGTCCTACGCTGGAGGAACTGGCCGCATGTATGTTGACCGTCCCAGAGGCAGGCACCCCACAGTTCAGGTGGCAATGATGGACCACGACACCCTGAGGAATGGGGTTCTGTGCCCTCATGTGTCCCCAACCTTGGAGGACAGATGCCAGGTGTTGAACAACACCATTCATTTGTGGCTTCCTCTGAAGCAGGGATGTTGGGGAAGTTATGTTTAAGCTTGGACCCATTGTGAAGAAGCAGGGAGGAGGAGGAAAGGATACATCTCCCCTGTGCTCTAGGGAAGAGAATGTTGGCTGCCTCTTCCTTACAACCGCACCTGTTCCCGTAGCATCAGGGTGCTATTACCATTTTTTTTTAAAGATTTTACCTTTTTTTTCTTAAATATTTTACAAAATGTCTGACAGAGAGAGGCACAGTGAGAGAGGGAACACAAGCAGGGAGGGTGAGAGAGGGAGAAGCAGGCTTCCTGCTCAGCAGGGAGCCTGGTGTGGGAGTCATGACCCCAGCCGAAGGCAGATGCCCAATGACTGAGCCACCCAGGCACCCCCTGACCCCTATTCTATAGCCATTTGTCCAGGATCTTTGGGACATTAGTGTTTTTTTATTTTTATTTTTTTAACCTATTTGTTATTTGATTTCTTTTCTGATCTAATGTTAACTAGCATCTATAATGTGCTGAAAAAGAAAACACTTTTATAAAGAAAACACTAACAGTATCTCACAAATACCCATGGTTTTGTGTGCTAGCATAAAAAAGGCAAAACCTTTAAATTCATTGTATAATGTGTAGAATTTTGTTACTTTTGAGATGCTATGTGCCCTTTGGTTCATCTGCTATCAGAACCTGGTAAACCATATTGAAATAAAGTAATTGCAGAAAAAGTCTGAAAGATTTTCAGCTGAATATATATTAGTCATTTTTTGTGTATGTGTTTTTCCCCCCAAATCACATTTTTTTTAAATATTTATTTGACAGAGAGAGAGATCACAAGTAGGCAGAGAGGCAGGCAGAGAGAGAGGGGGAAGCGGGCTTCTTGCTGAGCAGAGAGCCCAATGCAGGGCTCGATCCCAGGACCCTGAGATCATAACCCTGGCCGAAGGCAGAGGCTTAACCTACTGAGCCACCCAGGTGCCCCCCAAATCATATTTTATTTCCTTTTTCACCTTGACAAAGAATTATCAGCAGGAGATACCTGTGGTTATTATTACACAATGAAGACATTTCCAAATTGTGTCTCCAATCTCTTCAAAGGACAAAGCACTTTCATATTTAAAATATTAGATAGCTGGGGCCCCTGGGTGGCTCAGTTAGTTAAGCATCTGCCTTTGGCTCAGGTCATGATCCAGGGGTCCTGGAATGGACCTCCACATAGGGCTCCTTGCTCAGCAGGAAGCCTGTTTCTCCCTTTGCCTCTGCCCGCCTCTCTGCCTGCTCAAGCTCATTCTCTCTCTCTCTCTCTGTAAAATAAATCAATACAATCTTTAAAAAATATATTAAAAAATAAAATATTAGGAAGGCAAAGTTGCCTAGCTTCAAGTGAAAAATTAATCATTTCAAGAGCAATGATCATATGGAATATATTATTAAGAGCTTTCACTGAGAAACAAAGGAGAGTTCTGTCTTTCTGAATTAGCCTAGCCAAATAAGGAAGAGGCAAATGGAGAGTTTAGAAAAGGAAGACCCCATTAGCTCTGCAGTTGGGGGTTTCCCAGGGGCATTTCCGCTTGTCCAGTGTTGGGAGTAAAGCTCTTAAATAACTCAGTGCCATAGGGTGATTGTGTCAGTATCACTTCACTTTGGGGGGAGCAAGAATGTGGTAGAATTGGGGACATGACTGGGCACCAATAGATGTTGGTAAAGAAAAGAGCACTTAAAAATTAATAGATTTTTTTGGAGTGGTCTTAGGTTTACAAAACATTGAGCAAGAAGTACACGGAGTTCCCCTGTGCCCCTCACCAACCCCCCTCCTTGCACAAAGCAGTTTCCTCTGTATTTAATATCTTGCTTTACTGTGGCATGTTTGTTAAAATTGGCGAGCCAGTGTTAATATCTTGTTACTAACTAAAGCCCATTGTTTACATTAGGGTTAATTGTTTTTGTTGTACATTTTATGGAGCTTGACAAATGTATGTTACAGTGACACTGTTACAGTGTCATGCAGAATGATAGCTTCAATGTCATATTGTGTTTTCATTTCACATTTTAAAAATGATTTACTGAGCAAATATTAGGTTAAAATAGCTTTCGCTCTGTGCCCGTTAGTCTCCAATTGCTCTGTGATATCATTCACTGTTCTACATCCTGCTCTATGCCCTTGGTGGTGACCTCTACTGACTACATCACTGGGGCTCCTCTCTGAATTTGGGTTGGGTTTGGTCAGGGAAAGTTGCCAGCAGGTGATATCGGAGGTGAGGAGAAAAAGATCAGGATGTTTACTCCCTGCTTTCTCCTGTCAAGCTAGGGTTTGGCAACAGTTCTACCCATGTTCCTCTATCTGTGGCTGGAATGGGGGCTCTCCTCTTCCAAAGGTAGAGGTCTAAGCTCATTCTAGAAATAGATCCTTCCCATATGCCCCTGGGCTAAGGGTAGTAACTCCTTCCTATTTTAATGATTTCTTGTGTGCTTTCCCATCCCTTGTGGATTTCTTTTTGTTGTGTACACCTTTGTAAAATGACCCTTTATTAAATTCTCTTCAATTACCCCTTGATTGTGCAACTGTGTCCTGCAGGAAGCACACACATCTATTCCATTGACTTTTTTTTTTTCCTTTTAAGTTTTACTTATTTATTTATTTGAAAGGGAGAGCACCAGTGGGGTAAGGCACAGAGGGAGAAGCAGACTCCCCACTGATCAGGGAGCCTGATGCTCGTCTCAAACCTGAGACTCTGGGATCATGACCAGAGCTGAAGGCAGATGCTTAACCAACTGAACCACCCAGGTCCCCCTGTTCTATTGACTTCTTACAGCATTCTTAGGAATTCTAGCCTGTAGCTTTATCCTCATTTTATTTCATGATTAATTAGTGATTACTGATTAACTGGTGATTAACTGCCACCAACTTTGGCTTTCTTTTTCGACATTCTTCTGGCTATTCAAGGTCTTTTCTGGTTCCATATAAATTTTAAGATTATTTGTTCCATTTCTTTGAAAAAAAAAATGGATGGTATTTTGATAGGGATTGCATTAAATGTGTATGCTTTAGGTAGAAGAGACATTTTCATAATATTTGTTCTTCTAATGCATGAGCATGGGACATTTTTCCATTTCTTTGTATCTTCCTCAATTTCTTTCATGAGTACTTTATAGTTTTCTGAGTATAGATTCTTTGCCTCTTTGGTTAGGTTTATTCCTATGTATCTTATTGTTTTGGGTGCAATGGTAAATGGGACTGACTCCTTACTTTCTCTTTCTTCTCTCTTATTGGTGTATAGAAATGCAACTGGTTTCTGTGCATTGATTTTTTATCCTGACAATTTATGGAATTCCTGTATGAGTTCTAGCAGCTTTGGAGTGGAGTCTTTTGGGTTTTCCACATAAAGTATCATATCATCTTCAAAGAGTGAGAGTTTGACTTCTTCTTTGCCAATTTGGATGCCTTTTATTTCTTTTTGTTGTCTGATTGCTGAGGCTAGGACTTCTAGTACTATGTTGAATAGCAGTGGTGATAATGGACATCCCTGCTGTGTTCCTGACCTTAGTGGAAACGTTCTCAATTTTTCCCCATTGGGGATAATATTCGCTGTGGGTTTTTCATAGATGACTTTGATGATATTGAGGTGTGTATACTGTGTCCCTACACTTTGAAGAGTTTTGATCAAGAAAGGATGCTGTACTTTGTCAAGTGCTTTTTCATCATCTATTGGGAGTATCACATGGTTCTTGTTCTTTCTTTTATTAATGTGTTGTATCACATTGATTGATTTGTAGATGTTGAACCAATCTTGCAGCCCTGGAATAAGTCCCACTTGGCCATGGTGGATAATCCTTTTAATGTACTGTTGGATCCTATTGACTCATATTTTGGTGAGAATTTTTGCATCTGTGTTCATCAAGGATATTAGCTGTAATTCTCTCTCTCTCTTTTTAAGATTTTATTTATTTGACAGAGAGAGATCACAAGTAGGCAGAGAGGCAAGCAGAGAGAGAGAGAGAGGAGGAAGCAGGCTTCCTGATGAGCAGAGAGTCTGATGTGGGACTTGATCCCAGGACCCTGAGATCATGACCTGAGCTGAAGACAGAGGCTTAACCCACTGAGCCACCCAGGCGCCCTGTAATTCTCTTTTTTGTTGGGGTCTTTGTCTGGTTTTGGGATGAAGTAATGCTGGCCTGATAAAATGAGTTTGGAAGTTTACCTTCCATTTCTATTTTTTGGAACAGTTTCAAGAGAATAAGTATTAATTCTTCTTTAAATGTTTGATAGAATTCCCCTGGGAAGCCATCTGGCCCTGGGCTCTTGTTTGTTGGGAGATTTTTGATAACTGCTTCAATCTCCTTATTGGTTATGGGTCTGTTCAGGTTTTCTCTTTCTTCCTGGTTCAGTTTTGGTAGTTTATACATCTCTAAGAAAGCATTCATTTCTTCTAGATTGTCAAATATGCTGGCATATAGTTGCTTATGATATGTTCTTATCATTGTATTTCTTTGGTGTTGGTTGTGATCTCTCCTCTTTCATTCATGATTTTGTTAATTTGGGTCCTTTCTCTTTTTTTCTTGATAAGTTTGGCCAGGGGTTTATCCATCTTATTAGTTCTTTCAAAGAACCAGCTTCTAGTTTCATTGATTTGTTCTACTGTTCTTTTGGTTTCTATTTCATTGATTTCTGCTCTGATCTTTATTATGTCTCTTCTCCTGCTGGATTTAGGCTTTCTTTGCTGTTCTTTCTCTAGCTTCTTTAGGTGTAGAGTTAGGTTGTGTACTTGAGACCTTTCTTGTTTCTTGAGAAAGGCTTACATCAGTCTTTACTTTCCTCTCAGGACCACCTGTTGTGTCCCACAGATTTTGAACTGTTGTTTTTTCATTTTCATTTGTTTCCATGATTTTTTTCAATTCTTCTTTAATTTCCTGGTTGACCCATTCATTCTTGTAGGACACTCTTTAGCCTCCATGTATTTGAGTTCTTTCTAACTTTCCTCTTATGATTGAGTTCTAGCTTCATAGCATTGTAGTCTGAAAATATGCAGGGAATGATCCTAATCTTTTGGTACCAGTTGAGACCTGATTTGTGACCCAGGATGTGATATATTCTGGAGAATGTTCCATGTACACTAGAGAAGAATGTGCATTCTGTTGCTTTGGGATGGAATGTTCTCAATATATCTGTGATGTCCATCTGGTCCAGTGTGTCATTTAAGGCCTTTATTTCCTTGTTGATCTTTTGCTTGGATGATCTGTCCATTTCAGTAAGGGGGGTGTTAAAGTCCCCTACTGTTATTTTATTACTGTTGATGTGTTTCTTTGATTTCATTGTTAATTGGTTTATATAGTTGGCTGCTTCTATGTTAGGGGCATAGATATTTAAAATTGTTAGAACTTCTTGTTGGACAGACCCTTTGAGTATGATATAGCATCCTTTCTCATCTCTTATTATAGTCT
>NW_019154124.1:9390614-9621061 GCF_002288905.1 Enhydra lutris kenyoni
CATGGTAAATTGTTTTCCAACCCCTCACTTTAAATCTGGAGGTGTCTTTAGGTCTAAAATGAGTTTCTCGTAGACAACATATTGATGGGTTTTGTTTTTTTTTAATCCATTCTAATATCCTGTGTCTTTTGATTGGTACATTTAGCCCATTTACATTCAGGGTAACTATTGAAAGATATGAATTTAGTGCCATTGTATTGCCTGTAGGGTGACTGTTACTGTATATTGTCTCTGTTCCTTTCTGGTCTACTACTTTTAGGCTCTCTCTTTGCTTAGAGGAGGCCTTTCTATATTTCCTATAGGGGTGGTGGTTTGGTGTTTGCAAAATCTTTTAGTTTTTGTATGTCCTGGAAGTTTTTTTTATCTCTCCTTCTATTTTCAATGATAGCCTAGCTGGATACAATATTCGTGCTGTATATTTTCTTCATTTGGTGCTCTGAATATATCATGCCAGTTCTTTCTGGCCTGCCAGGTCTCTGTGGATAAGTCTGCTGCCAATCTAATATTTCTACCATTGTATGTTACAGACTTCTTGCCCCAAGCTGCTTTCAGGATTTTCTCTTTGTCACTAAGACTTGTAAATTTTTTTATTAGATGATGGGGTGTGGACCTATTTTTGAGGGGAGTTCTCTCTGCCTCCTGGATTTTGTTCCTTTTGCCATATTAGGAAAATTCTCTACTATATTCCCTCCAATATACTTTCTGCCCCCCTCTCTCTTTCTTCTTCCTCTGGAATCCCAATTATTCTAATATTGTTTCATCTTATGGCATCACTTATCTCTCAAATTCTCCCTTTGTGGTCCAGTAGTTGTTTGTCTCTCTTTTGCTCAACTTCTTTATTCTCTGTCATTTGGTCTTCTATTTCACTAATTCTCTCTTCTGCCTCACTTATCCTAGCAGTAAGAGCCTCCATTTTTTATTGCACCTCATCAATAGCTTTTTTTAATTTCAGCTTGGTTAGATTTTAGTTCTTTTATTTCTCCTGAAAGGGATTTTATTTCTCCACACACTGTTTCTCTAATATCTTCCATGCCTTTTTTGAGCCCAACTAGCACCTTGAGAATCGTCATTCTGAACTCCAGATCTGACATATTACCAATGTCCATATTGATTAGGTCCCTAGCCATTGGTACTGCCTCTTGTTCTTTTTTTTGCGGTGAGTTTTTCCACCTTGTCATTTTATCCAGATATGAATATGCAAATGAGAGAATAAAATACTAAGAGGGTGGCAAAGACCCCAGAAAAGTGTACACTAAGCAATTCGGAAGACACCCCAAACCAGGGGAAAAGAAAGGGGGTAAAAAGAATTATATATGTGTGTGTGTGTGTGTGTGTGTGTGTGTGTGTGTGTGTGTGTGTGTATATATATAGTACTAGACTGATGAATAGAACAGAGCTATCCACCTGAATTTGGGTGTATTTTGTTCTCTTAGAAGAAACTACCTCCCAAAATTTTAAAGAAAGAAAAACTTATATATATACAAAAATAAGGGTAAACATGATGAAGAGATGGAATATGACTGTAAAGATGAGAATTAAAAAAAATTTCTAAAAAAGGATTGATAAGATAAGTTGGTTGGAAAAAGAAAGAAAGAAAAAAAAAAAAGAGGAGAGAATGTGCTCAGTTTGGAGACTAAAACAACGCCCTGTGCTAGATTTAGGGTATCTTTTGATCTATTAGAAGAAATTATACCCCAAAATTTTTTAGGAAAAAAAACCCTATATGTATATGAAAAATAATGTTGAATATAATGAAGGATAAAATATGACTATAATAATGAAGGTTTTAAAAAGTTTTTTAGAAAGGTATTGTTAAGATAACCTAGTTTAAAAAATATTAAAAGAGAAAAGAGGAAAAGTTAAAAAAAATAGAATAAGAAAAAACATTTTTTTAATTTAATTTAACTTTACAAGACTAAAGGATCATGGGGACAAAGCCATGAATTCCATGCTTCATTTTCCCCTCCTCTGGAATTCTGCTGTTCTCCTTGATCAGTGAGCTTGGTCTTGTCTGGATGTTCTTGCTGATCTTCTGTGGGAGAGGCCTGTTGCAGTGATTCTCAAAAGTCTTTGCCTGAGGCGGAATTGCACGGTCCTTGCCCGGGGCGGGGCTATGTAATCTCTGCTCGGGTTCGCTCTCGGGGAGCTTTTGTTCTCTGAACACTTTCCATAGAGCTCTGGAGGATGGGAATGAAAATGTTGGCCTCCTAATCCCCAGCAAGAGGAGCTGAGAGTTCGGTGCCCCACTCGTCAGTGTGCCATCAGAGAAAAGCACTCAATCACTCCTGTCTCCCTGGTCGCCAGCCACACTTGGAGCTCACCCGGCCTGTGACTGAGCATTTCTGTCTCTGGCATATATCCCTATTTGGGGCTCCAAACCCAGCAGATTCCTGCTGTGCTGCTCCTCCACAGGAGGAAGTTCAGTCCCCCAGGATCTTCCACTTGTGGAGTCCCTGCTTGAAAAGCAGTGGTTCAACTGTGACTTGGATCATGGTTTAAGGTAACCCCAAACTGAGAGCTCACTCCTTAGCTCTGTCTCTGTAGCTGTCTTCCCTGCTCTGATACCTAAGGGCTCTGCTGCACCCAGACACCGCCAATCCTTCTGTGACCCTGTGGGACCTGAGACCAAACTGTCCCCTCAAGGGCTCCACCCCCCTTAGCCTCTGGAGCAAGACCTCTAAAAGTTCAAATTTTGTGCTCCGTGGTTCCACTGCTTCCAGGAGGTGGCTCCTCTCCCCATGGTCTATCTTCCTGTTGCTTCAGATTCACTTCTCTGCACATCCTACCTTTCAGGAAGTGGTTGATTTTCTGTTCCTAGAATTGCTGCTCTTCTACTCTTAGATCTCCTGTTGAGTTTGTAGGTGTTTGGAATCGTTTGATAACTAGCTGAACTCCTGCAACCTGATGTCATTTCAGTCTGCTACTCTTCTGCCATCTTGGCTTTCCCCTCTCTTTAAAACATTCTAAGTGGTTCTAATATGCAACCCAAACTGAATGGGAGAGACGATGCTGCATGCAGGCCCTAGAAGATGTATTTTATTCTTCGAGAGTAAATATGTGGAGTAGTCAGTCTCAAGACTCAAGATCTAGGTTGTATGCTTGGTGGTTTGGATTTTATCCTAAGGCTAGTGGGGAGTTGCTTGATTTTTTTTTTTAAAGATTTCATTCATTTATCTGACAGACAGAGTCACAAGCAGGCAGAGAGGCAAGCAGAGAGAGAGGGGGGAAGCAGGCTCCCCGCTGAGCAGAGAGCCCGACGTGGGGCTTGATCCCAGTACCCCGGGATCATGACCTGAGCCAAAGGTAGAGGCTTCAACCCACTGAGCCACCCAGGCACCCCAAGTTGCTTGAATTTTATGTGATATGAATTTTAAAAGGATTGCTGTGCTGTGGTGTGGAGAACAGTCTGGAAATAGATCTGATGTTATGCAAGGGGACCACTAACTGAAGTATTTCAGGTCAGGCATGTTGGTGGTCTGGAGAGGGTGGGGGTAGTGTGGAAGTTGAGAAGCAAGTGGATTCACAAGATATTTAGAAAGATTTGGTGACAATGTCTGCAAAGGTGAAAGAATGGAAGAAGTCAAGAGTGACAAGCATCGTTTTCAGAATATAAAACTGCTCTTATTTAGCATTTCCTGGGAAGGTCTGGGAGATTCTTCATTTTGAGGCCTCATTAGCCAAAAATCAGAGAATGCTGGCTAATGCATTTCAATAGCCATATTGGCTCTTAAACTTTGTTGGTTAGAAAGACAAACTTCTGAGTTATCATTGTTGTAACTGACCCTTAGACATCATCTTGAAATGAGTGGAAAGTGTTTACTTACAGAAAAAATTTATTTACTTGCATTAAAGAATGACTCTATATTTAAAACCAATCTCAATGAATTACATGAGTGAAAGAAAAATAGGCTTTGTCAAATTTTAAAATACAACTAGTATGTGTCTTTCATTTTGCTTTCAAAATGTCAGATTCATCTCTCTTTAAGGAATACAGTGGTGAGAAAACACAACACTTCAGAGCTCCTTTAAGAACTACTTTGTAAAAATGGCAAGTTTAAGAGCAGAGTGGTTGACAAGGTTCTGGAAATCCTAAAGGAACAATTTCCAAATATATCATGAGAGTGAGAAATGAATCAGAGATGGATGTAGTCATAGTTTTCAACTGCAATTCAGCTCCATCAGTAGATTTTTTATAAGCATCCTGAAAGAAAAAAATATATATATTTATGATTAAAAAATGAAAATAGTACATTTCATTCTCCTCGTTCAGTATGTAGCAAAGGTGGTGTGAATACACCTCCTACCACATTGAATCACTGGCTCCCTGGGTTGCACCATTCATTACAACAGGTATCTACATCAATGAGGCTAATTTGCATATAAGTATAAAATTTATATAAGGTAGGTTATAGCCTACATTTGGATAATAGTCTCCCTATTATCTATATTTACATTTGGTTTCAATTCAACTGGGTAAATATGGCTTTTGTCATCCTTGGAGAGTCATGTTAAACTAATGTGTCCTTTTATTTATATCATATGTCATTTCTGATGCCAAAAACATGGTTGGCCAATGGTTTCCCGTAAACATATCATGGTAAAACCCCAAACTATTGACTCCTAGATGTCTTTATTTGGTAATGCTACCACTGTCCTAAGGTATTGAATATCAGTTTTTGGTAAGGTGTTATGTGTGTGTGTGCGCGTGTGTGTGCGCACGTGTGTGTGTGTGAGTGTGTGTGTGTGTGTGTGTGTGTGTATGATGTGAAATTTGCTGAAAAATTCTCCTTCAAAACTACAAAGTGAATTCATAGATGGTAAAAATGTATCAAGCAATGAGAGCTATTTTAATGTGGAAAATACACAAGGGTTCCCTCAACTGAAATCCACTGTGTTTCTAGAAACCAGATCTTTAAGCAAATTGCTAAAATATGAGTTAGTCAGTTGTTTCTGCACATCACTGTTGACCAATAGTGGGAAATTCCAAAGCAATCTAATTTGTGAGAAATGTATGTGTCAGAGGATTATATTACAAACTCGGTGTGTTTATTGTTCCTGCTGAGTCTGACAATTTTGCCTGTGTATTTTCCTTTGTTTTCACCTTCAAGAAAGCATCATGTAGGTTAATTATGAACTCTACACCTACATGAATTTCAACTTAATTAGTTTGAGTTATGACTTTGTATGTCACACTAAAACACAGCAAAAGTGAGCTATAGAGTAGATGTTGAGAGAACAGAGTAACATAATATACAGTTGCTATATAGACATGGCTAGTTTGTTGATAGCTATAGCTCGATTAACCAAATTACATATTGTGCATGTGTACTATGAGAAAGGCTCAGAACAAACTTCTTATAATGAAAGGGATAGCAGACCCTCTGAAAAAACCAGCAGGTGCTTGAATAGTGAAAACTGCCTTCCTAGCTCTCTGGGTGTCATTCAATACAATGAAATACATATACCTGAAGAAGAAAGGAGGATACAGCAGTTGGAACTTCTGGACCAAAAGGAGGAGAACAGGAACTGAAGGCATCCCATTGACCTTAAAAGGACAGTGTGGTGGACATCAAGGAGATATGCTTGCTCTGTTCTGAGTCTTTTCAGATGTACCTGAACTTAAACTTTTGGAGAGATTTTGGAAATTTCAGATTTTTTTTTTTTTTTGAGAGAAGACATTTATTTATTATTTTAAACTTTTTTTCAGAGAGAGAGCATGTGTGCATTAGCAGGGATGTGGTTGGTGGGGAAGGAGAGAGAGAGAATCTCAAGCAGACCCCACACTTAGCACCTAGCTGGACATAGGTCTCTATCTCAAGACACTGAGATCATGACCTGAGTCAAAATCAACAGTCAGAAGCTTAATCAGCTGAACCATCCAGGCACCCCTCAGGCATTTTTTTTAAACATTTTATTTATTTATTTGACAGACAGAGATCACAAGTAGGCAGAAAGGCAGGCAGAGAGAGAGAGGAGGAAGCAGGCTCTCCACGGAACAGAGAGCCCGATGCGGGGCTCGATCCCAGGACCCTGGGATCATGACCTGAGCCGAAGGCAGAGGCTTTAACCCACTGAGCCACCCAGGCGCCCCCCTCAGGCATTTTTTAAAAGAAAATTTAATCTAATGTTTCACCTTTTTCCTTTCTCTTTCCTTCTAAAACATGTATTTCTCTATTTTTAAACAAATACCTAAATAAATGGGAAAAAATATTTTTGCTTTTATTTTTTAATTTTCTGTACAGAATAGACTCATTTCCTAGTTTCTGCTAGATAGGGCTTTTCACATTACTTATATGCTCTACAAAGCCATCCATCTATTTGGGCCAAAAATTTGAGGGATGCATATGAAACACTGAAAAAGTATAGGTTTTAGAGTCAGAAAGATCACATTTTGAATGTCAGGTTTGTCAGTAGCTTTGCAACTGTGGGTGAGTTAATAAACCCCTTGGAGATTTATTTTTTCTTCTGTAAAATGGTGATATTTTAGAGAATGAAAATGACCTCTAATTGCTCATTTTTTAAATCTTTCACTATTATTAATTATTATAAAAATGTTCTCCTTTGCCTCAGTGAAAATAATGACTAGGAAAAAAATCAAAGTAAGCAAAATTTGTGCAAGTAAATGTAATTATCTTTAATTGTTATGTTTGCCATTTGTCTCTACAAGCTTTCATTCAGTATAAAGACCAAAGAGCTGTCAACATATATGGGCACTATTTCACTTTTTTTCTTTCTATCTTTTCCCACCTTGGAAATAAATAGATGGTTAACTCAGATAGGCAAAGCGAGTGAAGACAGAATCTGCAAATAGATAAAGTAGATAGCGCTAAATGTAATAAAGCGCTAAATGAATAATAATCGAAAGTTGACTATGTAGAATCTTTCATGACAATTGTTTCATTTCTGTTTCTCAAATAGCATCCCCCAAGACAGAAGGCTTCTTAGCAAAGAAGAAAACTATTAGAGAGGAGTTATATACACAGTCAGAAAAAAGATATGTATTTCATAGTTGCTATGAATTGGGGGAGTCTATGTTCATCAAATTAAAGTTTTAACAAATATTCTGAATTACTTCTGCTGAAACAATTAGGGAAACATTCATAAAAATGATCTTGAGTTTTTTAAAAAGTCAAAGATCATTTTAGTTATATGACTATTGATATGCAATACATGTACTTTGAAAATAGGGTTTCCATATGAAAATTTTAAAGTAATAACACAAAGGAAATCCTGGGTCTATTGCTAGGCAAGTAATTTGTCTTTGATTCTGAGCATTTTTCTCCCTAAATATATTTGAGTTGACTCAATTCACAAATGTTGTTACTGTGACTGAATATCATTAGGAGTGATAAGATGATATTTCTGTCATTATTTGTTTCAGGTTTGTTTTTTGTTTTTTTTTTTTTTTTTGGATGGCTAAACATACTATTTTGCATATAGTATAATATGTATTAGATTTAAATGTGACAGGTATCCACATAAATTTAAAAGATCGTATCTATTGAATCACAATATTTTAGATCTAGAGAGTAACTTGTAGCTCAATTAATTAAATTCTTTTGCTTTCTTGATGAGGAATTGGGGAGATAAAAGGTTGACTTTCCCAAAGACTAGCATTAGATTTCCTTTATTTTAAATCTGAGTGAAGATTAGTTTTTTGGTTCTTAATACAGTCATGAGCTCCAAAACTATGCACAGTTATGATGTTTGGGCAACTTCCAACCCTCTGTTTATTCATGGATCTATTTTTAGGAATCTACTTATGGTGATGATTTCCCTATTTGCAATGACAATGATGATGATAATAAAAACAGTGAGAAGACCATAAAGACTGATAATACAACAATCAGCTTTACCGATGTCCATAAACATTCCATAACACAATCTTCATACATGTGTCAGTGTAGACCCACAGTTTCCCCCAAATCTTCCCATCCCTGACACCAACTCTGTCACTCCTCAGAAGGGGATCTGCTCTGGCCTGACATGAAAGCTTGTGGGAAGGCAGAATCTCAGGCACATCCCAGTTCTACAGACCCACAGGGTGAATTTTGACAAGATGGCTCTCACACGCAGAAACGTTGCTCTAGAACGTCTTTGATGAGTCTCAAGCGCCTCTCTGGGGGGAAGTTGGACTAGTCAATGGAGAATCTCAGACTACCACTTTAAGGTTGCAAATTTTTCTTTTCTTTTATTTATTTATTTATTTATTTATTTATTTATTTATTTATTTATTGGTGTGGGGACAAGTATAGACCATACAATCCATATTCTTTCTGTGGCACTCCCTAAATGTTTGCAATTGCCAAAAAATGAAAGGATTGTTATAATTTCGCCCCAGAACCTGGTGGCAGCTGTATTAATTACCATTTCATGGCTATGTGGTGTACTCTACACTTAGAAAAGAGACCTCACACTTAATAGAAGTGGCTTTGCACTGCATAGCTGTTAAAACTTCCAGCAAATGCTACCAGATAAATTATAAGGGTGAATTAAAGGGCGCCCTTTATAAATAGTCACAAAAGGCCTCAGCAGCTGATTATGGTGTGGGTGTAATTTGCAGAAAGGTTTGCTGTAGGCATGAAACTATAGTACTGCTGTTGGAATACAGCCAAGAGCCTAGCCATTTCCAGGAGCTGTATCACCACCTGCTAGTACCCTTATTCAGAATTGAGTCAGAGGGATGGATGAAGTCTAATGAATCATTACCTCTTCATCTAAAACGCTTAATCTAGCTATTACTTTTCAAATGAGCCTTGTTTGTGCCAGACCCCAGCCTGTGGGCTGACCTGAAGTCGCAG
This sequence comes from Enhydra lutris kenyoni, assembly GCF_002288905.1. Lineage (NCBI taxonomy): Eukaryota > Metazoa > Chordata > Mammalia > Carnivora > Mustelidae > Enhydra > Enhydra lutris. The sequence goes on from NW_019154124.1 coordinate 9,399,416, forward strand.
AGATAAAGGCTTTCTGCCAAATGAGCAAATCACTTAACACAGCCTTTATTCTGAATCAGTTCTGGAGTTTTGTCTGGATCTCTCTCTGGTCCTGGGAGCTCCTCATATCTGAGGACAGGTCCTAAGAAATCTCTATCTCTCTGCCTCGAGTGCAGATTTTATTTCTAGCATTAAGCTAGTCTAGGAGTTAATGGCCTTAAGTGACTTTTGACTCCGAATGACCTGGGAAATGCATCTCCTATAGTCGTTGTTATATAGTAACAAATTGCTTATCACTAAGGTCTGCTGTGGTTTGAGGACAGCTAGCTAGGGAGCAGCAAGCCCTTCCTAAGGCTTACTTTCTCACTTAGTAAGTCCTCCCATTTCCCATCTGATCAGACAAGGATTTTTAAAACTGTGCATGCGTGCGTGCGTGCGTGTGTGTGTGTGTGTGTGTGTGTGTGAAATTTCTGTGTGCCTTCCATAGTTCTAATAATAGCTACATTTATATAGATTTTACGGTGAACAAGGCACTGTTTTTAGCACTTCATATATGTGATCCAATTTAATCCTTACTATGACCGTGACTCAGGTACTATTATCTGTTTTATAGGTAAGGAAACTGAGGCTCAGAAATGTTAAGTTCCTTGATTGAAGCCACGAAGTTAAAAAGGAGGAACCAAAACTCAATTTGAATCCAGGTAGCAGAGATGCTAATTTATACTGTAATAGCTTCATTGATATGGCACCTGCCTTTAGTGGAAGAATGAGGGGACGGGTTGGCAGAAACCCTGAGAGCAGGGACGTCCAATTAGGACCTGGCAAGGAGACTGTCTCTAGCTTTGCTGGTGACCTAGAGTTAATGAGTGGTGAAACAAAGAGAGACCGGCATTTCTTCCTGTCTTCTCTGGCTGGGGAGCAGAAACGTAGGGGGAACATCCTGGCAGACAAAATAAGGAGCAAGTCACGAATTCCTCATTCGGAGAAACAGATGCCAACTCCTAGACAGACTCGTGTGGCCACGCATTTAGGGTCTCAAATAGAGGGTTTTACCATCAGCCTGCTTTCTGGGAGTGGGAACGAACCAGGCTGACCCTGGGGCAGTTGGCCAGCCTGCCAGAAATTGAATGGAAAGATGTAGGCTGATGGAAGCAGATCTGAGAAATGCTGTTTAAGTTCTCTGTGCCCAGATGGAGGAGGAGGTACTGGTAGGCAGGGAACAGGGTGTGGCCTGGTCAGCTATAATTTCCTGGGGGCTGGAGAGAACATAGCTCAGCTAGTCACTCTTCCTGTACTTTGTGCAAAATATCCCCAACTGTGTTCATTAGATTATATAATCTTGAGTATTGGGAAGAAGATAGAATTTTTCTTAAATTCAGCAATGTACAAAGCATTCTTCATGGAAAATGATCTGGTATACTTTAGAGATGGGAGACACGACCGCAGGAAATGATGCTACTATGGGAGAAAATGTTTTTAATTAATACTGGAAGAGTGAAGACTCCACCAGCAAGAAAAACATTTAATATTAAAGTAAAATGTTATTGCCTGCCACTTCCTTTTCTCTTTAGATCATTAACATCGGATTAAACATTTTTAAATGGGATTTCCAACCCATACCAAGCAGCTGTCTTCTATTTCAAAAGATGATGCACTCATGCATATGTATTATGCACTTAATTAAAACTGTTGCATTTTCATTTTAAAAAGTTCTAATGCTGTCCTGCATTTTTATAATAATTAAAATCTCTGGACTGCCATCAGTTTGCATATTTTAAGTGGGAAAGGAGGGTTTGGGTAGGATAAGCATCCCTAAATTCACACAATTGGAGGGGCATGGCCTGACATGAGTGTGCACTGGCCCATTCTCCTGTAGCTGTTCCACTCTTAGGGATTCATTTCTTTTACCTAATGAGGAGATATTTTTCTCTCTGAATTTTTAAATTGTAAATGTAATATACATTCGTTATATAAATTTTAGAAAAATAGAAGAAAATAAAACTTATCTGTACTCCTATTTCCCTGAGATGAACCTTATTAACTCTATTATTGTAGATTTCATTTCTATAAGTTTGTTATGCAGAATCTACATGTTTTATAGAATTTGACTCGTACATGTTTGTAAACACATACTTTTTAGTTTTCACTTAATTTTAGGTGGTGAATTTTTTTTTGTACCTTTAACTCATCTTCAGACATATTTTTCATGACTTCATCATCACCATCAGCATGATCACTGTAGCTATATTTGAACGTTTCACTTTATAATGTATATAATTTAAATTATAGAGAAAATAGAGATATAACTGAATTATATTGGAAAGAAGAAGAGTGACATAAAATCATAGAAGATAAATTCTTAGAGATTAAAGCATGAAATAAACTGATAATGCATACAAATAATTTTTTAAAATATCACAGTATAAGTGGCCAAGTGCCGGGATGGTTTAAAAATCTGCTTCTAAAAAGAGGAACTTTTTTTTTTTTAAAGATTTTATTTATTTATTTGACAGACAGAGATCACAAGCAGGCAGAGAGGCAGGCAGAGAGAGAGGGAGAAGCAGGCTCCCTGATGAGCAGAGAGCCCGATGCGGGGCTCGATCCCAGGACCCTGGGATCATGACCTGAGCCGAAGGCAGAGGCTTTAACCCACTGAGCCACCCAGGTGCCCCAAGAGGAACATTTTTTAGAAAAGAGGAATTCAAATAGGAGACCGATGATTTTTATTATGAGTTCCTCTAAATTACTTGATTTTTAACCATCTGCATATATGTTTTGGCTTTTAAAAAAAGGTATAAATTAACTTTGGCAAAGAGTTAGACATTAAGATTACCTTCAGAATCTTACACCTGAAGTTACTGCAGTTTGCGCGTACGTATGTTTAAGGGAAGGCAAGAAGGGGAATGCTATGTAGGTAGTAGCACAGAAGATAGTAGGGGCTGGCTGTAGTACTCTCCTTAGTGACCTGAGGCCACAGGGGGCTGAGAAAAAAGAGGAGAATTCAGAAGTTCTCTTTGTACCAAAGTGTCACTTTATACAATGTGTTTTGCTTTTGGCTAGTCTCACTGAGTAGACTTGATCAGGTGGGATATAGGATCTCAATAGCAAGGCAAGGGACCTGGAAAAAGGACAGTCCCTCCAAATGCTATCATTATGTAGAAACAGAAGAGAACAGTGTTCTGGGGTGCCTGGTTTGCTCAGTGGGTTAAGCTGCTGACTCTTACTTTGGCTCAGGTCATAATCCCAGGGTCACAAGATGGAGTACCGGTTGGGCTCTATGCTCAGCAAAGAGTCTGCTTGAGATTGTCCCTCTCTTCTTTCATTCACCCCGATCCCCACTCCCGTGTGCGCCCCTGTGTGTGTGTGCGCGCTCTCCTGTTCTCGCAAATAAATAAATAAAATCTTTAAAAAAAAAAAAGGAAGAGCAGTGTTCCAATCAACAAGTCTAGTCATCACAGCCATGTAAAATCCCCTTTTATAAACTGTATAGGGTGCCCAAGCCAGTTTGCTGTAGTGTGATTTTGTTAAAATAAATATGTAGCTACAAATCACATTTCCAAGCTGAAATACTTGGAAAGGAAGAAAACAACTAGTTTTCCCGGAGTGAATTGTGAGTTAAAATAAAAAGCATCTTAGATCTAATGGGAAAATGGAGGGTATCATGCCCACATCATGTTCATCCCTATAACCATTCTCTTTTTTTCCCCTTCTGGTTCAGAGCCAAGTTGTGCTCTCCTTTAGTCTGATTGATGTGTTCGGAAGTTCAGATTAACAGACCTGAAAATTCGACGAAGGCAACCGGTTATTTTATAGATTATATTAATTAACATTTTGAGGTGTTGACAATGTGCCAGGAATTATGTCAGCAACTGGTTTATCGTGGTTGGTAAAACACTCTCCCAGCCCCGAGATCAGCCATTGGGAGGGAGCAACAGTAAGCAATTTCATCGTGGATTTAGGAGAACAACTAAAGTGAACAGCTCAGCCCAGCTGAAATTTCTTTTCCTATATATACCATAAAATGTTAAAATTTAACCATTTCTTGTGGAAAGAGTAAAGAAAGAACATGTAAACAAGAAAAAAATAGTATTATTTTCCTTTGTTAAGAATTCATTAGAGCCTGATAAATCCAGTTCTGGGTCACTAACTGAATTTGGTTTAAAGGAAAAAATGAGAACCGATAGAATATTTACTTTCTGTTTTGGGTGAGCTATTTTTTTTTTTTTAAGATTTTATTTATTTGCCAGAGAGTGAGGGAGAGAAAGCAAGCGAGCACAGGCAGAGACAGAGGGAGAAGCAGGCTCCCCGCCGAGCAAGGAACCAGATGTGGGACTTGATCCCAGGACACTGGGATCATGACCTGAGCCAAAGGCAGCTGCTTAACCAACTGAGCCACCCGGGCATCCCTGGGTGAGCTTTTTCAATAGAGATTTCTCTTCTTGTTCTCCTCCTCCTCCTCCTCCAGGTGAACAGCATTCCCCACTTCTCTCTCTGGTTCCTTTGTTTCTCTCCCTCTCCTAGTGGTTTTCTTTACTTTTTCTTTCTCCCTGTTATTCCTCTTTAGATGCCATTTCTCTCTCGTTTCCCAGCCCCATACCATAAACTGCAGCCATTAAACAGTCTGAAAATTACAATCAGTCAAATCCAGCTTTCAAAGATACATATACTAGGGGCAATACCGGATATTGGCATTCCTGTTTGGGCAGTAAGATGAGTTTTGCCTGCCCTGTGGTAGGCAAAAACACCATCCCCAGAGATGTCCATGTCCTCTGTCCAGAACCTGAGAATGTGTCCAATTACATGGCAAAGGGGAATTAAGGGTATAGAAGGAAGATTGCTAATTAGCTGACCTTGAGATGAGGTTTCCTGATTTATCCAGGTGGGCCCAATCTCATCAGAGGAGCCTTTAAAAGCGTAAGAGGGTGGTGAGTAGAAAACTGGAAAGATGGCTGTGTGAGGTGGCCTCGGTGTAATGCTGTGGCTCTTGGAGATGGAGCAAAAGGGTCGAGAGCCAAAGTGTGTGAACTTCTAGAAGCTGAAAAGGTAAGAAAACAGGTTGTATCCTGAAGTCTCCAGAAAGGGACCTTGTTCTGCCGACTCCTGCCCAGTAAGACCCATGTTGGACTTCTGAACTGATAATAAAATGGTATTGGTTAAGCTACTACATTTGTGGTAACTTGATACACCAGAAAAAGAAATTAATATAGGCTCTTTCTGGAGAAACGATGCAGCTCTGGTTTGTTCCTTGCTAATGACTCATTGACCCTGTAGATCCGAAGTGATTTTTAGTATTCACTAAACACAGGTGTTTGAAATTTAGGGCCACAGTACCTTCAAAGAGGCAATAGATAGTGAAAAGGGGCCCAATGGATGTACCTAGAAATAGAAGTACTGAAGAGTAACTTAAAGAAAAATGTTTCAACATTCACATGTTTCTGGAAATATATATGTGTGAGTTGTGTGTGTGTACTGTAGGGGAAAAATAAGTTTCCCTCTTCCTTGCTAAGTTCTTAGCTAAGACCCCTGTAATGAAGATTAGTGAGAGAAAAACAAACCCGTGTATGTGTGGGTGATACCCCGGGAAAAATGAATAACTCTGAGATCAAGGACCTGTGAATGGGTTCAACTACATGGGAAAGGGGAATTTAGCTTACAGATGGAATTAGTTTGCTAATTAGCTATCTTGACATGAGGGTGTCCTGGATCACCCAGGTGGGCCTAATCAAATCATGGACATCCTTAAAAGTAGAAGAGGGAGGCTTATAGTTCAGGCCGAAATCCCATCATAATAGAGAAGGAGGAGGAGGGATATAGGTCTCTTAGTGGAGAGTAAAGGATTATTAAAAAGATGAATGGGGGGCGCCTGGGTGGCTCAGTGGGTTAAGCCGCTGCCTTCGGCTCAGGTCATGATCTCAGGGTCCTGGGATCGAGTCCCGCATCGGGCTCTCTGCTCAGCAGGGAGCTTGCTTCCCTCTCTCTCTCTCTCTCTGCCTGCCTCTCCATCTACTTGTGATCTCTCTCTGTCAAATAAATAAATAAAATCTTTAAAAAAAAAAAAAAAAAGATGAATGGGCTTTGAAGAATTAATGGGAGGTACGTTGGGTTTGGTGTTGACTTCTCTCCTCTCCCATGATGAGTCAAGCCTTCCCGATGAAAGTCCTGGGGAGGGTCATCTGTGACAACTGAGTTCCTTTTGGTGGGTCTGTCTTTAGGTAGATGAAGGGAGTTCAGAGAAAGCCTCTCCTTGCATTTGTTCAAAATAATATGCTAGAGTGACATATTTCGGGATGGCAGTACACACATAGGTAATTCTAATGTATGCTGTTGTGATAAATAAAATACAAATACTATCATCATTACTAGCCCGTTTTTCTCCTTTTAAAATGCATTTTAATAATCAACAAATTCTAAAATTCCAATTAATATCCTGTTGGAGTATCTGAGATATTTTTCAATGCTATGTAGGTGAACTCAGCAATCAAAAGTTTCGAATATATTATTAAGCCATAGGTAATGAAGAGGGTAAATAATCACTCGGAGCTCTTTTCATATATATCTTTTCTAAGTATTTGGTTGAATGCTTGTAAGATTTGGACAACGTTCGGGATACTGTTCTTTTTTTTTTTTTTTCCTCTTCCATATGTATATTTTAAGGGTTCTATATAGTCTCTAAACCAGGTGTTTAGTCTTAATGAGCCCAACTGGATGTTAGCAATCCAGGACAGTAAAAAAGAAGCCATACTTGCATAGGCCTGAATCAGCCAAAATCTGAATAACACAGCTCTTAAACCATCTGGATATTTGAGATTTTTTCCTAAACATTTGGATGAGAATAATAGGGGAAGTGGATGTATCTTACTGTTCTTAATGTCTTCTGTATGCTCTAGGAGCCTGAATTTGGAGCAGGTTTCAAGGGAAGGGGGTGGTGGGGATAAGGTGAAAGTAATACTAGCTCAGCCATAGGGAGAGAAAAACCCTTCATACTGTGAAAGCTGAACAGTGTGTTCAGGGTTGAGAGTTCATGGAACTCAGAATATATCTACAGTGATAGTCATATCATTTTAAAGGCATACAGGCAGTGACTGTAAAATTAAAGAGAACATTGACCTTAAATTGTTCCCCCAGAGAACAACAAATGTACATCTACAAAACCAATCCCCTTTCAATGCCTCTTCTGCGTTTCCAGAAGGCTATAGAGAAGTTTTAGTACAAGCAGAAGTCTTTAAGTATAATGGTTTAGGGCCATATAAATCAGGTTCACTGTACTTTTTTGTGGTTTTGGAATTAGGAAGTTGATACAATCTTAATTCATTGAATTTGGATGACAAATTTTGGACAGACTCAGAAAGTGAGGTACAACTGTCTGATTTTAAAAATTCTTTTAAAAATTTTTTCTTTTTAAAATTTTCAAAGATTTTATTTACTGATTAGAGCATGAGCAGGGGAGGTTCCAAGGAAGAGGAAGCAGACTCCCTACTCAGCTCAGAGCCCCACGTGGGGCTCCATCCTAGGACTAGGAGACTACTACCTGAGCTGCCTGGAACCCCCTAATTTTAAAAATTCTGAAGAATTTTGTCAACATACCTATTTAACAATATAGTTGAACACTCAGTGTGTAAAGCATTATGTTAGCAGTTGGGGATATAGGAACTTAACAGAAAAACGATTCCTTTTCCTGTTTATATAATTCTAGTTGATGGTTGTAGACAATAAACAATGTAAATAGAATATATCAGACACTGAGAAGTCCTACTGAAGGAAAAAAAAAATAGAGGGAAGAGGGATATTGTTAATTGGAGAGAGGAGAAATTATTGATATAGTGGCCACAAGATTTTTTCGGAAACTGTCATTTGAATAGAAACCAGAAGGAATCCAGGGTGTAAAACAGAGGTTTCCGATGGGAAGCTATAAAGAAGGGAGCAGTCACTGAAGGATCGGGGCATGAGAGGGTGACAGCGGGGAGGCCAGTGTGGCTGCAGTGGAGGAAGTAGGGGGTGGAGGTCAGAGGGGATCTGTGGTTGGGGGCATCCAATCCTGTGGCTTATTGTAAGGACTTGGTCTTTCTCACTGAGTGAGATGAGAAGCTACTGGAGAATTTGCTCATCTACACAGATTACAATCTAAAATCTGAAGACCTGAACTGTCCAATACAATAGCCTCTTGCTACATGTGATGACTTAAATCGAAATGAATTAAATAAAAATAAAATTCAATTCTTGAATAAACCACATTTCAAATGTTGAATAACCTTAGGGGGCTCTTGACTATCCTATTAGGCAACATAGACGTGGAGCATTTCCATTATTGCAGAAAGTTCTTCGATATTTGCATTCTAGATTAATCAGACTATTTATTCTAAAATGATGTATGCCCCTAAAGAATCTGAATGGCATTTTGCTGGGCTTTCAAGATAAAATATAAGGAAGAACTGGGATTTTTGTTATAGATCATTCAGTCTCTTAAGGGGAACAAGGCACATAGTCCCAGAACTATTACTGAAGCATGTTCAGGGAATAGGTTTCAAAGGAAAGAGTTGCTACTAATCCTGGGGGAAAGGTGAGTTACGAATCACAGGATGGATCAGGGTGTTTCTGGGGAATAGCTGAGTAGGGACAGTTTTACTTAATAACTACCACAGTAAATGTGTATCTGTGATACCTCATTTAATATTTGCAGTCCTCTCGTGAGAGCAGGATTGATACCCATGTTACAGATAAAGAATACAGAAATTAAAAAGTGAAACCATGCCATGATCACCTAGCAATTTGATATATGAAAAATTAAGTTAGATTTATTAGGGCAAAGAAAACAAATTATTGTTAGAACATTGTGCTCATGGAAAAGATGATGATAGAACCAGGATTTGGACTCAGGATGTTGGGTTTTAAAGGGTGTGCTTTTGTTGTCGAGTTAGCTCAGTTGGGACTGAGTTGGGACTCAGAGTGTGGTGCTGATAAAGGGTGTGCTTTTAATTCCTATGCCATATTAGTAATCCAAGGAAGTTTTTATACAATGCTAAAGAAAGGGGGGGGGGAATTATGTAACTTATTATAATACCTAAGTCAGTACTTCTCAAAATTTAAGAGAGCAAGCTAAAATTACAATTAGTGGGAACTTTTTAGTTTTAAATATTTTGATAAACAACCAAGAGTTCCATGAACAAATACACTAAAAGTTCAAAGTAAGCTGGAAAACGTTTGAGTCTAGAAATACGAAAAAAGGAAACAGTAAGGGGCACCTGAGTGGCTCAGTCAATATGCATCTGCTTTCTGCTCAGGTCATGATCCTAGTGTCCTGGGATAGAGCTCCACATTGGGCTCCCTGCTCTGTGAGAAGCCTGTTTTTCCTCTCCCACTCTTCCTGCTTGTGTTCCTGCTCTTGCTGTGTTGCTCTTTGTTGAAGAGATAAAATCTTTTTTTAAAAAAATGAGGAAATGATGGCATAACAATTATGAAAATAAAAAATAATAAAGTTTATATAATCATAAAGATATAAGTATAGAACAGCAATCAAAATTAGAGCAGTAAAACAAAACCAAAAACTAAGCTTTGAAAAAGTTTGTGAGGTGATGTTGGGGGTAGGTGGGAAAAGGGAACACAGATCTCTGCTGGAGCCAGTCTTCACCAAACCCCCAGGTTTCCTAGTTGCACTTGTCCTACTATTTCCTCCCCTCTTTCCTCTGCTTGTGTGTTCCTAAAGTATGAGAAATTCCCAGTAATTGTACTCTTCTGCAAATTTTCATAGAAAAGATAGCAGAGCCAGTGGTATTGCTTTGGCTCCTAATGTTTACACCCATTTCCTTTCCTCACCCTCACTCCCTCATTTCTACCCTGCCTTTCTTTTTAAAAAGCTGCCTGTATTTGTTTTAATTTTCTGTTATTTATGGTGGGCAACTTTCTTGTTACCATGGGACATTCTTTAGCTCTGCAGAAATATTTAAAGCAATGAATAAAATACGTTTTTGTTAACACTTTGAGCAGAGATTATAAGCAAGGCTTTTAATGGGGAGGAATCCATCTTAAGCCTCACTGTCTTCATTAAGGAGCATGCACTTTGAGGAGTTAAGCTTGACCAGTTTTATGACACAGCTGGGAGGCAGACAGGATTTGCAAGCAGGTTTCTAACATTTTTGTAAAGGAAGGTTTGCATGATAGGGTCTAGCAACTGTAGACCACTTGAAATAGTCACACAACAGATAAGATTTCTTAAAGCTAGAAATCCTACCCTTCTATAATAAGTAATCATTCTTCTTGAGACTAGAAAAAGAAAATCCCCCCAAAACTGGAGATAAAACTAGGCTGAAACACAATGTGTATGTTTTGAGTATAACCGAATCTTTCAACTCTTTCTTTGTTAGTGGGAGTGAATAAGCCATGTTTTTCCAACTAATTTGATCCAGTATGCAGCCCCAGAACCTGGTTTACCCAACTCACTGTGTAGTGCCATCATTTCCAGAACACAGTAGACTACTCTCCCTTGGATGTGCTCTTATTTTCTAAGGATGCAAGAACTACTGGAAGCATTCCTTTGTCACTAATGAAATTCTGAAAACACCTAGAATACTGAAGAGAAGGGATAATGCTGGGAAAATCAGGATTCTGCTTTCACAACTGTTAGGCTTCTTGCTCAACCGCATCTGCCATCAGCACTTCCTAAATACTAAACTTATGAATATTTGCCCCTACCCTAACCCCCTGCTCCCCTGACAGCCTGGAGAGCCCACACCTGCCTCTAGTCTTTAGTAATGTTGACTAATAAAGGAAGTGTCTACAGTTTCAGCTCTAACATCTATCTAGGAATTGGAATGAGTCATGATGTCATGGCTCCTTGACAACTGCTGGGCTTGCCTTCACCCTTGCTTCCATCTAGTGCTCTGAACTTAGCTAATACAGGGGTCGTCAACAGGATTTGGCAAGAGTCCTCCAGGAATCCTTCCCTGAGTTGGATCAAATTCATGTATCTCTTTTTCTCCTTCATTGGCTAATTCAATAAATAAATATTGAGCACTTCTCATTTTCTAGGCAATCTTTAATGTCTCTGGGAGATACCAGTAGATTCAACAAATTGCTGGCTCATCATAGTTTGGGGGGCAGTGGGGGGCGGGTAGAAAAAACAGTTTAGTGTAGATATTTGCTATGAAGAAAAATAAGGGTAAAGGTATAGAGTGGCTTTGGGAGCTGAGCTAAGGGATGGAAATGTTAAATGAGGTAGTAAGAAAGGACTCTCCTAGGAGAACAAACCACATCTCTATCTAGGGAAAGAGTTTTCTGGGCTGAGGGGACCAGCAAGACCCAGGTTCTAAGACAGATAGAAATGTTCCTGGAAAGAAAAGTCTACTGTGGCTAGAACACATTAAGTGAGATGAGATACAGAATAGTGAAGTAAGGCAAGGGGAAGCTCATGCGGGATCCTTGTAGGGCAAGAGGAGGAGTTCACATTCTGCCGTCTTCATGATGGTAAATTGTTGGATGGTTTTGAGCCCGGATGTGACATGAAAGTACCTATATTTTAAAGGTTCTTTCTGCTCTGTGGACAGACAGTAAACTGTAGGGGGACAAGAGACAGGTTAGTTAAAAGGCAGTTGTAGTCAAGGGGCAAAATACTGGTGTCTCAATTAGAAAATGATAAATGATCAAATTGTAGTATTCTCATGAAAGATAGTACCTTGGAATACTTGATTCTGTTCCTTACTCATATGACTTAACTCCATGGGACAATTTTTGAAGATATTTGGATTTGAACGTTCTAATTTCCCTTGTCAATGTCCACTTTCCAGTCTCTTTAATCTTTGCTTACAAACATTCCCCAATTTTTCCTAGTGGCAGGTGTTTTATGTTTAGACTTGGACTTCTTGATTACCCTTTTCATGACCAAGTTCAGTCTCTTTGATCCCAAACTACAACTGCCCAGTACTTCTCACCTGTGAGAGGATCTCCTTTTGGTCTCTACTCATCCTACATTCCTACCATCCCTGAGTTTCACATGTCACAGTGGTTTCCCAATGAACTGATGGAAGTCATGAAAATCATAAAGAAAATATGACCAGCATAAATGCTATAAAATAGTGACCAAATAGAAAAGATAAAACTAAGTTACTGTATTTGATTCTGCTCAAAATGAAATGAAAATTCAAGAAATAAAAAATGCATGACTGAAATTAGGCACAACTGAAGAGAAAATGTATCATTTTCTTCATCTTACTTTTTCCTCCCTCTCTTTTCCCATTATTACTGTGATAAACCCTCTTTTCCTCTAGCTCTAGCCATATTTCTCTAGTTAACTTACCTTTCTATGTCCAATCCCTGATTTGATGAAGACCTATGAATTTCTTGCTAAGATACAGTGGGTGAATGGGAAGCTAAGGTCCATATTTGAGGGATCAGGACACATCCAGAAATTGTTGAGGTATGATAGGCAGGAATGGAATCCCCAGTACTGCAGTTATTGGTCTAGGGAGCAACTATAAAACATAAAAGCACTAACCATGGTCAAAAAAGAGAATGATCCCAGAAAAAGAAGACAAACTCTTTATGAAATAGCTGCAATTTGAGTTCAAACCTCATTAAATCTCTATGTAGGGCTTAAAGAAGCATAAAGACCCAAATTACATTGATTCCAGCCCATTAGAATAAATACTTTATAGTGTTAGCATTTGTAAATGTTAATAGAATGAAAGTTAAAACTAATTTTGACTTTAAAATATTCCAGATATTCAAACTCTTCAAGTCACTAACTTTTTAACTTTCCAACCGACAACTGTAAGTTGACCATGAGTTCACCAGCCTCTTCAGCTCTTGTGTAAGATATCATTATGTCATGTAGTGTTTCAAAATTGTATTGTTTTTTTCCATTCCAAAAAGTTTCCAGTCCCCTTGTTGGAAGAGAAATTAGAGTAGATGCATTCCATGTACCTTGGTAACAGATGTTATCTCACACTGGGCAAATTCCTTGACTCATTCAAGGTAAACATGGAGTCCAGGAAAGTAAAGTACTTCAGCCAAACTTCTGTCCAAGAGACAGCTGTTTATGCAGTTAGAAAAAAGATGCCATTCAAAGTCTCTTATCTCAGTTACAGGATTTTGTAGCATGCTTTATATTGCTACAAATATTTATTTTCAGAGCAGCAAAAAGATTGCATGCAGATTTTACTCAGCATTTTGCATTTCTTTGATAAAGGATGAATGTTATTTGAATTGAAATAAAGTAAATCTTGCTAGACTTGTAGGCTTAGGAAAACTGTAAAACCACCCCTGTAATGGCAAGAAAGAGGCTTTTTCTTCTTGTTGTTGTTCTTCGATTTAATTACTTGGTATATTTTTCCCTTTTTTTTTCTCGAAGCCGCCTGGTAGAACTTGCTTCAAGATGTTCCTTCTATTCTGACTTGCCAGTTCAGATCACTGTTACCTACTCTAGGGAAGAGAGTGGAAATAAAAGTTGATTATGTCTTTTTGCTCTAAACTGTGGGTTCTGTTACTCTAAAGAAATACATTTAAAGAAATTTTTTTTAAGCAAAGGGAAAGGAACAGAAATAGAATAATGTAGAAACAACTGACAGCCATCTGTTAAATTTCACCAACTGCTGGTGGTATTGGTTTCTTGTGTCATTCTGACTCAAAAGAGCATTTTAAAATTTAATGTAACTGTTATAAATGTCTTAACATACGTCACTTGGGCCACATGACTTAAGAAAGAATGACTTTGCAGGATATATGCCAAAGGTAAATGTTAGACTTCCCTGCATACGAAGGCAAGTAAATAACCATGAAAAGGGATTCTGGCAGACAAAATATGTAATTTGTTAAACATTTTTATAAATATTAAAGCCACTTTCTCAATAAAAATTTTACTTCTTTTAAAGTTAGTTTAGATTGACTAAGGGAATACTTTGAAAAAGAACCAAATTTCAATTATGATTACCGTGACAGTTGTAGGAACATACTTTCCTGAAGACTGGAAAGGAATACAATCTCTCTCTAGCTCACCCTAAAATCTCTAGGGAGCTAAAGAGAACATCCATTAAGTGCTTACTCTTGTTAGATTTATGTACAACTGTCCATTCAACCTTGGTTTAGCATTGGTTATGATTAAGCTAGCTCAGAAAAGTCTTTGGAAGATGTGTATAGACCTGCCCACTTCTGTCCAGGATCCATTCAATTTCATTAGAGCTTCATGGGTAAAGCAACTTTTTCCATCATTTGAAGAAACAATATTTGACCATTTTTTATTTTTACCTACTGAACAACAATTTAAAGTGGTTTGTAAGGTCCTGGTGAATATTCTCATTATTTTGAGTTGCTATAGGAAATCTGCAAGGAGATTTGTGTGTCTAGTATCTTTATCTTTCGTATCAACTGATACATATACTTGATAAAAATAACTTCTGGTGGGACAGGACAGCAACATTTGGAATATGAGTTTCCCCTGTTTGCATTTTAAGCATTTTAGCCTTGTCCCTAACCTTGTAAATACTACATTTTGGTAGAAAATGACATGTTGTTGAGAGCAAAAGCTCAAAAGACAACAGGGATATGTGTGTGTGGTTTCCAATGGATGCTGTCTTAGAAGCTATTTATTTTTCATCTAAATCATGAGGCAGGGTGATTAATTCTCCCAACTTCCTGTGAAAAAGAAACTGGAAAGATGAAAAACAGAAAACCTATTCTGCTCATTAAGCCATCTACTCAGGAGCTATGTAGAAAATATTTTTAAATGACGTTATTACTTTGGTAAAATTGTTTGAGTAGAAATTTCCCCATTTTTATACTTCATTTCACTTCCACCCATGTCTTCCATGTAATGCTCTATGAATTACACCTCTCTCTTCGTCTATCTCTCCCATAGTTTCTTTTTCATGTCTTCTCCTTACTGGATATATATACTACACTAATAATGAATTCTGGTTTCTTCAGGCAGTAATTTTTAGTGCTCACTCTTACATATGTCACAGAGCTACACTATATTTCCCAGCTCCCTTGCTTCTAGATCTGGCTACTTTGGCTAGCCTACCCCAATAAACAGGGTGGAAGGTTTATGTGTCCCTTCCAGAGCAAGGTTGTGAAAGTACATGTGAAATTTTCCATAATCTTTAATCTGTGACATCTTCTGAATGTTCTTACGGAACCCCAAAGATGGAAGAAGGCTTGCTCCTTGAGAGACTGTTATGGACCACCTTGCTCCTCTCATACTCTGGAAAAAAATTGTAACATGGACGGAATGAAGCCAGTGAAATTGGGGAATGTGTGTTTGATAAAGGAATTCTGTCTTAATACACTCTTAAAATCTCAACTCCATGGACATGAACTTTTCCTGGTCTACTCCTACCTCATCAACAGTTACTTTTTTTTTCTGCCCTTTATAGAGCCCCTTCTACTTTGTGTCTCTTAAACATTGGTCTTACACAGATATCCAATGTCAACACCTTGGTCTTTTTGGTCTATGTATTTTTTTGAGGGACTATGTTCCTCTCAACGTTGAACCTTTACTTTTATCCTCTCAAATTTCTCTCCTGATCCTTGACCTCTGCTGTCAGAATCAGACTGATGCTTTCAAGTTTTTACTGGAAACTTCTAAGTAGGTACTCCCTAACTACTTAAAAGACAGACTAAAATCAAACACATCATTTTACTATTCCGATTAGCACATTCTTTTCCCCCTCTAATTTGGTGAATGTTATCACCACCTACCAACTGAATGAAGACAGAAATTTGGGATTTTTCTCAAACTCATTACAACATACTTCCACCTAAGAAAATGAAAATTTCTGCCAGTTCTACCTCAATATATTGTCTTTTGAATAAAAATAGATCTTTCCATTCCAACTATTCTTGTCTTATAAATGACCCTTATAATCTCTCATTTGGACTTTTAAAATAACTGGTTTCCCTCCTTCCATCATATATTTATTTGCTGCACACATTATTTCCAATAAAAGAGAAACTAAACTGATAATACTAAGGTGAGGAAGACAATGCAATGGACATAGTGAGCTTTTTTTTTGTAAGGGGCAATTATGAGCATTCTAGCTACAATGTATTCATTTTTCTTCCTTTAAGGGGGAAAAAAAAACCAGAATTCAAGCTAGTGAGTGTTACTATCCAGACAATTATATTAAAATTTTGGTGTTAATATGAATTTTTTAATCACTGAAGCCTGATTGACATGTAATAAAACTCGCTAATTAAGGATTACAATTTCATGAGTTAGGATTAAAGTTTGCAGTCTTATAACCACCATCCCAGTCATGACCCAAAACCTGCCTATCACTCCCAGAACTTCCCTTGAATCCCTTTATTCTAACCCCCGAACCCTGAAAACACTGATTTTTTTCCCCTGCCAATCACAATAGCACAATTCAATTCTTAAATTCATAAAATGGATTCCTAGAACATACATTCCCTTATGTAGGATTTCTCTTCCTTGGCATAATGTTTCAGAATTTCACCAATGTGTGCATTGGGATCCCATTCTTTAATTTTGTTGAGTAATTTTTCTTTGAATAGGAGATCTAAAATATGTTCTGTCTTTCCAGGTGATGGACATTTAGGTTGTGTCCAGTTTGGGTTATTTTGAATACAGCTGTTATGAGTATTCGAGTACATGACTTTCTGGGGACGTGGGTTTTCATCTTGGAACTGATGACCTAGGAGTGGGAATTGTTACTGTATGATAAATACATGTTTATAAGTATATGACAAATTGTTTTATGTTCCCACCATAATGTGTGAAAGTTCAGATTGCTCAACCTACTTATCAATACTAGCTGTATCTTTTTTTTTAAGATTTTTATTTATTTATTTGATAGAGAGAGATCACAAGTAGGCGGAGAGGCAGGCAGAGAGAGAGGGAGAAGCAGGCTCCCTGCTGAGCAGAGAGCCCGATGTGGGGCTCGATCCCAGGACCCTGAGATCATGACCTGAGCCGAAGGCAGAGACTTAACCCACTGAGCCACCCAGGCACCCCAAGCTGTATCTTTTTTTAATTACAGACGTTTTGGTGACACTTGTATTTCATTGGTTTTAATTTGCATTTGCTTAGTGACTAAGGATATTGAACATCTTCCATATGCATATCTGTCATTTAAAAAAAATTTATTGGATAAAGTGTCCTTTGTACTCATAGGCATTTTTCCTTTGTCCTCAAGTATATGATGTGTTAGCAGCTGAGTATTTTTATCAGCCTGTTTTCTGCCTGTAAAATTTTAGGTGTCCAAAATCCTTCTTTGATTTCATATTCATCTTCTCTCTGTTCTTTTCAGAACCTTGGGCCCTGAGTGTCCATCACCCACAGGGTGTTATTCACAATCCTGAAACTTAATGGATTTTGCCCAGTTGAATTTTGAAGGAAGTGAGAGTTAGAATTGTTATATGAATAGGGACATGAATCCATTTGATTATAAAGTCAATACTCTGTTCATCAATACTTTGATACGATGGGTTATATAATATGTTCTTCAATAAAAGGAAACATTATTCATCAGGAGAGTAAGATATTTTGTGGTTAATATCTAAAAGGAAATTATTTTATGAAAAATATTGAATAATAATAAGATATTTAACAATGATTTTGCATCGGAAACAGAACATGTCTCCATTTCTGAAAATTTCAACTTTAATAACTTTCTATTTTAATAAATTATGACATTGAAATATGCCTAATGAAGATCTTTAGGTAGTGAAGCAGAGGAGTTTAAATATGGTTTTGGGTTAAATCTATACAAGACAAAAATAGAGAATCCAGAGGCGTAGCTTTATAATGTCCATTTAAGAATGACCAAGAAAGGGACGCCTGGGTGGCTCAGTTGGTTAAGCAGCTGCCTTCGGCTCAGGTCATGATCCCAGCGTCCTGGGATCGAGTCCCACATCGGGCTCCTTGCTCAGCGGGGAGCCTGCTTCTCCCTCTGCCTCTGCCTGCCATTCTGTCTGCCTGTGCTTGCTCTCTCTCTCTCTCTCTCTCTGACAAATAAATAAATAAAATCTAAAAAAAAAAAAAAAAAGAATGACCAAGAAATTTTGTGAAGAGTAAATAAATTATAACTGATTAATTTTCAGTGGCATTAAAAAGCAGTTTTCAGTAATCTGATGTATCTTTCAGGTGCTAGTGTCGTGTTTTTGTTTTATTTTTCCTGATTACTCCACTTTATGAGTATCGACAATTTTTATTTATTTGTTTATTTTGCCATTATTGTGTTTCAACCTCAACTATACACCTTACACTTTAAAACACCGTCGGTTTTTTTATCCAAGTGCTAAACTCAACTCTCCAATGTAAATTCTCTTCAGAGATAGTTAAGAAATTGTCACACTAAAAAAGATGCTTTGTGATGATTACCATTTCTCATTTGTGTGAATAACATGAGGTAAACTTTCCATTGAAAGAATGTGTGGGTACTACAGTTAAATCGCAGCAATGAGAACAATGGCTAAAACTGACAGATACTTATTTTCATGTTGGTCCCATTTAGAATCTATCCTTAATAAAGTCCTCTGCTTAGGAACTAGTCCTTACAGAATCGTAGGTGTCTTTGGTAATCAAACAAGATGGTATTAATGCTGGCTCCTGGCTATCTTTTTAAGGCCATCAATTTATTGTGGGTTTTTGTTTTTTTATTTTTGTTTTTTTGTGGGGTTTTGTTTTGGTTTTGGTTTTGGTATGGTGCAGTTCTTAGAAAAAAATTGTCTTGATTACTCTGGAAACTGTCTTCTGATGATCAGTTCATAACTATGATGACAATAATAGCAACATGTGTGCTGTTTCAAATGTATTATTTAAGTGACTAACTTCATTATTAGAGACTGTTGGCAGTGGGTTTATATATGGAGTCTGAATTTCAGGCTATAAAACCACTATTTCTACTCACTCTAATATTTAGCATTTACCATGCTAAATGTTATCTCATTACATTCCCATAGAAGCTATTGGATGAATACTATTACATAGATTTTTTTAAAGATTAAAAAAAGATTTCAAGACTGTAAGCAACAAATATGCATAGATATACTTAAGTTTTGTCAGATACCCAAAGCACACAGCCTTAACCATTACGGACACTGCCACTCCTATATGGTTCTAATGCTCTAGGCAGACCTCCCCATTGAGCCAATAGAAAATCATTCTATGCAGACAATGTTATCAGTTACTGTGAATGACATGGAGGACACAGAGGTCCCTGCCTTTGAAATATTCAACCTAAACACAATCAGGAAATGCCCCAATAAAGTGTTCTAAGAAAAAATACTGATTTTTTTTTTAAACAGTGGCAATATTATCGAGCTTTGTTTACATTAAAAATGTGTTCTTCCTAGGTCTCAATGCTGTGAAGAAAAAAGAAAAAGAAAGGGAAAATATCTTGACAAATTGGTAGACTTGTTTAGAAAGAGTTTTGTTTTCTCTTGTTAAGAAAACTCCGTGAAAGAGATGGTAGGGAACCCATTTTCGACTGTTTCATTATCTAAATAATACATTACAGCTATAAATTTATAGCTTATTTATAAAATTATCAATTTATAAATTGTATAATTTCAGTTTTAAAGATAGTGAATGGACCCAAATATGAGGAAAACAAGTGGTAAATTAAAATTATGGATTATGCTCAATGTTACAGTTTTATTTAAAAATTACTCTAATAAAATTTTCTTTTCCCTTTTTCTTTCATGTTTTCAGTCATCAAATTTATTCAATTTGCCTTTTTTTCCCTTTTTCTTTTTTTTATAACCATCTTAAAGTTTTAATGATGTGTCTTTTTTTTTTTTTTAACTGACATATATTATTTGGCCCAGGGGTACAGGTCTGTGAATCATCAGGCTTACACAATTCAGAGCACTTGCCATAGCACATACCCTCCCCTATGTCCATAACCCAGCCAATCCAACCCTAACCCTCCACCCCCCAACAACCCTCAGTCTGATTTGTGAGATTTAGAGTCTCTGATGGTTTGTATCCCTCCTGACCCCATCTTGTTTCATTTTTTTCCCTCCCTACCCACCATACTCCCCACTGTGCCTCTCAAATTCCTCCTATCAGAGAAATCATATGATAATTGTCTTTCTCTGATTCACTTATTTCGCTCAGCATAATACTCTCTAGTTCCATCCATGTCATTGCAAATGGCAAGATTTCATTTTTTCTGGCTACATAGTATTCCATTGTATACATATATACCACATCTACTTTATCCATTTATTTGTTGATGGTCATCTAGGTTCTTTCCATAGTTTGGCTACCGTGGACATTGCTGCTATAAACATACAGGTGCATGTGCCCCTTCAGATCCCTACATTTGTATCTTTAGGGAAAATACCCAGTAGTGTGATTTCTGGTCATAGGGTAGCTCTATTTTCAACTTTTTGAGGAACCTCCATGCTGTTTTCCAGAGTGGCTGCACCAGCTTACATTCCCACCAACAGTGTAGGAGGGTTCCCCTTTCTCTGCTTCCTCACCAACATCTGTCATTTCCTGACTTGTTAATTTTAGCAATTCTGACTGGTATGAGCTGGTATCTCACTATGGTTTTGGTTTGTATTTCCCTGATGCCAAGTGATGTTGAGCACTTTATCATGTTTCTGTTGTGAGTGATGTGGAACACTTTTTCATGTTTCTGCTGGCCATTTGGATGTCTTTGCAGAAATGTCTGTTCAAGTCTTTTGCCAATTTCTTCATTGGATTATTTGTTCTTTGGGAGTTGAGTTTGATAAGTTCTTTATAGATTTTGGATACCAGCCCTTTATCTGATATGTCAGCTGGAAATATCTTCTCCCATTCTGTCAGTTGTCTTTTGGTTTTGTTGACTGTTTCCTTTGCTGTGCAAAAGCTTTTGATCTTCATGAAGTCCCAATAGTTCCTTTTTGCCCTTGCTTCCCTTGTCTTTGGTGATGTTTCTAGGAAGAAGTTCCTGTAGCTGAGGTCAAAGAGGTTGCTGCCTGTGTTCTCCTCAAGGATTTTGATGGATTCCTTTCTCACATTGAGGTCTTTCATCCATTGGAAGTCCATTTTTATGTGTGGTGTAAGGAAATGGTCCAGTTTATTTCTTCTGCATGTGGCTGTCCAATTTTCCCAACACCATTTGTTGAAGAGACTGTCTTTTTTTCCACTGGACATTCTTTTCTGCTTTGTCAAAGACTAGTTGACCATAGAGTTGAGGGTCTATTTCTGGGCTTTCTATTCTGTTCCATTGATCTCTGTGTCGGTTTTTGTGCCAGTACCATACTGTCTTGATGGTGACAGTTTTGAGTTTGAAGTCTGGAACTGTGATGCCACCAACTTTGGTTTTCTTTTTCAACATTCCTCTGGCTATTCGGGGTCTTTTCTGGCTTCATATAAATTTTAGGATTATTTGTTCCATTTCTTTGGAAAAAAAAAAAAGGATGGTATTTTGATAAGGATTGCATTAAATGTGTAGATTGCTTTAGGTAACATAGATATTTTCACAATATTTGTTTTTCCAATCCATTAGCATGGACGTTTTTCCATTTCCTTGTGTCTTCCTCAATTTCTTTCATGAGTACTTTATAGCTTATTACTATATTTTATATTACTTTATATTTTATATTACTTATATATTACTTACTATATTTTATATTACTTATAGTACTTATTACTATAGTACTTTAGAGCTTATTACTCTTTATATTAAAGAGTGTGTGTGTGTGTGTGTGTGTGTGTGTATGACTGGTCAATAGAACAGAGCCACACACTTGATTTTGGGTGTATTTTGGTCTGTTAAAAGAAACTACCTCCCAAAAATTTAAAGAAAGAAAAACATATAATACAAAAATAAGAGTAAACATGATGAAGGGATGGAATATGACTGTAAAGATGGAAATTAAAAAGATTTTATAAAAGGAATTGATAAGATTAGGACTTGGTTGAAAGGAAAAAAGGAGGAAAGAATGTGATCAGGCTGGAGAATAGAACAAAGCTGTGTGCTAGACTTAGGGTATATTTTGATCTATTAGAAGAAATTGTATCCCAAAATTTTAAAGAGAAAAAATCTATATGTATATTAAAAATAAGGTTAAATACAATGAATTGATAAAATATGACTAACAACAAAAATTTTTAAAAAATTAAAAGGTATTGATAAAATGAAATAGTTTAAAAATGTTAAAATAAGAAAGAGGAAAAACAAAAAATTAGAAAAAAATTTTAAAAATTTAACTTTGGAAGACTAAAGGATCACGGGAAGAAAGCCATGAAATTCTATATGTTGCTTTTCTCTAGCTCTGGAGTTCTGCACTTCTCATTGATCAGTGAACTTGGTCTTTGCTGGATGTTCTTGCTGATCTTCTGGGAGAGGGGCCTGTTGCGAGATTCTCAGATGTCTTTGCCTGAGGTGGAATTGTACCACCCTTGCCAGGGGCCAGGCTACGTAATCTGCTTGGGTTTGCTCTCGGTAGCTTTTGTTCCCTGAATGCTTTCTGTAGAGCTCTGGACGATGGGAATGAAAATAGCCTCCCAATCTCTGGCCCCATAGGAGCCAAGAGCTCAGATCCCCACTCCTCAGTGAGCCCTCAGAGAAAGCAGTCAATCCTGCCCATCTCCCTGGTCTCTGGCCGCATTCCATGCTCACCCGGCCTGTGACCAAGTGTTTCTATCTCTGGTGCACAGCTTTGTTTGGAGTCTCCAAACCCAGCAGATTCCTGCAGTGCACTCCTGTGTTGCTCCTCCCATAGGAGGAAGGAGAGGGTCTCCCTGGATCTACTTGTAGGGTCTCCACTCCTTGAAGAACAGTGGCCTGACTGTGCCTTGGATCACGGTTTAAGGTAATCCCAATCTGAAAGCTCACTCTTCAGCTCTGTCTCTGCAGCTGGCTTCCCTGCTCCAATACCTGGCAGTTCTGCCACACTCCAACACCCCTGGTCTTTTTGTGGCCCCATGGGTCCTGAGACCACACTTTCCCTCCAAGGGCTCCATCCCCACCTTAGCCTCTAGAGTGAAGTACCTCAGTGAAGGAGACTTCTAAAAGTTTCAATTTTGTGCTCCACTGCTCTACCACTTGCCAGGAGTTGTCCCCTCCCGTTGTGGTCTTTCTTCCCATATATTGCTTTGGATTCACTTCACCTCACGTCCTACCTTCCAGAAAGTGGTCAATTTTCTGTTTCCAGAATTGCTGCTTTTCTTCTCTTCTATCTCCTGTTGAGTTTGCAGGTGTTCAAAATGGTTTGATAACTATCTAACTGAACTCCTGGGACCTGACGATAGTTAGGCCTCCTACTCCTTCACCATCCTGCTCCTCCTTAGTCTTTTAATCATGTCTCGTAGATGAGAGTTCCTTGGAAGCAGAACATGTGATAGGGAGTTAGTGAATGTGATTTATTTGGAAAGGGATCTCTGGGCCACAGGGGTGAGAGAAGCAGGAAAAGTCAAAGGAAAAAGGCTGAGCAAGGATGGGGTCTCCACTGGAGCCTTCACTGTGATGGCAGGTGACTCAGAAACACAAATTACACCCTAGTTATATCCTTGAGGCAACAAGGCAGTGCCTTGTAACCCTGTGCCAGTCAAATGTGGGAGGGCAGTTTTCAAGCAAGTGGCAACTGTGAGATACTAAGAGTCAATTCTCAAAGCAGCTGGGAGGTGAGAACCTCAGTCAGCAAGAGGGGACCTACACCATCCATGGTGCATGTACGTATTAGAGCACACACAGTCTATCATGCCGTGTCAAATATCAGCTAAGTTTCTTTGAATTCACATTTGTGTATTCCCCGGGGGTTGTTAAAAGCATGAAGTGGTTGCTAATGACTCGATACAGGATTACCTAGAGCCTCAATAACTAGTGAGCCAGGATAGCTATTTTGTTGAAAGATACAGGTTAGTTTTGCCTGGTTGGTCAGTGACTTGTTTGGCCTTACATCCAATGCCTTAGTTTTATAGTCTTTTGGTGCAAATGTACTAAGAAAATGCTGCATATATAATTTAAATGATAAAGCTTATATAAATTCTATTTTTACATAATTAGTTTATTCCTAATTGTGAGGTTTGCAGTGTGGAGTAACCAAAAAGTATGGGTAATCACCTAGGGGTTTTCCAACTGGAAAAGTTTGCTTCAAGCCCATGGGATGTTTAGATCCTTCTGTCATTTTCTCTTGTTTGTCTTTGAAGCAAGAATGAGGACCAGTATGTAGCAAGCTTTATTAAATCATTTACACAATTTTTTATCTGATTCAATAAATAAATGTGAATTGAATCAAATCTGTTGGGTTGGGATAAAGAACACTAAATTCTTCAGCATGATTCTCTTAGATAAAACACATGTCATATATTCTTGATTATATTGATGTGTTTTGTAAGAGGATTTTTTTTCCTAATAAGGCATTTTTGCTTGAGGAAACTCAAAAAGCAGTTTTTTCTTTTCTTTCTTTCTTTTTTTTTTTTATTCCTGATTTGCTTCTCTATAGCTACGTTTACACTAACAACTGAAATAACAGAGTCCAACCCTGAGACAACTGGCTGAATGTTAAATGCAGTGTGTCTCCGCCACCCTTGTCTGTATGAAGGGTAGAAGTTTTTTTTTTTTTTTTTTGAAACAGTACGTCACTTTGGGTTTTATCCTATGATTATCTAAATTGGGGTCTAAGTTTAGCTGAGACAATGACAGCATAGCAACCCACAGTTTAGTAAAGCCAGGAAGAACTTTAAAAGAAAACTAACAGATGAAAGAGATCCCAGCTAGCCTCATATGTATACTCTTACATGATTTTGTTTACCAGCCACATTTTAGAGGAAAATGAGGGTATTTCATCTAGAATAGAATACATGATTATAATTCAGAAGGAGAATATGGAACTAACGTAAAAAGAATGAGAAAGATTATTGAGGCAAATAAGGATCCTAGTATAAAAAAATATGTATTTGAAAAATACTCCAATTATTAAGTAGTTGGTTTCCATTCCTAACAAAGGTAACCTTTAATTAATTCAGATCACTAATAACAAATAAAGTCTCATTTTGCGGGTCTTTAAAGAAACCGTAGCTTATTTATAGACGTTGGGAGGCAGTAAGTCCATCCTTTTGACCATAACACCACGTCTTAAAGACATCACATTTCTTTGAGTCTTAGGAGACATTGAAAATCTAGTTGCAATGTATTTCTTAATTAAAATATTAAGAATGCTTTGAAAATAGCAATCTTTAGATACTTTAATATATCATTTGGGGGCTAAACAATTAAAGAAATTCTAGAGAAGTTTGTTGTGAAGGACCACAGAAGTATACTACATATTTACAACAAAGAGAAAGGTAAGGATAAGTTTTATAATTTTATTCTTTGGAGGTAATGGAAAAGAATTTGTTATCTCTGCAGTGCACAGATTTTGTTTCATCTTTTGAAATGTGGCAAATTTTTAAAAAATGCTGTATTAAAAACAAATTGGATGTATGCCTTATTAGAGAAAATATAGTGTAGAATGTTTTACTACATCTGTACTGACTTATAAAATGAATATAGTGTCATTTTGTCTACCCAGAATCATGATACCAAAAGTGATTTGGAGAACAAATATTTTTTTTAATTAGCTGAACAATTACCCTTTACATACTACAGTGATTTGCTTCAAGTTTTAACTATTCCATTGAGAATTTTTTCTGAAGTACTGTGTGTGTGTGTGTGTGTGTGTTCTTCATACTGCTGAGATGAATATAATTTAGATATTAGGCATCATGGTGAGAGCAAAGATCATGGGCTTGAGTACTGATTGAGGTAACATTTAGCATTTTTTTTTAAGTTGCTTAAATTTCTGATTTTTTAAAAAATTAAGACCTAGAACTAACTTTCTATCTCCTGGAATTGTTCAGAAAATTAAGCTTGAGCTTACGCAACACTCCTAGCTCTGATCCCATCCTTGCATGATTCAGGTTCATTGTGAACATCAGTTGAGAGATTAGGATTGTATGAACATGTGTTAATTAACACTAAGGTTTTTGGAGATTCCTTTGTCTGAATTAACTTTTTCTCATTCCTTTGTCATCTGTCCTCTAATTTGCTCCCTATAATCCACTGAGAGCCCTAAAGACCACTCTAAAAAGAAAGCTGAAAGCCAACTAAAAATTAATTCAGGCACTATACAAATTGTCTACAACTGTACTGTTAAATACAGTAGCCACTATCCACATTATAATTTTAATTACAATTAAGAATCCAATTCCTTAGCTTCAGATTTCACATGCTTGATAGCCACTGTAGCAAGTAGCTACTATATTAGATGATGTAGAGAAATTGTTCCATCATTACAGAATGTTCTGTTGGATTGTGCTGACCTACATTGTTTAAAGTTCTGTATTTCTGTTGTGGAATTCTAAAGATGGGTGGAATGTGGTTCTTGCCTTGATGTAACTTAAGCCTAGTGGAAAGAAGTAAGATATTTGGGGAGATGTTTGGGAAATGTAAAATCTCAGTGGTGTAGATGATGACTATTTTTGAAAAATACTGGGGAGTTAGAGTAAACAGGTCAGAATTAAAAGAGGAACGAACTGATGGAGATGAACCCTAAAGCATACTATCATTTATGATCTTCCCAGTACATCAAGATGGTAGAGTGTACCAACTTGGGTCTACTCGTAGAAGGAGAGAAGGGGAAAATTTTGTGTCCTTATTTGTATTAGTATTTTAATCTGTTTTGTGTATTAGAGGCTTTGTGTTAAAAATACAATAGTAAATAGAATTATATTTTTAAAGAACCATGACTTTTGTAATATTTAAAGCTCTGTCCCTCTCTTATTCTCCAAATTAATTTCCTGGCATCTATTTTCATTCTTGTCATTTTTAGTTCTACTTAACTGAAAGATCTTTCTCATCCTGTCCAAAACTAATGTATTCTACAGAGTTGAAATGCCTTTCTCTCCTATTTCATATCAGGTAGTATCTCCTATTTCATTCCCCCCACCCCTGTTTTAAAACCTACTTATTTTCTTTTTAGTCCATTAATATGGATAGGAGTCCTATATCAAACCTGTTTAATCCTTTTGTCTCACCTTTTGAAATTTCCTAAGAGAGTGGCCCCAACTCCTCCCCAATTTCTCACCTAGAAATTACTTTTCAACCCCAAAATTTGACTTTTAACTCATTATTATGTGGATGTTTTTGTTTTACATGGTCTCCAATTAACATTGTCAACAATTACTGCTGTCAATGCTAGCAGCTCCTTCACAGTCCACCTGTTTCTTTGATAAAATGTTAACTTCCCCATTCACCTATACTGATGACTTCTGAAGTTGTGCTTGACCCAGGTGTCCCTGATAGTCTGTCTTTCTACTAACTGACCACATAAAAAACTGACTCTTCACTATTTCCACAAGGATGTAGGCATTTCAGACTTTACACTTGATCTTAGCCAAAAGGCTGAGAAGCAATAGGCATTTCAAACTTGAGCACAAACATCACTGTGCCAAAATCTTCACCTCCTCCAGTATTTTTCTCCTGGTCAGTTGCACCACCATCTACTCATTTGCCCAAGCTAGAAGCTTAGAAAATAATCTATTGTATGCCAAATACATTTTCTCTAGCAATGGTTGCTATCTCCTTAAAATCCCTCCCATCCCCCTTGCCACCCCCAGCATCACTGATGTAGTTCAGGAGTAAACTTGGTCCCAAATCCTGGTCCTTCAGTTCTCACCCTCTCCCATTCATTTTTCACACTACCTCCAGGGTGATCTTTCTAAAATTTAAAAGTGTTCTGTCATTGTTTCATTTTCTATTTATTTTTAACTTTTTGGCCAAAGCTCTCTGGTAGTTTCTCTTCCTTCTTAAAAGAAATAATGCCAGAATGATTTTTTTTTTTATTAAAATAAAGCAAAATACAGAATTCCTAAGGTTTTAGCACCACTTGAGGAATCTCACAAAAGCATCCAGGACTGACAATTCCTCAGTTTCAAATTCTCTTCAGTGTCTCTCTGTCATGACTGCTGCCTCCAACATGCTGGGGCTTGGAGATCACACTTCTTGGTTAGAACATAGTACTAGGCAATACCAATTCTTTTATATAATATTCAATGATTAAGTACACAAAATTATGACCAAATGTTACAAGACATAATTAAAACTTGAGGAAGAACAGTGAGAAAATCAAAGAAAATTACAAAAGAAAAGACCTAGTGGTTTTATTATTTCAAATCTTGCTACCTTCTCTTCTAACAAAGCATTAATCTGTATCTCTTCAGCCAACATTTGAGATGAAGAAAAGGTAGGCTTCCAACATAGTTACTCAGCTGCTCTGCTACCCTCTGAATAAATGAGCCATAATCAGTGTAGCTCAGATGTTTCTGTTGGCCTTTGTGCAGATGCTGATGCCTGCCTCTGGTAGGACTTGAATGTAGACTCCCAGTGATTAGGGACACTTGATCTATATCTAAAAATTCAAAAGTAACTGGAGTTGGTAAACATTATCCTGGATTATGTGAAAATTATATTTTAATTTACCTATAAAATATGTGTGGAATCCTATGAACTGTTCTTAGAAGAATTCAATGAGTATTTCATGGCCATTATGAGTGAGAAATTTACTCTTGATGCAGATAGGACTAGTGTCCATGGACAGTTGGTTCCGTGGCCTAATCATCATCAATCTTATCAGTTAGAAGCCTTAATATAGTCATATTACTCTTAGTTTCCAATATTCTATCAGTTGATTTATACCAAGTAACTCCATATGGAAAATTGATTAGTTTAAAATCTTAAAGAGAAGTTTTGCTGCTAATTTGTATGTGTTTGGGGGGATGGGGCATGGAAAGCCGTCTTACTAAAAATCAGATGATCACTAAAAAGCTCACATTTTTAAAAAATGTTCATAAAAATATATTACCTCAGTAAATGTGTCTTTATAGATGGAGACTGATCCTCAAAGTAGTTTAAATATAGAACATGGCTTTATTTCTTTGTTCACGATGTGGATTAAATCTTTCATATCATAAACATGTCTACTAAGTGGCCCTATTTGGGTACCTATAGTACATCGTACTAATGACCTTGAGCCATATCCCAGAACTGAGTGTTCCTAGATTTTCAAAGCATTTTCTTCAGCATAGCTTCAATGTTAATGTTAATTTAATTGCAAACATTTTTTTATAATTTTAAAATGAATGTCCTCTGAATTATAACCTCTACCAGAAAACACATTTTATTGAATCACAGAGCCAAAGAAGACCCTTGAAATCACATACCTTATTAGCATATGAAGCTGTTTGTGGATCAGCATTATCTGGGGAAATTTTTTTAAAAAGAAATCAGATCTGTAGGGCTTGCCTCAAACCAATTAAAACCTGAAAATGAGGATTTTAAGGAATGCCTTAGATACTGCTGATGGGGATGGAAGCCAATTTTGGAAGAATAAATTCATTCTTTCCAGTTTTTAAATCAGAAAACTGAAGCAGGCCAAAGAAGGCAAAGTGACTTACCAAATAACATAGCACATCTGAGACAAGATCTTGACTCCTAAACCCCAGAATGTAGTAATTTCCATGAACAAAAATATAGAATTTCTTGTACAAAGAAATCTAAGAATTATTTAAAATAGTGGGATATGTATACGTTTCTGTTATTCCATGTGATGGCTCACTACCAGGAATAAATTTTTCTGCTTCTAACTGAGGTGCTGATTGACCAGGCGAGTCAATTATGTTTGCTTGAAATTTGCTATCCTAAGTTGAGGCCATGCTAATAAATGTATCACTTGTGACAAGTGCAAGGCCTATTACTATCAATAATAATGTGTTTTATAATAATTTACTTTTCTATGTTCCTCTAGAAACTCAATATATTTTTCCTTCAACTTAAGCTTTGTGGTTCTAAAAGCCAGATTTTCAAATGACATTGAAATGCAGCATTAAGTTCTAAAAATATATTCACTTGTTCCATAACACAACACTGCTAAGACATGAACAATCACTTGTTATGCTGCTGCAACACTACAGTGATGCTCAATTCTTGCCAAGTCAACGGGCTCAACTAGAGCAGCCATTCCACAAATCATAAATCATGGCAAAGGGCTCATATAACACCTGGCATTTGTTTTGATCTCCAAAGAACCGTGCATTATAATAAAAGCTAAAATCTATATGGTTCTTTAATAATTTCTGCCTATTGATAGCCTATGTTTTTTCACCCTGTACCTCACTGATGCTGATAAGCACTCTGAAACATTAGTAGGGTTCAGAATTTAGCTCTAAGTGCTTTTGTAGAACAGCATTATGGGTTCTTAAAGAATGATGTGTTTACAATAGTAATTATTTACTCTCCTAATGAATTGAAATTGCAGATCTTTCTTTGGGAAACCATTGCCATTCCTTTATTTACTGGCCCTAGCAAGTACCATTAAACTTTCATAAAGCAGACATCACCTTTTTTTTTTAATTTTTAAAGATTTTATTTATTCAAGATGGGGGGGGGAAGAGTGCAGGAGAACGAGTGCACATACACGCACATGTGAGCAGCAGGGAGGGGCAGGGGAAGAGGGAGAAGCAGACTCCTAACTGAGCAGGGAGCCGGACACACACGGGGCAGGATCCCAGGCCATGGACCATGACCTGAGCCAAAAGCAGACACATAACTTACTGAGCTACCCAGGTGCCCCCACAATCCTTTTATTTTTGCCATCGTGAGAATCTTCATCAGTCAGTATACTTTCCTGCTCCTGCCTGAAAGGCTCAGGGAGTCTGTCCTTGACCAGTCATCAGAGTGGGCTTCGAAGCTTTATAGGGCTCATCATCATGGTATGTGTCAAAGAAGTAGGAGCATTTGACAGTGCCAACTCTGTTCCTAAAGAGCACATTCAGATTCAGTGCGACCGCTGCAAGAATGAGAGGTAGAAATAGAACGTCTCTAAGGCGCTTTTAGTTCCAAAGGTCTGTATTATTTTGAAAATTAAAGGTTGGGTCATATCTATACTGGTCCTTGTTGAGTCTCTTGAGTTCCTAGTGTCAGCCTCTTCTGTCTTCTTCAGATTGCTCTTAAAAGTAAAGATTTCCTAATTAACAGAGGCTTTGTCTTAATTAGCTAGTAAAAAGAATAATCAGAAGAGGGATTTGCTGAGCATGACAGTTGGTAAGCGACATGAGTGAATGTTATCTGTACAACAGCAAATCTTGTTGTAAATGACTGCTAGAACTCATTCCCTACCCTCTCTGCCTCTCACACCACTCAAGTTCTCTGGTATTGCCTACCATCCTTAGAGGACAGAAATACAGCAGAAATAATTCAGATACTCAACACCTGGGGCTTTAGGTATTTTTTTTTTTTTTCTTGTGCTCCTATCACATAGTCAGAAAAATGGGCAGAAGTAATTATAGAAATAATCCTATCTACCTTAATTTACTCTGAGGTGTTTCATAGTTAAGTAGAAATGATTGTGTTCCAACTCTGTGTGTGTGTGTGTGTGTGTGTGTGTGTGTGTGTGTGTGTGTATGTGTGTGTGAAGCTATTATTGGTTATGTATTAATGTATTTTCAAATACATATTAAAGCAAGAACACATGTAAATATGTTTTATTTGCATAAGTAAATTATAGAAATGATCATTCAAATGCATACCCTACCAAATCTTGTTTTAAGAAAATGCTGATCATTCCCTTCAAGATCATCTTTGTAACTCTCCTGAATTCCATTCCCTATTTTTTCTACTAAGAAGAAATTTTCTATTTAACATTTCTTGGCTTTTTTACTTTTACTCTAGGTCATTGAATACCAAAACAACATAATGTTCAAGTTTTCATGGTTCTCAAAGGGAATTACATTGTACAAACGATCTATGATTTGCCTTTTAATTTTATTAAAAGAGTTGCAGTCGAGAAATTCATTCTTACTGTTCTTTAGGGGTCGGTACATTCCATGTGTCTTGTCGTACATCAGTCCAATATGAACATAGCACAGTAGACTGATTATTTCGTTAATGTACATTGAGATAGTTTCCATAAATACTATGTCCTTTCAGAAGTACTTTTGCCTCTATTCACACGTGCTAGAATTCAAGTAAATATTCCATGTTGAATTACTGGAATCCAGGTTTAGCTGTGTTAGAGAATATCAATTTGTTCTCCACAAAGCTAAAAACAACTCATATTTCCATCATCATTGCTACCATTCCATTTGCTTCTTACCAATACTGGACATTGTCAGACTTTCATATTTGCCATTTCTGTGGGTATGAAAATGTATTTTATGGCAATTTTAATTTGCATTCCTCAGACTAATTTTTAACTCTTATTTTGATTTATTATAGTTATACTTCCCTCTCAGGACTGCCTTTGCTGTGTCCCACAGATTTTGAACAGTTGTGTTTTCATTTTCATTTGTTTCCATGACTTTTTTCAATTCTTCTTTAATTTCCTGGTTGACTCATTCACTCT
This sequence comes from Enhydra lutris kenyoni, assembly GCF_002288905.1. Taxonomy (NCBI): domain Eukaryota; kingdom Metazoa; phylum Chordata; class Mammalia; order Carnivora; family Mustelidae; genus Enhydra; species Enhydra lutris. The sequence continues at coordinate 9,431,720 of NW_019154124.1, forward strand.
TTAGTAGGATGATCTTTAGCCTCCATGTATTAAGTTCTTTCCAACTTTCCTCTTTTGATTGAGCTGATCATAGTATGTTCTTATAATTGTCTGTATTTCTTTGGTGTTAGTTGTGATCTCTCCTCTTTCATTCATGATTTTACTTATTTGGGTCCTTTCTCTTTTCGTTTTGATAAGTCTGGCCAGGGGTTTATCAATCTTATTAATTCTTTCAAAGAACCAGCTCCTAGTTTCGTTGATTTGTTCTGTTGTTTTTTTGGTTTCTATTTCATTGATTTCTGCTCTGATCTTTATGATTTCTATTCTCCTACTGGGTTTAGGGTTTCTTTCTTGTTCTTTCTCCAGGTCCTTTAGGTGTAGGGTTAGGTTGTGTACCTGAGACCTTTCTTGTTTCTTGAGAAAGGCTTGTACCGCTATATATTTTCCTCTCAGGACTGCCTTTGTTGTGTCCCACAGATTTTGAACCGTTGTGTTTTCATTATCATTTGTTTCCATGAATTTTTTCAATTCTTCTTTAATTTCCTGGCTGACCCATTCATTCTTTAGCAGGATGCTGTTTAGTCTCCATGTATTTGGGTTCTTTCCAAATTTCCTCTTGTGATTGAGTTCTAGCTTCAGAACTTTGTGGTCTGAAAATATGCAGGGAATGATCCTAGTCTTTTGGTACTGGTTGAGACCTGATTTGTGACCCAGGATGTGATCTAATCTGGAGAATGTTCCATGTACAATAGAGAAGAATGTATATTCTATTGCTTTGGGATGGAATATTCTGAATAGAGCTGTGATATCCATCTGGTCCAGCGTGTCATTTAAGGCCTTTATTTCCTTGTCAATCTTTTGCTTGGATGATCTGTCCATTTCAGTGGGCGAGGGGGGATGTTAAAGTCCCCTACTATTATTACATTATTGTCAAAGTGTTTCTTTGATTTTGTTATTAATTAGTTTATATAGTTGGCTGCTCCCATGTTAGGGGCATAGATATTTAAAATTGTTAGATCTTCTTGTTTGACAGACCCTTTAAATATGATATAGTGTCCTTCCTCATCTCTTATTATAGGTTTTGGCTTAAAATCTAATTGATCTGATATAAGGATTGCCACTCCAGCTTTTTTTTTTTTTAATGTCTTTTAGCATGGTAAATTGTTTTCCAACCCCTCACTTTAAATCTAGAGGTGTCTTTGGGTCTAAAATGAGTTTCTTGTAGACAGCGTATTGATGGGTCTTGTTTTTTTTTATCCATTCTGATATCCTGTGTCTTTTGATTGGGGCATTTAGCCCATTTACATTAAGGGTAACTATTGAAAGGTTTGAATTTAGTGCCAGTGTATTGCCTGTAAGGTGACTGGTATTGTATATTGTCTCTGTTCCTTTCTGGTCTACTACTTTTAGGCTCTCTCTTCACTTAGAGGAGCCCTTTCAGTATTTCCTGTAGGGCTGGTTTGGTTTTTGCAAAGTCTTTTAGTTTTTGTTTGTCCTGGGAATTTTTTATTTCCTTCTATTTTCCGTGATAGCCTAGCTGGATATAGTATTCTTGGTTGCATATTTTTTTCATTTAGTGTTCTGAATATATCATGCCAGTTCTTTCTGGCCTGCCAGGTCTCTGTGGATAGGTCTGCTGACAATCTAATATTTCTATCATTGTATGTTACAGATGTCTTTCCCGAGCTGCTTTCAGGATTTTCTTTGTCACTGAGACTTGTAAGTCTTACTAGTAGATGATGGGATGTGGACCTATTTTTATTGATTTTGAGGGGGTTCTCTGGATTTTGATGCTTGTTCCCTTTGCTATATTAGGGAAATTCTCTACTATAATTCACTCCAATATGCCTTCTGCCCCTCTCTCTTTCTTCTTCCTCTGGGATCCCAATTATTCTAATATTGTTTCATATTATGGTATCCCTTATCTCTTGAATTCTTCCCTCGTGGTCCAGTAGTTGTTTGTCTCTCTTTTGCTCAGCTTCTTTATTCTCTGTCATTTGGTCTTCTATTCCACTAATTCTGTCTTCTGCCTCATTTATCCTAGCAATAAGAGTCTCCATTTTCTATTGCACCCCATGAACAGCTCTTTTTGTTTCAACTTGATTAGATTTTAGTTGTTTTATTTCTCCAGAAAGTGCTTTTATTTCTCCAGAAAGGGATTCCCTAATATCTTCCATGCATTTTTTTGAGCCCAACTAGCACCTTGATTATCGTCACTCTGATCTCTAGTTCTGACATATTACCAATGTCTGTATTGATTAGGTCCCTAGCTATCGGTACTGCTTCTTGTTCTTTTTTATGCAGTGAGATTTTCTGCCTTGTCATTTTACCCAGGTAAGAATATATGAACAAGAGAATAAAATACTGAAAGGGTGGCTAAGACCTCAGAAAAATATATGCTAACCAAAGCAGAAGAGACCCAAAACCAGGGGGAAAAGAAAGAGGGGAAAAAAAATAAATATAAATAAATAAATAAATAAATAAATATTAGACTGGTGAATAGAACAAAGCCACCCACTTGATTTGGGGTGTATTCTGGTCTCTTAGAAGAAATTATACCTCCCAAAATTTTAAAGAAAGAAAAACTTAAATATATACAAAAATGAGGGTAAACATGATGAAGGGATGGAATATGACTATAACAATGAAAATTTTTAAAGATATTTTTTAAAAGTTATTAAGATAAAATAGTTTAAAAACATTAAAAGAGGAAATGTTAAAAAATAGAATTAGAAAAATTAAATTAAAAAAATTTAACTTTGCAAAAGTAAAGGATCATGGGAAAAAAAGCCATGAATTCTATGTGTTGCTTTCCCCTAGCTCTGGAGTTCCAAGGTTCTTGTTGTTCAGTGAACTTGGTCTTGGCTGGATGTTCTTGCTGATCTTCTGGAGGAGGGACCTGTTGCCATGATTCTCAGATGTCTTTGCCTGAGGTGGAATTGCACCACCCTTGTCAAGGGCCAGGCTAAGTAATCTGTTCGGGTTCGCTCTCTTGGTAGCTTTTGTTCCCTGAATGCTTCCATAGAGCTCTGGAGGATGGGAATGAAAATAGCATCCTCCTAATCCCATCCTGGAGGAGCTGAGAGCTCAGGGCCCCACTCCTCAGTGCACTCTCAGAGAGAAGCAATCAATCCCTCCCGTCTCCCTGGTCTCCAGCTGCCCTCCGTGCTCACTGGGCCTTTGAGCATTTCTATCTCTGGCACACAGCCCCGATTGGAGTTTCAAAACCCAGCAGCAAATTCTGCCATGTGCTTCCGTGCCACTACTCCTGGAGGAGGAAGGAGGGGTGTCTCTCCAGATCTGCCACTTGTGGAGTCCCTGCTCAAAGAGCAGTGGCTCGACTGTGCCTTGGATCACAGTTTAAGGTAACCCTGAGATGAGAACTCACTCCTCAGCTCTGTCTCTGCAGCTGGCTTCCCCGCTGTGATACCTGGCAGCTCTCCCACACTCAGATGCCCCTGGTCTTTCTGTGACGCTGCAGGTCCAGAGACCACACTGTCCCTGCAAGGGCTCCACCCCCACTTAGCCTCTGGAATCATGTCCCTCAGTGGAGCAGACTTCTAAAAGTTCTAATTTTGTGCTCCACTGCTTGCCAGGAGCTGGCCCCTACCCCTGCAGTCTGTCTTCCCTTCGTTTTGGATTCACTTTCCACATATCCTACCTTCCAGAAAGTGGAAGATTTTCTGTTCCTAGAATTGCTGCTCTTTTCTTCTATCTCCTGCTGCATTTGTAGGTGTTTTGGAATGGTTTGATAACTAGCTGAACTCCTTGAACCTAAAGATATTTCAGTCTCCTACTCCTCTGCCATCTTGCTTCCTCCCCAGCTAAGAATTCAATTTTTGATTTCATGACCTCAAACACTAGTGTCAGTACCATTGACTGAAAACTATCCTTTATCCACTGACCCTTAATGTCATTTCTATCACAAAGCAATTATCAAATATATGTGAGGTTTCTCTTGGGGGAGGAGAAGAGAGGTTTACCATTAAGTAATACCAGGTTATTTTAATTACTCTTCAGTTTGTAATACTTGCTCATTTTTGTTAAAGTAATTCTACATTTTTGTCTTAAGATTATCTGACCTATTCTTGGATCTTTGTATTTCCATATACATTTTTTTATTTAGCTTTTCAAACTCCTCAAAAATAATACTTCAATCAATGTCAGTTAACATTTGCAGCTATTGCTCATTTGGGGAAGAATTGGTATCCCTATGATGCTCATGTTCCTTGTTCATATTACTCTGCTATATTTAAAAAAAAATATTCTGAGGAATTATAAAGATCTTATAATCCTTCTCATTATATACATTGTTCTCATTAAGTGACATCTTTGAGAGGAACATATTTATTTTATAATTGTTTAGATGTAGAACACACTCAAGCAGATAGTAGAGAATTTCCATATACTTATTCCTACTCCACAGGTTCCTTAACTAACTTTTTATGCTAGCATGATGCATTTTTTACAACTAGTGTACTGATATTGATATAGTAATGTTAACTAAAGTCCAAAATTTATCCAGGTTTCTTTAGTTTTTACACAAAGTCCTTGTGCTTTTCTGCTCCAGAATCCCATCTAGAATGTCACATTATATTTGGTCACCATGTCTATTTAGGCTTCATTTTGCTTTGACAGTTTCTCAGGTTTTCTTATGTGATAATCTTCACTATTGCGGGGGATGACTTACTGTTCAGATATTTTGGAGAACCTTCCTTATGTGGGATTTGTCTTTTTGTGTCATGATTAGACTGAGGTTATGGATTTGAGGATGAAAGAACACAGAAGTAAAGGAGGATTTTGATCCCATTATATCAAGGGAAATTTCTACATGATTTATGACTACTGCTGTTGACTTTAATCACCTAACTCAAATAGTGTTTATCCAGTTTGTCCATTACTATAAAATAAAATTCCTGTTTTATTCCAACCCTCTCTTTCTGTCTTTTTGGAGGGAAGTCACTATGCACAACACACACTTCAAAAGTAGAGAGCTATGCTCTCTCCAACATTACACTCTCTGATTTTTTTTTTCTTCCCGTGAATAAAAGTTAGTATTTTTTAAATAATTCCCAAATTGCTGAGCTCTTAACATTTGTCTATTTTTTTTGTTCTTTTTAAACATAGACAGTAACTTCATCTGCAAATAAGTTTTGGTTCTTGCTTCTGATACTTTTTATCACTTTACTGTACTGGCCAGTTCCCTGAAAACAATGGTGAATAGAAGTGTTGATATTGGATATCATATTTTTCCTAATCTGTCTGCATTTAGTTCATAGTGGACTCTGGTTAATTGTGCCCAAGAATCTTGGAGAAAGAACTATGTAAAGATAGATTTTTAAATCAAATATGATTGTATTCTGTTGTAGTAATTATAAATTCCTTGCCCAAATTTAGCTTTATTACCATCAACTTCTTGCCAAGTGACCTAAACCATAGCCACACATCAATTTTATGACAGTCAGAGTGTAGACCTCTCTGTGTCTGAAACTATCTACTCTCTGCCTCCTATGTCTTACCTGGTCCTCCTCTCTTTTCATCTCTGGAAATTCTTACTCTCTTTTCTTCCCAAGTTCTCATTCTCCTGCCTCTGAAATGTAGAATGATGATCTAAGCCTTCTTTCTGTAGTCTTTCTCCTCTATGTATTTCCACTACCTTCTTATTTCAACTTTGGCCACTATATTTCTTCTAACTTTGAACTCTTTCCAAACCCTACCCCATGTTCCACTGCCTGTAGGATAATTAGATGATGTTGTATGTAGACTTGCCCAACATCCAACCTACATCTTCCCCCTCCAAATCCAACCTTCTTCCTTTCACTTATGTACATGAACTCCACTGTACTTCTCCCCCAGCTACCAGGTTCAAAACCTTGACATCTCATCTTGATACCTGGAAAAAAACTTAAGATGCAGATGATGGTATTGTGGTCATCTCGCTTTCTCTTCAGATAAGAAGTCCTAAAATCTGCAGATTCTTAATACATTCCCATTGATTTAATTTTTTCTTTTCAATCCCTAGTATCTCTACTAAGATTCAGACCTGCATTAATTCTATTTCTGTTGTTCACTGACATCCCAAATGTAATCTACATGCTGGAAAGTTGGCCTTTCCTCAATAAAGCTGTGGTGGTATTTTGATCTTACTAAAACAAATGGCTTTAAGTTCTGAACCTGACATTCAAATCATTCCTCAAAATGTTGTTTGTTTTTTCTTAGTATGTCATCATTGCTTTATCAAATTCACTGTTGGTATGACTTGACAGTAAAATGTAACTTAAAATGAATTTTTACCTGATACAAGAATTCCCCCCCGCTCCAAAATAAGTAGACTATCAGCCTTTTAGGTTTTCCTTACAGTAAGGATTCTTTTTAGGTTCGGTAATGCCCCAATCAGCTCACAATGTTTAACTCACTAATCTATGTAAGGAAAGTCAGAACTGTTTTTTTAACCTGTACCTGACCTATTGTACTCTCGTGGGAAAGTCTGCTTTTTCTTGTTTGCTTGCCTATAAAACAGTAATCATAAACTGTTTAATTCTTGACTATCAACAGGTGAATTATAATCATTGTAGATAACCTTGATTTTATGTCCTTGTTGGTTTAATTACAGAGTAGAGGAAACTATCTTTAGCTGAAATTATATACTAACTCTTGTCTGCTTTCAGTCTTTCTCTAAGCAGCTTGCTGCCCTTAAAGAGAGCTTTTAAAAACACAAGTTAATAGTTTCACATTTTTTTGAAATCTCTGAACAAAGATTTCTTAGCTACTGCTTTTGACCTTACTAATTGAGCAGACCTTAGTAATTGAGCAGACCATCCCAGTTATATATAGTTTGGAGTAAGGACAATGGAAATGGAGAAGAAATGTTTAATGTTTTTCCATCTCCTATATTAGTTTTTCTTTTTAAAACAGAGATGCCTTGATATTTACTGATATGCCTGTCAAGCAGTACATAGTTACCTAGAATAATTTTTGCACTTAGTTTGAATCTGGATTATGCTTCTCGTGTGTCTGTGACCTTGGGTATAGTACTTTATCTCTCTAGCTTCTGCATTGTCATGCATAAAATGGACAGTAAATAGGACTGCACTTAGTCCACATGTCTGATGTACTTTCTAACACATTTGTAATAAACAGATGTAAATAAACAGATGTAAAACATTAGACCAGGGATTCTCAAAGTGTGGTTTCTAACTGCAGCAGTATTATTACCTGAGAACTTGTTTAGATATGTCAAATTTTGGGTACCTGGATGGTTCAGTCAGTTAAGAATCTGCCTTTGGCTCAGGTCATGATTTCAGAGTCCTGGGATCCAGTCTGCCATTGGGCTCCCTGCTCAGCAGGGAGTCTACTTTTCCCTCTACCCTTCCCCTTCTACTCCTCTCTCTCTCTCAAAAATAAATAAAATCTTTAAAAAAAAGAGTCAAATCATTCTCATTGGCTTCCATTAATTATTTAAGTTTTTTTTATTTCCTGGTTGATCCAAACATTCTTAAGCAGGGTGGTCTTTAGCTTCCAAGTGTTTGGTTTTTTCCAAACTTTTTCTTGTGGTTGAGTTCGTTTCAAAGCATTGTGGTCTGAGAATATGCAGGGAATAATCTCAATCTTTTGGTATCAGTTGAGCTCTGATTTGTGACCCAGTACGTGGTCTATTCTGGAGAAGGTTCCATGTGCACTCGAGAAGAATGAGTCTTCTATTGTTTTAGGGTGGAATGTTCTATATATATATCTATGAGGTCTATCTGGTCCAATGTGTCATTAAATGCTCTTGTTTGTTTATTGATTGTTCTGCTTGGATAATCTGTCTATTACTGAGAGTGGTGTGTTAAGATTCCCTACAATTAATGTATTCATATCAATATGACTCTATTTTTATTAACAGTTGTCTTATGTAGTTGGTTGCTGCCACATGGGGTGATAAATATTTATAATTGTTAGATCTTCTTGGTGGATAGACCCTTTAAGAATGATGTAGTGTCCTTCTTTATCTCTGACTACAGTCTTTAGTTTAAAATCTAATTTATCTGATATGAGAATCAGTACCCCAGCTTTCTTTTGAGGCCCTTTGGCATGAAAGATGCTTCTCCATCCCTTCACTTTCAGTCTGGATGTATTCTTAGGTTCCAAATGAGAAAACAAAAAGAAATAAAAGTTATTCAAATTGGCAATGAAGACATCAAACTCTGTCTTCGCAGATGACATGATACTTTATATGGAAAACCCAAAAGACTCCACCCCCAAGCTACTAGAACTCATACAGCAACTCAGTAATGTGGCAGGATACAAAATCAATGTACAGAAATCAGTTGCTTTCTTATACACTAACAATGAAAATATAGAAAGGGAAATTAGAGAATCAATTCCATTTACTATAACACCAAGAACCATAGGATACCTGGGAATAAACCTAACCAAAGAGATAAAGGATCTGTACTCAAGGAACTACAGAACATTCATGAAAGAAATTGAAGACGCAAAAAGATGGAAGAGCATTCCATGCTCACAAATCAGAAGAATAAACTGTTAAAATGCCTATACTGCCTAGAGCAATCTATACTTTCAGTGCCATCCCAATCAAAACTCCACTGGCAATATTTCAAAGAGCTGCAACAAACAATCCTAAAATTTGTATGGAACCAGAAGAGACCCCGAATTGCTAAGGAAATGTTGCAAAGAAAAAACTGGGAGCATCATGTTGCCTGATTTCAAGTCTACTAAAAAGATGTGATCAGCAAAACAGCGTGGTACTGCCACAAAAACAGACACATAGACCAGTGAAACAGAGTAGAGAGCCCAGATATGGGCCCTCAACTCTATGGTCAAATAATCTTCGACAAAGCAGGAAAAAATATACAGTGGAAAAAAGACAGTCTCTTCAATAAATGGTGCTGGGAAAATTGAACAGTTATATGTAGAAGAATGATGCTCAACCATTCTCTTACACCATACACAAAGATAAACTCAAAATGAATAAAAGACCTCAACTTGAGGCAGGAATCTATCAAAATCCTAGAGGAGAACAAAGGCGGTAACCTCTTTGACATCGGCTACAGCAAATTCTTTCAAGATATATCTCCAAAGGCAAAGGAAACAAAAGCAAAAATGAACTTTTGGGACTTCATCAAGATCAAAAGCTTCTGCCCAGCAAAGGAAACAGTTAACAAAACAAAGAGGTAACCCACCGAATGGGAGAAAATATTTGCAAATGACACTACAGACAAAGGGCTGATATGCAAGATCTATAAAGAACTCCTCAAACTCAACACACATACAACACAGATAATTATGTCAAAAAATGGGTAGAAGACATGAACAGACATGTCTCCAAAGATGACATACAAATGGCTAACAGATACATGAAAAAGTGTTCATCATCATTAGACATCAGGGAAATTCAAATCAAAACCACACTGAGATAACACCTTACACCAGTTAGAATGGCCAAAATCAACAAGACAGGAAACAACAAGTGTTGGAGAGAATGTGGAGAAAGGGGAACCCTCTTACACTGCTGGTGGGAATGCAAGTTGGTGCAGCCACTTTGGAAAACAGTGTGGAGATTCCTTAAGAAATTAAAAATAGAGCTACCCTATTACCCTGCAATTTCACTACTGGATATTTACCCCAAAAATAGATATAGTGAAAAGAAGGGCCATCTGTACCCCAATGTTCATAGCAGCCAGGCCACAGTCACCAAACTATGGGAAGAACCAAGATGCCTTTCAACGGATTAATGGATAAAGAAGATATGGTCCATATATGCAATGGAGTATTATGCCTCCAGCAGAAAGGATGAATACGCAACTTTTGTATCAACATGGATGGAACTGATTATGAGATTATATGAGATTATAAGAGTTCCATGGATGGAACTGATTATGAGATTATAAGAGATTATGCTGAGTGAAATAAATCAAACAGAGAGAGTCAATCATCATGTGGTTTCACTTACTTGTGGAGCATAAGGAATAACATGGAGGACATTGGGAGATGGAGAGAAGTGAGCTGGGGGAAATCGGAGGCGGAGACAAACCATGAGAGACTGTGGACTCTGAGAAACAAACTGAGGATTTGGAGGGGAGGGGCATAGGGGTTTGGGTGAGCCTGGTGGTGGGTATTATGGAGGGCATGTATTGCATGGAGCACTGGGTATGGCGCATAAACAATGAATTTTGGAACAGTGAAAAGAAATGAAATTAAAAAAAAAAAAGTCAAATCTTGGGTCCCACACCAGACCTACTAAATCAGGAGCCTTGTGACTGGGTCTCAACATTCAGGTTAACTGGTCTGCCTAGGGTCTCATGCCTACTTTAGGGAACCAATGCAATAATGGCATGAATGAATGAATAAAATTAGTCTAGAATTATGAGATGAAGCAGGAATGATCATACCTCATATGGCTGCAGAAAATTTGAGATACTCACTACATTTGAGCTGGTAATTTGTCATGAATCATAAAGGCAATTCAAAATAGTTAAACCTGATTTGAAAAAGGGTTTATGGAGGAGAGCAAGGTGAGGATGTGATTTACACCACTATGTCACATTTAGGAAACTACAAGTTCTTCAGAAGGCACAGAACAAAGAACAAGAGGAAGAATTTATTCAGTTGAAAATATTTGTGTAAGTTTCTAAGTTACAAAATCAGTTAAAAAAATCAAGTAGTCAGATTCATTTTACCATATAATATTTCTAGCTGTTAAAGGTGCTGTAGTGGAAATGTATCATACAGTGGGAATGACAGAAACCTTGGGGTGGATTGAGAGGTCTCTATTCTCAAGGTGTCAGCACTCTTAAATCCCTAAATAAAATGGGATCAAGAAAAAGGTAAAATTTACAGTCCAACATGTAGAAAAGGTAGAAATTCTTTAAACTCTATAATCAATTTCTATCTCTAGTCCCCAAGAAACACTTAAATATGTATTCCAAACTGTGGATTGGAACTGACCTACTTTGAAGTATTCCTTTCTTGAATGAATTATGTGAAGGTCAGAAGAAGGGGAAGGAGGCAGGGGAGACACTACCAACAAAAGAGTGTATGTGTTTCAGCTGGAGTGCTCTGCTTGATTTCACTGGGCAAATTCATGATCGCCCTGAGGCAAAACAATTCTATTTCATTCCTGACCCTCTGCTATGTGCTCTACCTTGCTTGCTGGGAGCTTTTTAGAGGTAGAAAAATATGATCCTAGAAATGTTTGAATATAATATTCCAGCTTCAAGGCATGAATTCTGTTATGTAAATTGTCCACTTGTATTTATGTGTTAGGACAGAAGGGTTCAGCTGCCCTCTGACTATTAAAATTTTTGCCTTCTAAGGACAAAAGAAATTCAGTTAGTATTTTTTTTTAATAACTTGCTCTCTTCTTCCTTTTTTTTTTTAAGTGTCTTTCTAATTAGAGCATGATAGTCACCAGGGTCGTAAGATATTCAAGATGTTCTGGTTAAGGCTTTTGGATTAAAAATGTCTCTGAGGTCATTATCAAATATAATCCCTAAACTATACCAAGATATTGATCAGTGGGTGGTGGTGGAGATCATTAACCTGCTTAAAAATTGCATTTGTCTGTTGATTTTTATTTATATGCTATTTTTAATAACTGTTTTTAATTCCCATACTATGAGGAATCTTCCTTCCAGATTTTCTTTCATATTATACTCTGGAATTTAAAATTACTTTGAACAAACTTCACTACATCTTCAAGCACTGTGCACCTCTCACACTGACCAGAGCTCAACCTCTTCTGGATTTTACCGTCTTCCACAGATGACCATCGTAGGGGAATGCTCCTCCCACATAGCATGTGCAACAGGGTGTCAAAAGAAAGGTGGCATCTCCTGATTCCTTAATATGGCTTGCAAACCACTACTTTCCTTAATGTCTTTAAAAAATATTTTAAATTTAATTCACATTTTTATTGAAGTGACACATGGATATACTTTAAAAATGTAAATAGTTCTACAAAGCTTATTACAAAAATCCAGTAGTCCCCAAAACACCAAGCCCCATCCGAGGCCGTCTCGTAATATTTGTAATACTGAGTCATTTATTTTGTAATTTGCCCTCAGATTTATAAAAAAAAGTATATATCATTTTTTTCTTTTTTTCCCCCTACTTTTAGATATTAGCTATTCCTACAGAGTAAGAGGAGGACTTACCTTTATAATTCACTTGCCCTGTCTTCCCACTCATATTCTACCTCCCTACCCACCTCCATAAGTTACCATAGCTGATCACTTTGATTTTTGGTATATGGTCATGTTTTAAGTCATTAATCATCTCTAGGGGCAAGAAACTTCCAGAATGGGGTCCAAAAATTTTCTATGAATATTGCATCTTTGGTGGTAAGTAGGCATTCAATAATTTTTGAATAAAGGCACAAAATAAATACTTTTTTTTAAGGTTTTGGTTTTATCTTAATAGTGCAGTTGAGGTGAGTGGTGCAGTGGTTAAGAGTGGAAACAGGAGAATCTGACTACCTGAGTATAAGTCAGGGCTCAGCTATGTATTACCTATGAGATTCGGGAAAGTTCTATAGCCTTATGTGGCTCAGCATCCTAAAATGTAACATGAGTACATTCACGGCACTTACCTCATGGGTTGTTAAAAAGCTTAAATTTTATTCTTATTACAATTCTTGGAATGTTTTTTGGCACCCAGTAAACATTCAACATTACTGTTATTGTTAATTTACATTAATACAATGTTACATTGAAGAGACTAAAAACCTTTGTTAATTTAAGGATCAAATAGTAAATCCTAGAAATCATTTAATTTGGTCAAAGTGCTTCTTTCATGGTATTTCTTATGGAAGGTAAGGGAAATGTTGAATTATCGCAACATCTACACGAGTGGAATGAGAAATCCCAGATTCCTAGAATCCAAGTTTGTTTATATGTATGTTCTATAAACATTTCCTCATTATTTTTATGAGTATTATCTTACAACTACCTACTACATAAAAAATAGTGCAGCAAATCAAAATTAAACCCATATTGTTCATACTGGAGATCACAAAGCACACAAGCACAGAGGAGAGAATGATAGCCAGTGCAACCATCCAGAGCAGCTCAGATGCATAGACAACTGACAGGTTTGTGAGAAATGAGAAAGGATGAAAGGTTGTGCAAGTAAAATAAGGAGAGTGGCGCATAGTCAGAAACAGGTGGGATTGATTTAGAATGCCTTCCTGAAGGAGATGCTTATTCAATGGGTAGTTGTTTTATAGTCCAGATCTGGTTGTAGCTTGTCTTGAAAAATGATTCTTTTAAAAGGCTCCAAAATCTGATGCAAAAATGAGTTGGCAGCCCATTCAAATGGAAAGCTGTAGTTAATAAAAGTAATTTTTTCTGCTTAACACACAACAGAATTTGCACCAATGTATTTTTGTGGCTATTCAACTAAAAATAAAATCAAGATGGGGAATGTAGTTATATTTTTCTTGAGCATAAACCGAATTTTTAGATTCTAAATTACTGTAGCTGTATTCCTGCCATCTGGTGGTTGAAAATATTGATGTTCTTGCAGTCTGTGAAGCTATATTCTTTGTACACACATATTAATATGCATTGCCTCCCACAAAGTAATTTGCCGTAACTGAAACTGGCATGCATTTCAGTACATTGCACATGGAAAAAATAGAATGTATTTTCCTTTTTTGAATTCTTCAGTCAAAGTTTATGATGACTTATTAAATTATTTGCACACAAAAAGTTTATTATGTTGAATTCTGTAAATGGTATGTTTCGGAATGAAGTTTTTTTTTTTTTTCCTTTCAACATGCTCTAAAGATATTTTTCTCCATTTTTCCAGCTGTGCATTTTTAGAATGCCAAGGAATTTTTAGGTAACCTTAGAATAAATTATTAATTTTGGTTAACATCTTTTCAAGAATGAGAAAGCAAAATTGAATACAAAATGAAAAACAAAGTGCAGTTTTCAGTGGAGTTTATCCAAAGACCACCATTCACTTGGTTTGTGAGAATCTGGACCTTCCTTCACTTGTGCAAAGACAAATTTTTGTCTTCCAAATCATGCAAAGTATGTAATGAAGTGGGAGAAAAGGTAGCAAGAGAGTTGGGAGTGAGAGAGAGCAGACCCTAACATTGTTATAGTGGAAATAAATATAAGACATCTCAGGCTAGGTCAAGGTCAAGCTTAATTGCTGACTCTCTTTAAGACCTTGACTTTGGGTTCATGACTTCTCTGAAAAACATTGGATTCTTGTTGGTTATCAAGAACCTCTACTATCCTATGACTGTCAGAGGAATTTAAAACTGTGGAGAGTTCCTCCTTTTAGAATGGGGTTGATCTTGTGTGGCTTATTTTTTATTTAAGACTTTGCAGCTATGTGTGCAAGAGGGGTAGTTCCCCTCCTGTTAGACAAGAACATTTTCAATATTAACTGAAGTTTTACTTGCCGTTCCCTTTGAAGCCTCTATTCTATTTTGCTGGGACAAGGACATGGTATTTGGAAACCTATTATTTGGTTACCAGGTCTAGTTTTTTTCTGTTAATTGACTTCACTCAATAATTTTGTTCTCAATAGATTGATCTGGAGGAACAGGGATGATGACAATACTTATCCTCCCTCTCTGCATCACATGGCCTTTCCATGATCAATAAATTTATTGTCAAATAATTTATAAAATAGACTGCTAAAAAGCTGTAATATTTAACATGGCTCCAGTTCTATTTGCTTCTTTCTATCCCTGGTTCCATCCAGTTCAAAAAGAGGACAAAGTAGAATTTAATAGAGGAAGAATATTGTGTGTGACAAGAGCCACAACTTATGCTGTGACTAAGTGTAGGGGCAGCTACAGAATGTGGGTTAAGGGGACTGAGAACGGGGTCCTCTACAAATAGCTAAACAACATCTACAGTCAAACTCAGGTTGAAATTTTGTAATTGAAGATTCATTTCACTTAGATCTTGTTGACCTCTCTTCAGAAAGTCCTTACCAAAGGGAAAACACTTTCCAGAGGTCATCAGTTACTAATAGCATGTCGAAAGAAATGAAGGGAAGGTCTACTGGTCAGAGGCCAAGCAATGTATCTGAGGAGGAAGAAGGCAAAGGACAATTTCTCTTGCACATCTATCTTTGTCTTCCCAGTGGATTTTCCTAAGGCTGAGCCCTATTTTCATGATATCTTTTTTTTTCCTCAGGAAAGTACATGCCTTTGCTAAAACATAATTAAAATAAGTATTCACCAGAGATATAAATAGTCAAGTTTGTTTTCCTTCACTATTTTCTAGGCTTTCCCTGAGTTTGAATTTTTTTTAAGTATTTTTTCTTTTATACTGTGTGTAGTTATCACTGTGGTAACCTTATAAATAAAAATATCTCTAGCATATACAATACATTTATAAACATTTCTGTGGATAACCCCGACATACTGGTGATAGCTCAGGGAATTTTCCGTTCTCATTTAAGAAATCAGGGTGAATTTTTTTCTTTCTAAAATTACTCCCTGCCAAATATATTTTGTTCACAACCATAAAAATGATGTTTAGAATGGTGACAGGTTGTGATCACAATTTTCTCTGTGCCAAGGATGAGTTTATAAAAATACCATTCTTGCAAGATTGCCAATCATTTTATATTCCTTAATATATTTTAAGAACTTAGACTATAAAACAGAAAAGAAAGGAGACAACTACATTTTAAATGATATTCCCTTTGTAGTAAAATCCTTATAGAACTAGAAATTAAAAGGGCACAAAACTTAAAATATGATCCTTAGTTAAATACCATATATATCCACTTGTTCATTCATTGTTAGCTCCCAGTACAACTACTGGCTTAGTGCTAAGTCCTTGAATGATGTATGTTACAATTCAGCATAGATCCTGCCTTTAAGGAGCTCATACATTTCAGGGAAATATAAGACATGATGCAGCATCGTAAGAGTATGACAGATACTTGAAAGGTAAGGTACAATCAGAAAGAATGACAAATTCTTCTTGAGAATAAGAGTGAAGAAAGGCTGTGTAGAATAGGACAAAAAAAGGAGCTGAGTTTTGAACGAAGACAATAGACATTTTACTAATCAGAGATGGTGGGTAGAGATGTGTGTAAGAACTGGTATTTTGGATAGATGAGTTGACATACATAAGAGCAATATATGACATAAACTAATATTTAAATAATTGATTACAGAAGAGTAAAAACTAACATGATATAATATGTCTAATGACCCACTTACTTCCCTCACTAGAGTAATAGCTACAATTAGAAAGAATGTATTGTAAAATGGGATCTTTCAGCATTTTGCCTGTCTTGTTTGGATCCAATATTTTAAAGCATCAGTAAATTATAAATGATACATGCATATGAAAGAATGTGTTTGAATACTAAGGAAGCCTATGAGAATTTATAAATCTTACATTCTCTCTTCAAGCTATGATGTTATAAAACTTTGATATATTTGATGTGGGAGCACATGAATGTTTTAATGTTTCAAAATTTTTGAGGTATATATTTTAGAATTTTATTTAGGTAAGCATGGAGAATAGGGTAAAGGTTTTACAACTTATGCTGGTGATGCAATAAGATTCTAAATTATTTGATAAAGGATTAAAAACAAGTTTATTAATAGAAACATTTATAACAAAGTGCTAAACCAACCTAAATACTTAGTAATAGTGAAAATATAAATCAATTGAAATACATCCACATGATGCAAATACTAGGCAGTATACTTAAACTCACTACCTGGACACATTGAATGGAGAATGTATCATAATATACCAAAATAAAAATGTAATACTGTATTTGTTATGTAGAATAGGCATTTGTTTTTTTGAAAAAATCCTTAATAGTATTTGAAGATTCTATAACTTTATGATGTCTCAGTTTTGTGAAATTCAGTGACTCATTTTTAATCTTTGGGGAAAATGCTTAGGGATAAAAGTGGAGTATAATAACAGATGCAATTCTGAAATTTGTGTAATTACATATTATATATAATAAAACATACTATATAATAGAATTATATAAATTATAATAAAACAGTGTGTACTGTGTATAATTATTTTATATAATGTGTATAGTGTTATATATTATAAAAGTATTTATAATTATAATACATATGATAAATATGTCACAGACACTAAATTAGAAAAGAAAGAGCCTATCCAGCAGTTTTATAGAGCTGGAACCAGCAGGTAGCTTAGATCCAGAAAGGTGTTCTTAGTTTCCCAACAGTGTCTCCCTGGCAAGTCACTAAATTATTAGAGGCTGTTATCTCTTGATATGCAGTTTTGGTTGTGTTTAATTTTTCTTCATGTATTGGTTGAAATTTTTCTAACATGTACCAACCACTATCATAAAACCATACTGTTTTTGGATAAACAAAAAATGTGATGAAGAGTTGGTACTGAATTTATCAACTGGAGTAAATGAAAATTTCTCTTCCTTACTCACATCAGCAACTCTTGGTATAAAGGAGTGTTAATTACTTCTATTCAAGTACCTAACAAAGGCAAGTGAGTGACATTCATTCATTCATTCATTCATTCATTCATTCTGACAGCTCAAAGCCTGCAACCATTGTTTATCCTCTAGTTGCCTAGTAAATCATATAATTAATTTCTACTCTCAACATACATTTTATAAAGGAGGCAAACTGTAACCATTGTACTTGGTAATATACTTTGGTAGCATCATTATATAGTAAAGTGGGTTAAATATCCAAAGAGGCAGTTACACTGGGAATATTAACTACAACATTAATGGAAGTATGTGTTGATCACCAAGCAATGACTGAGAATAATAAAACTAGGCCAAATTATGAAATGCTATTGATACATTAGAGATAACTAATTTAACTTAAATGATCTTTTTACAGATGAGTTAAAACCCTAACGCTTATCTGAAACAACTTTTCCAGCTAATCAGTAGCAAAATTAATGCTAGACTCCATTCATATTTAACAACTTCCACATCCATATTTTTTTACTCTGTAACATTAGCTCCAATTCTGAATTTATTGTATATTTTCTTTAAAACATTAATAAAATTTCAGTCCTCTAACCAAGACTTTACAAATCCAAGTGTAAATTCATTCACTAAATTAAAAAGGAATTTTACTGAAAACTGTTCTGCTTTGGGTCATTTTGATGGAGTATAACAGAATATATAAAACTATGTTCATATCTCCCTGGCTGGAGATCAACTCATACACATTAATCAGAGACAATAAATGGGGAGTATGTTTTACAGGAAATTAAAAATATAAATTTGGTTGTTATTATATAAGATTTATATTTTTTAAGATTTTGTTGTTGTTGTTTATTTATTTGATAGACAGGGATCACAAGTAGGCAGAGAGGCAGGCAGAGAGAGAGGTGGAAGCAGGCTCCCCACTGAGCAGGGAGCCTGATACGGGGCTCAATCCCAGGACACTGGGATCATGACCTGAGCTGAAGGCAGAGGCTTTAACCCACTGAGCCACCCAAGCACCCGAGCATTTATACTTTTTAAGCAAATCATAAATTTTCTTACTTTGAAGACTTTGTGACTTTGTGATCTGTCCCAATTCTTTTTAAAAATGACATTTAAAAATATATATAATTTCAAAATGTCATCAACACAAAATCAAGATATTTCATGCTTTATTTCTTTTAATTGAGTAAGTTTGACATAAAATCTTGTGTAAACTTAAGGAATACAGCACGTTACTTGGAAACACATAAATTATAATGTGATTCGCAATGTAGCAATATTTATCACCTTGAATAATCGTAGTAAAATATTGCTATCTATATTTATTTTACTGTGCATTAGATCTCTATGGCTTATTTAGTATTCATTACAGGTTGGTACTTTTAAACACTATTGATCTTATCCCCCTACCCCTATACCCTGATAACTACCGTTTTCCTATGTGTATGAGAGTGTGTGTGGGTGTGGGTGTGTGGGTGTGTGTGTGTGTGTGTGTTTTACAGGTATAACTTTTTTAAAAATTCCCATATAAGTGATATCCTACAATACTTGGTGTTTTCTGTTTGACCTGTCTTACTTAGCATGATGTCTTAAAGATCCAACCATGTCACAAATGGCAGTATATCTTCTAATGGTTGAATAATATTTCCTGTGTATATGTACTACATCTTTCTTATCCATTCATCTGTTGATGAACAGTTGGGTTGTTTCCATATCTTGATTATTGCAAATAATGCATACTGTGATAAACATCTTATCAAACTCCTTTTTACTTCCTTTGGGTATGCACCCAGAAGCAGAATTGCTGGATCATATGGCAGATTTACTTTTAATATTTCAGGGAACCTCCATATAGTTATTCATAGTAGTTGGACCCATTTATATAACCACAAACAACTTTTAAAGTTTTCCCCCTCACTACATCCTTGCTGGCACCTGTTGTGTCTTGTCTAGTCAAAAACAGCCGTTCTCATGGGTATGAGGTGAGTGTTCATTATGGGTTTGATTTGACTATCTCTGATGTTTATTCATGAACATCTTCTGCTTCTGTTGGCTAATTTGGTGTCCTCTTTGGAAAATGCCTTAGGTCCTCTTAAACTGGATTTTTGTTTTGTTTTGTTTTTGTTGTTACTAAGTTGATAGAGCTATTGATGTATTTTTAGGAATCAATGACTTACCTGACATACGTTTTGCAAAATTTTTCTTTCATTCTTTAGGTTATTTTTTTGTTTTGTTGGTCTCTTTTGCTATGCATCAGCTTTTGAGTTTGATGTAGTTCCATTTGATTTTGCTTTTGTAGGTTGTTTGTTTTGTTTTGTGTGTGTGTGTGTGTGTGTGTGGTGTTTTTTTTGTTGTTGTTGTTGTTTTTTGTTTGTTTGTTTTTGTGCTTTTGCTTTTAGGAGACCCAAATAATTGCCCAGACTAATGTCAAGGAAATTCTTTGTTTTCTTCTAGAAGTTCTATAGTAACAAGGTTGTTTTTTTTTTTTTAAGGTTTTATTTATTTATATGACAGAGAGAGAGATCACAAGTAGGCAGAGAGGCAGGCAGAGAGATGGGGGAGCAGGGTCCCTGCTGAGCAGAGAGCACGATGTGGGCCTCGACCCCAGGACCCTGAGATCATGACCTGAGCCGAAGGCAGAGGCTTTAACCACTGAGCCACCCAGGAACCCCTATAGTAGCAAGTCTTATGTGTTATGTCTTTGATACATTTTGACTACATTTTTGTGAGTGCTAATGAGATTGGGGTCCAATTTCATTGTTCTGCAGGGGTTTCTTCAGTTTTCCCAGCCCATTTGTGGAGGAAACTATCCTTTCTCACTAGATATTCTTAGCTCTCTTTTCAATATTAGTTCACTGTATATGCTGGGATTTAATTCTGGGCTCCCTATTGAGTTCCACTAGTCAATGTGTCTATTTTTGTGCTAGTACCATACTGTTTGTATTATTACAGCTTTATAGTACAATAGTACAGTTGGAAATCCATTAAGTGTAATACTTAAGGCTTTGTTGTTTTTTCCTAAAATTGCTTTGGCTAGCCAAGGTCTTCTTTGATCCTACACAATTTTAGGAAATTTTAACAGAAATTTTCTATTTCTGTTAAAAATGTCTTTTTCATTTTGCCTGGTATTGCATTAAATTTGAAGACGGCTGTGAGTAGTAGGGCCATTTAACAACACTCTTGTGATCTATGAACACAAGTTGTCTTTCCATTTGTGTCTTCTCTGATTTCTATTGGCAAAGTTTGGTAAATTTCATCATATCGAATTTTTACTTCCTTGTTTAAATTTAGTAAGTTTCATTGTCTTTTAATGTTATTGTGAGTGGTATAGTTTTATTTCTTTTTAGATGCTTCACTTGTGTAAAAAATGCTATTGATGTCTATTGTATTTCCATTCTTATTTGTTTCAAGGCATTTTTTTATTTCATTTTGATTTCTGTGACCAACTGAATGTTCAGTATCCTATTGCTTAATATCTAAATACCTGTGAATTTGTCATTTTTCTTGGAATTGATTTCTTTTTTTAAGATTTTATTTATTTTTTTGACAGAAATCACAAGTAGGCAGAGAGGGAGGCAGAGAAAGGAGGAAGCAGGCTCCCCGCTGAGCAGAGAGCCAGATGCAGGGCTTGATCCCAGGATATTGGGATCATGACCTGAGCTGAAGGCAGAGGCTTTAACCCACTGAGCCACCCAGGTGCCCCAAAATTGATTTCTAATTCATACTATTATGATCAGAAAAGATGGTTGATATGATTTCATTCATTTTAAATTTGTTAAGACTTGTTTATGTCTTCATGTGTAATCCGTCCTAGAGAGAGTTTCATGTGCACTTGAGAAGGTATATTCCATTTGGGTGGAATGTTCTATATATGGATGTTCAAAGTCCATTTGTTCTAAAGCATGGTTCAATTCAAACGATTTTTCATTGATTTTCTGTCTATGATCTATCCATTGCTGATAATGGAGTATTGAAGTCCCCTACTATTACTGTACTCCTATTTCTCCCTTAAAATCTGTTAGTGTTTGTTTAATACATTTTAGTGCTTAAGTATTAAAAGCATGTGTATTTAGAATTATTATATCTTCTTGATGAACTGACCCATTCATTATTATGTAATGACTTTCTTTGTCTCTCCTTAACTTTTGTGGCTTGAAGTCTATTTTTTATCAAAGTATGTCCATGTCTACCTTTTTTGGTTTCTGTTAGCTTGGAATATCATCTTTTATCTTTTCACTTTGAGCTGATGTGTGTCTTTAGAGCCGAAATGAGTTTCCTGTAGGCAGTATACACAGTTGACCCTTGAGCAACATGGGAGTTGGGGCACCAATCCCTCATACAGTTAAAAAAAAAAAAAAAATCTACATATAACTTTTATCTTCCCTAAAACATAACTAGTAGCCTACTATTGACTGGAAGCATTACTGATAATGTAAACATCCAATTAACACATGTATTTTATGTTACATCCATTATAGACTGTAATCTTAAAATAAAGCATGCAAGAGAAAAGAAAATGCTAAGAAAATCACAAGGAAGAGGAAAATACATTTACAGCATTGTACTATTTTTATTCAGTACTGTAAATTTACATTGTATCTTTATAAGATGGAGATAATGAAAATTGGTTGATCACTATGAGGATACAAAATGTATGTAGTTGCTATATGTATTGCTAACATTAGACATAAAAAATGAAAAGACAACATGAAAAAATTATAGATACAATGATTTATGCATTTATAAGAAGCAGTATGATTGCATTATGGTAAACCTAGTATAATAGCCTAGCCTATACACTACAGATGATAAAAAAAATTTTTATGCCATACAGTATTAGTCATATTTATAATAAAGTATTGGAACATTGTTACATAAACCCCATTTACCTGTAATGTTAAGCTAATACAGTTTCTCCAATTATGAGAAAGAGACATATTGTATGATAATGTTATTCGTTAGAAAAAAAAGATAAAACTAACACAATATTAATTTTATATTAACTATCACTCACCTTATGCCTACGTTAGGATAGGCTATCTACTCTGTGGTCTTGCAATGATGTTCTACATGATGAACGTTTAGGAGGTGATGATAAGCATCTCATACATTCTTGCCATACAGTTATTAGCTGTTCACAGGAAGATACACATCTACACACCAGATAATTTTATTAGCTGTGCAGCATGATGATTATCTACTGTTGATTAAATGAAAGTGGATCATCATAAAGGTCTTCATTCTTAAGATCTTTATGTTGAGTAGGCTGAGGAGGATGAGGAAAAAGAAGAGGGGGTGTAGGAAATATGTTGTAATTTTTTTTTTTAAAGATTTTATTTATTCATTTGACAGAGAGAGATCACAAGCAGGCAGAGAGGGAGGCAGAGAGAGAGTGGGGGAAAGTAGGCTCCCTGCTGAGCAGAGAGCCCGATGCGGGGCTCGATCCCAGGACCCTGGAATCATGACCCGAGCCGAAGGCAGAGGCTTTAACCCACTGAGCCACCCAGGCGCCCCATATGTTGTAATTCTTAAAAAATTTTTCTAAAAATGTTCCCACACAGTACCAGTCCTTCTTCCACTGTTTGCTATAGTTTCAGTGTCTGTGTCATAGAAGGGTCCATGCTGTATAAGAAGTTCAAAGCAGTCTTGAATAATCAGAACCCTTCTGCCAGATTGTCTGATGTCCATTTGTTTTCTGGCACTATTTTCTTCTGTGATTTCTTCCTCATCATGTGTCATGGGTTGGGAATCACTCATCTTCATCAAGCCATCTTCTGCTAATTCCTCTGGTATGTTGTCTATTAGCTCTTAAATTTTCCTAAGATCCATATCTTGAAACTCTTCACCACCCACCTTTTTTGACATGCTGACAGTCTCTTTAATGATTTTCTTCATTAGCTCTGTTGATAATTTTTTGAAGTCATGTACAATACCTGGGAATAATTTTGTCCAAGAGGAACATACTGTTTTAGATATAATGGTTTTTGTAGCTTTTTCTATAACAATGATGACATTTGAAGTTGTGTAATCCTTCCAGACTTTCATGATTTTTTTCTAGGGTTCTCTTCTATAACACTGATAAGTCCTTTCTATAGAAAATCATGTGTAATGATCTAAAAAAAATGATCTTTAATGATCTTTAAAAAAGTCCTTACGACCCTCTTATCTAAAGGTTGGATCAGGGATGTTGTGTTGGGTGCAAGCAGACCATTTGACCCTTTGGTGTTGTGCTCCTAGTGTTCTGGGTAGCCAGGGACATTTTCCAACATCAAAAGAACTTCAGAAGGCAGCTAATTATTGGCAAGGTACTTCCTGACCTCAGGGACAAAACATGCATGGAACCAGTCCAGGAAAAGAGTTCATGTTCTCTAGGCCTTCTTGTATTTTTTTTTTTTTAATTTCTTTTCAGTGTTCCAAAATTCATTGTCTAGGCCTTCTTGTTGTGCAACCAAAAGACTAGCAGCTAGTACTTATCTTTCTTCTTCAAGGCATTGGTTAGCAGTTGTCATAGACAAAGGCAGTCCTGATCATAAACCTGACTTGATTGGCTTAAAACAGTAAAATTATCCTATTGCTTCCTGCCTTAAATCCTTGTGCTCACTTCTCTTTCAATAAATGTCTGTTATAGCATTTTCAGACAGAATAGGGCACTTCTGTCTGCATAAAAAGCCTGTTCAGACAGATATTCTTATTTTTAAATGATGTTCTTAGTGTCATCTAGGAATTCATCTGCATGCCTCTTGACCAGCAGAAGTTGCTTCTTCTGTTATCTTGACTTTTTTTTAATTTAGAGAGAGAGAGAGAGAGAGAGAGAGAGAACATGAACACACAAGGAGGGGCGGGGGAAAGCAGAGGGGAGGGACAAGCAGATTCTGAGCTGAGCATGGAGCCCGAGGTGGGCTTCAGTCCCCAGGACCTGGTTGGAGATCATGACTGGAGCTGAAATCGAGAGTTGGATGCTCACCTGACTCACCCACCCAGGCACCCCATCTTGATGTTTTTAACACTGACCTTCTTTTTAACATTACCCAAGCATCTTCTGCTAGTATTAAATTACCCAGCTTTAGAACCTTCACCTTCCTTTGGGTTTAAATTGTCACATAATGACTTCACTTTTCTCAAATCCTATTAGAAGCTCTAGGTATGCCTTTCTTAAAGCAAGCCTGCACCCACCTAAGAACTGCATATTCAATACAAGATAAAAAGGTAAGTATTTTACAAAAAGTGCAAGGTATTCATGCCTGCTGGTGTAGCTGCTGCAGTAGCTTCATAAAGGTTTTGTTTTTACAATGATCCCGACACCGAATTGACATTTTGAAATGGCAGGCATCCCCAGCTGCTGCCTAATCTGTGGTACTCATCAATTAGTTGAACTTTTTCTTGGGATGTTAGGATTTCTTTTCTGCTTCTTGGGAGCTCTTTCAGCATCACTAGTGGTACTTAGTAGGGGTCCCATGGTGTTATGTAAGATGCACGGTACTGCAATAAGCACAATGAAAACTATGTGAAAATTCTGAGAGATCATTTCTTCCTGTGATAGGAAACTTACTGGAGGGAACAACTGCTCAGGAGGAGATGATTAGCATCACACAGCATTTTAAGTGGATACTTGGAATACTTGAGCTCACTGTAATAGCAACCAGAGATGACTGCAAAATTATTACAGTACCCTATGTACTATAGTTAATTTTACGTGGTTATGACTTAATACTGCATCTTTACATTTGCTGACTTTTCTCTGAACTGTGAAGGGCATGTATGGCCCATGTGTATAAGTTTTAGTAAATTTTAACTTCTTATATTTAGTGTATATTTTATGGTTGTAAGTAAAACACTTATCTATAATACATATATTATGCATTCGTGTCAGACCTTTTTCTAATTTTTTTTTGTTATTTCTAGGCTATGTGTTTCACCTATGAGTTTTTTCAAATTGTCAAAAATTCCCAAAAGAATTTTCCAGCATATTTACTGTAAAAAAAAAAAAAAAATATGTACGAGTGGATCCATGCAGTTCAAACACATGTTGTTCAAGAGTCAGCTGTTGCTAAGTCTGGACTTCTATCCGTTCAGCCACCCTGGGTCTTTTGATCCCTGAATTTACACATTGACATTGATATTTAGGGTGATTATTGATAAGTGAGGATTCACTACTGCCATTTTAACTTTTGTTTCCTGGTTATTTTGTTTCTCCATTTTTATTATTCCATATCTACCTTTGTAAATTGGTGGTTTTCCATGGTGATTTGTTCAGTCTCCTCACCTCCCCCCCTCTTTTTTTTTTCTTTCTAGAGAGAAAGAAAGCATGAGTGGGTGGGGGAGGGACAGAGAAAGCGCACATACCTTGGTGGGGGGCATCTCAAGCAGGTTTCACGCCCAGCAGAGAGTTTGAGGCAGGGCTTGACGTTATGACCCTGATATTATGACCTGAGCTGAAATCAAGCATCAGAAGCCCAACCGAGACACCCAGGGGTTGTCCCCCCTTTTTTGTGGATTTTTATCTCTGTTCTAGATTTTTACTTTGTGGTTTCCAAGGTTTACATAAAACATCTCATAGATGAAATAGTCCTTTTTCTGAGGATAGCCATTTATCTTCATTTGTTTATAAGGATTCCACTCTTTTATTCTTCCCCTTTTATTTTTTGATGTCACAAATTACCTTTTATGCTGTAATTTAATTACCAAGTGGTAATAACTATTGTTATTTTTAAAGTTCTTTTTCTTGAAGCTTGATACTATAATTTCAGAGTTTAATAGACTATTTACAAAAAAGTTTTCTAATTATGACTGTATGCTTATCACTTTGATCAGAGCTTTATGTACTTTTGCCTTTTTGTCTCAGCTTGAAGACCTCCTTTTAACATTTTTTAGGCAGTTTGAAAGGTGATAAACTCCCCCAGCTTTTGTCTGTCTGGAAAAGCCTCTATTTTTCTTTCAAATCTGAAAGTTAACTTTGCCAAATAGAATATTCTCGGCTGACAATTTTTATCTTTCAATATTTTGAATATGTCACTCCATTTTCTGACTTACAGAATTTTTGCTGAAAAATTGGCTGATAGCCTAATGTGGGTTACTTTGTAGGCTACTATACTCCCCACCAACTCCCCCCAACCCCAACTCTGGTTGCCTTTAAACTTCTTTATCATTAACTTTTGACAGTTTAAATACAATGTGTCTTGGAGAAGGTCTTTTGCACTGAGATAATAAGATGTTCTATTAGCTTGTGGATTTCTATATCCAGTTCCTTCCTGAGATTTGCGCAGTTCTCAGCTGTTATTTCTTTAAATACACTGTCTGCCCTTACTCCGTCTCTTTTTCTTCTGGTATATCCATTAGTCTTTTCTTGTGTTTTTAAGATAAATTTTTAAATAATCTATATAGCCAGTGTGGGGCTCAAACTCATGAACCTGAGATCAAGAATTGCATGCTCTACTGACTGAGCCAGCCAGGAACCCTATTCATTAATCTGACATTGACTTTCCTAATTGAGTCTGATAGTTCTCATGGGCTTTCTTTACTTTTAAAAATCTTACTTCCCTCTACTCCTCCACTTGAATTATTCTATTTTCCTGTCCTGAGCTCACTTAATCTCTCTTCTATCCTATCTTCTCTATTTCCAATGATTTCTAGTACAATTTTCATTCTCATTTACTGAGTTCTTCACCTCCAGAATTTATGGTTCGCTTTTGAATAAGAATCTCTTTAGTAGTCCATCTGTTCACTAACTTTTATTCCTGAGAACATTGTATTACCTTTTTGAGTTTTCTTGTAGCTCATTGAAAAACAGATATTTTGGATTCTTTATCAGTTAGATTAAATATTCCATGCTTTTGGTTTGGTTGCTGGAAAATGGCCATTTTCTTGTGAAACCGTAATACCATGATTTTTCATAGTCTTTGATGGAAAGTGCCTCTGCCACTGCATTTGAAGTACTAACACTTTTCTTATTTAGGTGCAGTTTTTTTTACGCTGATTCTAGCAATTTAACACATTGGTAATTAGGAACCTTCCTTTTGTTTTCCAGATAGTGGCACTAGAGCACAAGTTTCTGGTTTCTTTGAACAGAGCTGACTCAATACTAAGATTGGGAATGCTAGCATAAGAAAAGCTGGCAGAGGGACAAACGTGGTGTGGCAGCAGACTGGGGTGAGCTGTGTGCTTAGCATTGGGGTTTTGGGTGTGCCCAAGATCTGGTAGTGTGGATCTTTTTAGGGGTGAGAGGGGCCAGGGGCGGTCCTCTTGCCAGAATCTCAGGGCAGACAGCAAGAAACATTTTCCTTCAGTTCTTCTTCCTTCCTCCCCTTCCTTTAGCACCTTCCAGTCACTGAGGTCACTTTTTAGAGAGAGCAGTGGGTCTCTTCAGCTGCAGGGCAGAACCAGGCAAACCCCCACTCACTACCTTCACCCTCCACCTCCTCTGCTAAATTGTTGTGCTAGCCATGGTGGGACCGATGACCATCACCACTCCTCTCATTCCACAGCCTCTTCTGAAGTCAAATCCACCCAATTCAGGATACACAGATGGACTCTCAGGTGTCCTGCGCAGAGGTGCTTTACTAAGTTAAGAATGTTTGATAAGTTGTAAACGGGAGAGACAAAAAGGACTCATGCCCCCATGGTACTGACCACACTCTGTCCTAATTCTTAAAACCATGTATTTCTTATCTGAAACATCTTGAGATCTGATAAGTATTTTGGAACTGTTGACTGTTTAAAGTATTTCTCAGTGTAGACCAACCTATCATGCCAAAGAGAGTTGGCTAAAAGTAAATTGGGAAAGCAGAATGATAAGCTATTCAGGAATCTATCAGAATCTGCGATGGTCTGACTTAATCCAAGGATATATTTTTCAGCATCTATAGGAATACTACATATCCCTCAGGCAAAACTCTATCACCAATGTCTTGCTCAACAGAACAAATATTTAATATTGACAAACAAACAGTGGTGTGTTCTATTCCCCTGCCCCACCCCAGCTACTAACTAGAGCTCTACTTTCCTAATTTCCAGTTAAGTGCAGTCATACATTGCAGAAAATGATTGCCTGATGTATGACTGACTTCTTAGAGAAATTTAATCTCTAACAAGAGTAAGTTTCTGAATAAGTTATTCTACCTTTATGAGGTGGTAAGCCAAGTAGAGAAAAGAGATGAGGATAAAGAATTGAGGGTCATCCATTCACAGATGCTATTAGAGTGGAGTTTCTTGAGATTATTCAAGGAGAATGTAGGGAGAACAGAAAAATGGTATGTGAAGGCCACTTAGAGGAAGCCAGAAGTCATATGGGGGGAAGGAGCACCGCAAAAAAATGGTGCCTTGGTAGTCAAGAGTAAAGAGTATTTTAAGAATGGACTGGCTTAAAATAAAAAAAATGTCAAAGAGAAACCAAGTAGGATAAACTGAACATTAAATATTACTGAGTTATAATGTTACTATTGACCCTGTCTTTGATAAAGACAGGTTGCAGTGCTTTTAACACTATTTGAGTTGTAGGAAAGTTGCTAGTCTTCAAATAATGTTTGATTGGGAAAAGAGAATTTGGGGATCTAGGGTAGATTTAGGACAAAAGAGCAGAAAATAATTGTGGTCTTAAAAGGGGAGAGTTTTATGCTATTACAAACAGCAGAAAAGATGTTTAATGGAGCAAGTCCCGGGGAGGTAAAGTAAGATGAAGTCAAGAATACAAGTAGAAGAACTCACTTTGTAAAAATAGGATGGCACAGCTTTTCTGTTAAAATCTGAAAGTCAAAAAGGATGATTGAAAATAAAGGAAATTACAAAAAGAGAATGTTGTTTTGAAAGATCTTGTTAAAAACCAACTATTTAGATGGAGGTAGCTAGAGTAAGACTAAAATAAAAATGTGTAGGTAGTACTCTAGATTGTGAATAATTGCTTTAAGGAAAATGATTCGAAGGTGATTAGAGTCAATAAAGAGAATTCTGAACTGGTTACAGGCTGGTTCAAAAGAGCATCATATATGTGTAATGGTGTGTAGGTGCAAGGCTATCTGACTCTCCCTGGTGATGCTTGACAGCCTAAAATCTGAGGGAAAATAGATTTCTCCAGACATGGGATTATCAGGAGAGTTGTAATGAAAAGACAAAAAGACCACAAACTTATTATTGAACTGGATAAAGGAGGTTCTTGAGACCGCTTGAATGAAAACTCTAAGTGTTGGAGTGCCAGACTGAAGAGTGAGTCAGTAAACCTTTGGGCTTTATGGAGTTGCTTTCAACTTATTTTCTGGTATAGGTTTAACTCTGCCACAGTTTGCATCAGTACTCAGTTGAATGATTTGATCTCAAAAAATTAAACTCTATTTGTTTTCTATCAACATGAGCCAAAGGGAGTGGGAAAGAAATCAAGCTGAAAATAAATAGTTTGAAACAGTTCCTATTCTACATATGTGGTTGATATAAAATGATGATAAAGGGGGAACTTCAATATATACATATTCAAAATAAGGATGTAAAGCTTAATGATATTACAATGAAACTTATTACTATTACCTTATTTAAATTTTAGTTAACATACAGTGCAATATTTGTTCTGGAGTAGAATTCAGTGATTCATCACTTAGATGTAACACCAGGTGCTGATCACAAGAGCCCTCTTTAATACCCATCATTCATCTAGCCCATCCTCACCAACGTTCCTCCATCAACCCTCATTTTGTTCTCTATCCTTGAGTCTCTTATGGTTTTTTTCCCCCTTTTCTCCTGCCCCTTTCATATGTTCATCTGTTTTCTTTCTTAAATTCCAAAGATGAATGAGATATATGGTATTCCTTTTTCTGACTTACTTCATTTAGCACAAAACACTCTAGCTCCTCCCACGTCATTGCAAATGGTAAGATTTCATTCTTTTTGATGCCTGAATAATCTTGTGTGTATGTGTGTGTCTGTAGCACATATTCTTTATCTATTCAACAACTGATGGACATTTGGGCTCTCTGCATGGTTTGGCTATTGTTGATAATGCTGTAATAAATGTGGCGGTGCATGTACTCCTTCGAATTATATTTTGTATCATTTGGGTAAATACCTAGTAGTGCAATTGCTGGATCATAAGGTGGTAGTGGTGGTGGTGGTTGTTGTTTAACTCTTTGAGAAATCGTTATTCTGGCATGGCTGCACCAGTTTGTATTTCCAAAAACAGTGCAAGAGGGTTCCCCTTTTTCCACATCCTCACCAATACCTATTTCTTTTGTTGTTAATTTCAGACTTTCTGACAGGTCTGAGGTAGTTTCTCATTGTAGTTTAATTTTGCATTTCCCTGATGATGAGTGATGATGAACATCTTTTCATGTGTCTGTTAGCCATCTAGATGTCGCCTTTGGAAAAGTGTCTATTCATGTCTTCTGCCTATTTCTTAACTGGATTTTTTTTTAATGTGTTGAATTTGATAAGTTCTTTATATATTTTATATATTTTGGATAACCCTTTATCAGATAGATCATTTCCAAATACCTTCTCCCAATCCATAAGTTGCCTTTTAGTTTTGTTGATTGTTTCCTTTGCTGTGCAGAAGCTTTTTAGCTTGATGAAGTCCCGATAGTTCATTTTTGCTTTTGTTTCCCTTGCTTATGGTGATGTGATTAGTAAGAAGTTGCTATAGCTAAAGTCAAAGAGGTCTCTGCCTGTATTGTCCTCTAGGATTTTGATGGTTTCTTGCCTCACATTTAGAATTTATTCTAGATTTTGAATTTATTTTTGTAGATGGTGTAAGAAAGTGGTTTAGTTTCATTCTTTTGGATGTTGCTGTCCACTTTTACCAACACCATTTGTTGAAGAGGTAGTCTTTTCCATTGGATATCCTTTCCTGCTTTGTCAAAGATTAGTTGACCATATAGTTACAGGTTGATTTTCTGAGTTCTCTATTCTGTTCCATTGATCTACGTGTCTGTCTTTATGCCAGTACCATGCTGGTTTGATGATTACAGCTTTGTAATATAGCTTGAAATCCAGAATTGTGATGCCTCCTGCTTTGTTTTCCTTTTTCAGGATTGTTTCGGCTAGTCAGTATCTTCTGTGGTTCCATACAAACTTTAGAATTGTTATTCCAGCTCTGTGAAAAATGCTTGTGGTATTTTGATAGGGATTGCATTAAATGTGTAGATTGTTTTGGGTAGTATAGATATTTTTACAATATTTGTTCTTCCAATCCATGAGCATGGAATGCCTTTCCATTTCTTTATGCCCTCTTCAATTTCTTTCATAACTATCACATAGTTTTCAAAATACAGATCCTTTACATCTTTAGTTGGGTTTATTCCCAAGTATCTTATGGGTTTTATTGCAATTGCAAATGGGATCAATTCCTTGATTTCTTTTTCTTCTGCTTCATTATTAATGTATAGAAATGCAACAGATTTCTGCACACTGATTTTATATTCTGCAACTTTACTGAATTCAATATTTTAACAATTTTTTTAAGATTTTCTACATAGAGGGACGCCTGGGTGGCTCAGTTGGTTGAGCGGCTGCCTTCGGCTCAGGTCATGATCCCAGCATCCTGGGATCGAGTCCCGCATCGGGCTCCTTGCTCGGCAGGGAGCCTGCTTCTCCCTCTGCCTCTGCCTGCCACTCTGTCTGCCTGTGCTTGCTCTCTCTCTCTCTCTCTCTCTCTCTGACAAATAAATAAACAAAATCTTTAAAAAAAAAAAAAAGATTTTCTACATAGAATATCATATTATCTGCAAATGGTGAAAGTTTGTCTTCTTCCTGGTCAATTGGTATGCCTTTTATTTCCTTTTGTCTGATTGCTGAGGCTAAGACTTCCAGTACTCTATTAAATTGTAATGATGAAATGGACATCTTTGTTTTGTTCCTGACTGTAGAGTAAAAGCTCTCAATTTTTTCCCATTGAGGATGATATTAGCTATGGGTCTTTCGTACATGATTTTGTGATGTTGGGGTGTGTTCTATCTATCTCTCCTTTGTTTATCAAGAAGGGATCCTCTATTTTATCAAAGGCTTTTTCTGCATCTATTAACAGAATCCTATGACTCTTATCCTTTATTTTATTAATCTGTTGTATCATGTTGATTGATTTGTGGATATTGGACCACTCCTGCAGCTGAGGAATAAATACCACTTGATTGTAGTGAATAATTCCTTTAATGCAATGTTGAATTCAATTTGTTATATTTTATTGAGAACTTTTGCATGCATGTTCATCAGGGATATTGGTCTGTAAATCTTTTTAGTGGAATCTTTTTCTAGTTGTGGAATCAAGGGAATGCTGGCTTTGTAGAAAGAGTTGTAAGTGTTCCTTCCATTTCTGTATTTGGAACAGTTTGAGAAGAGGTTGACTCTTCTTCAAATGTTTGGTAGAATTCCCCTGGGAAACCATCTGGCCCAGGACTTTTGTTTATTGGGAGATTCAGTTTCTTTGCTGTTTATAAGTATGTTCAAATTTTCTATTTCTTCCTGTTTCGGTTTCAGTAGTTTGTGGGTTTCTAGGAATTTGTCAGTTTCTTTCGGATTTCCCAGTTTGTTGACATAATTTTCATAATATTCTCTTATAATTGCTTTTATTTCTGTGGTGTTGTGATCTCTCTTTCATTTGTGATTTTCTCTCTTTGGGGACTTTCTCTTTTTGATAAATCTGGCTAGAGGTTTATCAGTTATTCTATTTCTTTCAAAGAAACAGCTCTTAGTTTTGTTAATCTGTTCTATAGTTTTTGTTTGTTTGTTTCTTATTTTGTTTATTTCTGATATAATCCTTATTATTCCCTTTATGCTGACTTTAGGCTTAATTTGATATTCCTTTTCTAGCTCCTTTAGGTGGGGGTTGTATATTGGAAACTTTTCTTCCTTCTTGAGGTAGGACTGTATTGAAGTATACTTCCCTCTTGGGACTGCTTTTGTTGCATCACAAATGTTTTGGTCTGTCATTTTCATTTGCTTCCATGTATTTTTTTTTAATTCCTTCTTTAATTTTCTGGTTAACCCATTCATTCTTTAGTAGGATGCTCTTTAACGTCCATGTATTTATGGTCCTTCAAAATTTTTTCTTGGGATAACTTCAAGTTTCATAGCATTGTGTTCCAAAAATATGCATGGCATCATCTTGATCTTTTTGTACTTGTTGAGGGCTGATTTGTGACCCAGCATTGTGAACTATTCTAGAGAGTGTTTCATGTGCATTTAAAAAAGATGTGTATTCTGCTGTTTTAGGATGAAATATTTCTGAATATATCTGTTAAGTCTCTCTGGTCCAGTGTGTCATTCAAAGCCATTGCTTCCTTGTTGATTTTCTGCTTAGGTGATCTGTCCGTTGTTGTAAGTGTGGTGTTAAAGTTCCCTGCTATTATTGTATTATTACCAATGAATTTTTCTTTTATTTCCTTATTGTACAGACAGCACAAATAGGGGGAGCAGCAGACAGAGGGAGAGGGAGAAGTAGGACTCCTGCTGAGCAGGGAGCCAATGTCAGTTTTCATCCCAGGACCCTGGGATCATGACCCAATCTGAAGGCAAACTCTTAACCCACTGAGCCACCCAGGCACCCCATCAATGAGTTTATTTATATTTATTATTAATTGACTTAAATATTTGGGTGCTTCTAAGCTAGGTGCATAAATATTTATAATTGTTAAGTTTTCTTGATGTTTAAACCCCTTAATTATGACTTAATGCCCTTTTTAAAATCTATTGTTATAGTCTTTGTTTTAAAATCTAATTTGTCTGATGTAAGTATGGTTACTTCAGCTTTATTATGACATCCAGTAGCATCATAGATGGTTCTTCATCCCCTCACTTTCAATCGGCAGGTATAAAATGAGTCTCTTGTATGCAGCATATAAATGGATCTTTTTTTTCCTTTTCTTTTCTTTTTTTCTTTAACAATTCTAATACCCTATGTCTTTTGTTTTTTAAAGATTTTATTTATTTATTTGACAGACAGAGATCACAAGTAGGCAGAGAGGCAGGCAGAGAGAGAGGAAGGGAAGCGGGCTCCCTGCTGAACAGAGAGCCCGATGTGGGGCTCAATCCCAGGACCCTGGGATCGTGACCTGAGCTGAAGGCAGAGGCTTTAACCCACTGAGCCACCCAGGCACCCCTACCCTATGTCTTTTGATTGGATCATTTAGTCTATTAACATTCAGAGAAGCTATTGAAAGATATGAAGTTAGTGTTACTGTGTTACCTGTAAACTTGGTGTTTCTGGTCATGTTCTCTGGTCCTTTCTAGTCTTCGTTGCTTTTGGTATTTTTCCCCACTTAGTCTCCTTCAATATTTCTTGCAGGGCTGGTTTAGTGGTCCCACACTCCTTTAGTTTTGTCTGGGAAACTCTTTATCTTTCCTTCTATTTTGAATGACAGCCTTGCCTGGATAAAGAATTCTTGGCTGCAATTATTCCCCATGTTGAGTATATCCTGCCATTCTTCTGGCCTCTTAAGTTTTTGTACATAGATCTGCTGCAAACCTGACCTGTCTTCCCTTGTAGGTTAATGACTTTCTTCCCTTTGCTATTCTCAGGATTCTTTCTTTGTCCATCTATTTTGTGAATTTGACTATGATATGCCTTGGTGATGTCAGCTTTTGTTGAATTTAATGGGAGTTCTCTGTGCTCTTGGATTTTGATGTCTGTATCCTTCCCCATATTCAGGAAGTTTTATGCCATAATTTGAATAAACCTTCTGTCCCTTTTTCTCTCCATCTTCTGGGACTCCTATGATATATATTTTATTTCATTTTAATGTCACTGAGTTCCCTGAGTCTACCTTTATGATCCATTACCTTTGTTTCCCTCTGCTTTTCAGCTTCATTATTGTCCATAATTTTATCTTCTATATCACTAATTCATTCCTCTACATCATCCATCCTTATTTTTATGGCATAGCTTGGCTTGCATCTTGGCTTTCAGTGTTTTTAATTTCAGCCTGAGTTGATTTTAGTTTGTTTGTTTGTTTTTAATATCTCTGCAGTAAGGGGATTCTCTAGTGTCTCCTATGCTTTTTTTCAAGCCCAGCTAGTATTCTTATAATTGTTTCAAATTCTAGCTCAGAGATCTTATTCATATCTGTATTGATTAAATCTCTGCCTGTCCTTTCTTCTTCTTTCTTTTGCACCAAATTCCTCCATTTTGTCATTTTGGAGGGGGAAAAAACCCTAAAAATTATAATTTAAAAATAAATACATGTAGGAAGTCAGATCCTAGGTATGTTTTGGTTTCCTTCTTATAAGAAGCTTGATAGAACAAAGGGAGAAAGAAAAAAAATTAAAAACACAAAACAAAACTTTAAAAAATATTAAAAATTGCTCTTTCTGTATCCAAAAATATGAAACAAAATGAAAAGGAAAGACAAAGCAAAATAAAAAGAAACAACTAAACAACCAAAAAGACCTCAAAGGACACAAAATTCTGGTTTGGTGTGGTTGAAGGGTTTGTACTGGTCTTCTGGGGAGAGGGGTCTGTTGCATTGATTCTCAGGTGGATGCTGGAGTGGATATGCACTTGTACAGGAAAGGAAGGCAGGGCTTGGCATAGCTGCTCCTTTCTCTACTTGGTGGTGCTGTTTAGCTCACTGGGGTGGAGCAAGCTTATGGGTTCCTAGGGAAAATGGCTTCACTCTGTTCTCTCCTTTCCTGAGTGGGAAATATATGCCACACTTCTTAGGTAAGCCCTCTCAAATGCCCAAACAATGATCCCTTCTGCATCCTTGGTTTCCATCAGATCCCCACCTTCACCCTGTATCCAAGCTGTCCACCTGCCAAATGGTGCTGCATTCTGGTGTTTGATCTCAGCAGTGGCTGTGTTTCAAAACCTGACACTGCAGAGACTCCCATAGCAGGGACCTGCATTGATTCTCTGGGGGAGGGTGGCCAGTGCCAGCTTGTCCCAGAAGACTGTTGCACAACCTCACAGTGGTTTCTAGTTTATGATGACTTGCAATACACAGCTGGCGCTAGGGTTTGCTGCCCTCAGCTGGCATCTTTGTTCCTCTACTGGTTAAGTGGGGGATAGCTCTATGGATCCTTCAGGGCCCTTTGCCTGCGGAGAGGCATATCACCTCTCTCAAATGTGCTCCAAGACAGGGAACCACTTCTCCCCATGTGATCCTGGGGATCTTTGCTGCCTGCTGCTGAGGTTTCACCCTACTCTAGCACCAGAGCTCTCTTCAGTTCCCCGGGTGCAAACCTGCCAATGTCACAGACCTCTGAAATTTCAGACTTTGTGCTCTGCTGTTTATAGAAAATTGGTGGTAGTGTAACCCTTTCCTTTTTACCTCTACCGTCTGTGTTTTGGGTCTTTGTTTAAACTCTAATCTGAAGGTTCCTTCCCTGCTGCTGTATTGCTGTGGATGTGTATAATTTTTATCCCTTTCCTATCATTGTGTGTAACCTGGATGTTCTGGATGTAAACACACTTGATTTCAAGGTAGGCACAAGGCTCAAGGTCTCACCTCGCTAGCTAAAGAGATGAATTCTCTGAGGTTCTTTGCGAGAGCTTAGTGAGGCGGGAGCTGAAATGAGAAGGAAGCCAGATCCATGCTATCTTAGTCTTAAACCAAAATCATCTATCCTTAAGCCAAATATCATCCAAACAAATGACCGACAACAAATCCAAATGGGCAGTAAAAGGGATAAAACTAAATATAAAATTGATTTTTAGTTAATGATGTAATTTGACTGTTTAACAGCTAGGTACAAGGGAAATAAGCTAGCAAATACGCTGAACAATCTCCACTGTGGAGATATGAAAGCTATGAGAATCTTACAGATCACCTCCATCCCCAGAAAGCAATTATGTTAGATTCAGTTTCTCTCATTATTGCATGTACTTCCTTCCCAGCTCTGCCAACAATTCCTTGGATACACTTAGAAGCTACAAATATTTCCGTGATAATCCCTTATCTGACAGACCAAAGCACAATAATCAAAATTAGGGTTGTTTTGGATTTTAGAGGATCAATTTCTTAGTGTTAGGAGAAACCCTTAGATTAAGGTAGTGCTCTTATAGCCTCAAAATTATGTTAATCATTACTGGTTTGAATGGACAGTAGATGGAACATTCTGGTAATCTCGTTGTCAACAGCTAGTGATTGGGTTCTCTGCATGATAAATCAATATGTACGTGGATATATGATTGGGATTACAAAAGCATAAATGTTACGGTTTAGAAAACAATTTATAATCAAATTTCAGACTCACTGAAATGCTTTAACAAATACTGAAGACTATTTTCTAAGGATTCATATAAAGTAAAATGAGGTATTTTGTAATGAAGTATATTGCTATATTTATGACTGTATGAAAGGTTTATGTAAAAATTATACTTTTAAAATCATAATAACATAATTATAATGAACAAGTTGAGTGGGTGCTAAAATAACAAGTGTGCATATTGTTCTAAAATTCATAATACTTAAAAGCTCTTAACAGTAGCACTGCCTTGGTCCCACCATATCAATATCATTCTCTTAAGGCAATTTATGAGATGACAGAGATGTATATTAAACTTTTCTTTTTGTATTAAAATACATATGTTCCTATTTTTAATAAGATATAATCCACATACTGCAAAATTCACTAATTAAAAGTACACAATTTGAGGTTTTTCCCTATCCACAACTCTATCACAAGATGAAACCCTCACCATTATTGAAACCCAGTAGATTTTCATCACCTCCCAGCTGCCCAGAAAATCCCATGCCCATTAAGCAGTCATGTCGCCCACCTCAATTAACCCCAGGCAGCTACTAATCTGTGTTCTGTGCATTTACCTATACTTGACATTGTATATAAATAGAATCCTGACATATTTAACCTTTACTGCCTGGCTCCTTTTACTTAGCATGAGGTTTTCAAAGTTCATCCGTGTTTTATCAATACTGCATTCCTTTTTATTGCTGAAAAATATTCTATTATATGGATATGCCACATTTTATTTGCCTATTAAGCCATTGATAGAATTTGAGCTGTTATGATTTTTGGCTACATAAGCAATGCTGCTGTGAAAATGGATGTACAACTTTCTGTGTAGGCATTTATTTTCAATTCTCTTGGGCATACCCCAAAAGTAGAGTGACTGGGTCATATGAAAATCTATGCTTAACGTTTTCTTGAAATCAAAGTAGAGTGGACATTCAATATTTGTTTCAGGTATACAACATAGCAATTTGACAATTATATACATGGAAAATACCACATTAAGTGTAGTTACCATTTGCTGTCATACAAAAGTATTATAGTATTATTAACAATAATCCCTATGCTGTGTTTTTCCATCCCTGTGATTTATTTATTTTATAAATGGAAGTTTGAGCCTCTTAATCCCCTAACCTTTTTCACCCATCAGTTTATTCTCTGTATTTATGAGTCTGACTTTGTTTTGTTTTTCAGATGTCAGATATAAGTGAAATTATATGGCATTTGTAGTGCTCTGGATGACTTATTTCATGTAACATAATATGCTCTAGGTCCATCCATGTCGTGCATGGCAAGATTGCATTCTTTTTTATGGCTGAATATTACACTGAGTGTAGAAATACCACATAATTTTTATCTATTCATCTATTGATGGACACTTAGATTGCTGCCATATATTGCCTGTTGTAAATAATGCTGCAACAAACATAGTGCACATATCTTACTGGATAAGATATCTGATTGAATTACTGTTTTCGTTTTTTTCAAGTAAATACTCAGAAATGGAATTACTGGTTTCTTTTTTTTTTTTTTTTAAAGATTTTATTTATTTATTTGACAGAGAGAGATCACAAGCAGGCAGAGAGAGAGGAGGAAGCAGGCTCCCTGCTGAGCAGAGAGCCCGATGCGGGATTCGATCCCAGGACCCTGAGATCATGACCCAAGCCGAAGGCAGCGGCTTAACCCACTGAGCCACCCAGGCGCCCCTGGAATTACTGGTTTCTACGGTATTTTTTTTCTTTTACTTTTTTAGGGACCATCCATACAGTTTTCCACAGTGGCTATACCAATTTACATTTCTAAAAACAGAACACAAGTGTTCCTTTTCATCACATCCTTTTCACCACATTCACACAGCCAACACGTGTTCTTTCTTGTCTTTTGATGTCTAGTCACTCTGATAGGTGTGAGGTAATATCTCATTGTGGTTTTTATATGCATTTCCCTGATTAGAGATGTTGAAAACCTTTTCATGTATCTTTTGGCCACTTGTATGTTTTTGAAGAAACATCTGTCTGGGTCCTCTGCCCATTTTTCCATCACATTATGTGACCTTTTTTTGGCATTTAGTTACAGGAGTGCTTTACACATTTCAGATAGTAACCCCTTAAACAATAAAGCATTTGCAGGTATCCTGCCCTGTTTGCAAGGTTGCCATTTTAGTCTTGTCCATGGTCTCCTTCACTGTGCAAAAGATTTTCAGTTTGATGTCCTAATTGTTCGTCTTTGCTTTTGTTTCTCTTGCCTAGATAGACTGGTTCAGAAAAATACAGCCATGACTAAAGTCCAAGAGCTTACTGCCTATGTTTTCTTTTAAAATTTTTATGGTTTCAGGCCTCACATTTAGATCCTTAATCCATTTTGAGTTTATGTTCATATATGGGATAAGAAAATGGTCCAGTTTCATTCTTCTGCATGTATCTGTCCAGTTTTCCAGTACTGTTTATTGAAGAGACTCTTTATCCCATTGCATATTCTTGCCTCCATTGTCATAGATTAATTGACCATGTAAGCATGGGTTTACGTATGGGTACCCTATCCTGTTCCTTTGATCTGTATGTCTATTTTTGTGCCAATACCAAACTGCTTTGATTACTACTTTGTAGTGTACCTTGAAATTTGGGATGGTGCTACACTGGCCTATTTAATTTGTCAAGATTGCTTTGGCTATTCAAAGTCTTGTGACTCCATATAAATTTTGGCATCATTTGTTTTAGTTTTGTGAAATAATGCTGTTGGTGTTTTGATAGAGATTGCATTCAATCTGTAGATTGCTTTGGGTAGTAAGGACATTTTACCCAATTTGAATTCTTCCCATCCATGAGTATCTTTAATTTGTTTGCATCATCTTCAATTTCTCTAATGGATTTTTATAGTTGAAGAACTCTTAAATAAAAACATTTGGTCCATTTTGAGTTAATCTTCACATATGATATGAGGCAGGAATACAAGACTTCATTCTTGGCTTGTGGTTGTCTTGTCCTAGCACTATTTGTTGAAAATATTATGTTCCCTCATTAAATTTTCTTGGGTTCTTTGTCAAAAATTGTTAAAAATTTGGGGGCACCTGGGTGGCTCAGTGCCTTTGGCTCAGGTCATGATCCCAGGATCCTGAGATCAAGTCTTCTGAAGTCTTCAGGCTCCCTGTTTATTGGAAAGTGGGCTTCTCCCTTTACATGTGTTTCCCCCCCCATCCCCCAACAACCCTGGCCTGCTCCCTCGATCTCTCTCTCTCAAATAAATAAAATCTTTTTAAAAAATTACTGTAATTTGGAAGCATTCATACAGTATTTTAGGTTCTGGCATATAACTTTAGAAATATGACATCAATTTTATATTTATTTGGTTATTTTCTCTTTCTGGACACTTGTAGAAAACACATTATTAAATTGTTTGGAATTGTACTATCAATGCTTTGGCGTAGGAATTTGTATGCTCCTATGTTAGGCCTTTGTTCTGACATTAAAGTGGTGGCAATTTTAAAATATATCTGCAAATATTTGACACTACTCCAACACAGAGATGGGGGTCTTTGTCCTATCTTGTTGAATTAATCTTCTTTAATGACTTGCTTATAGCTGATACATACATTTCAAAATATGTTATGTAACCTTCCAAGAGTAGGTTGTAAAAGTGATGAAACTTCCACCTGGCCTTCTGATGCACCCACATTGGTGTCTTGAGCACAATGTAAAAAACCCGACTACCTTGTAACTTCTACTCTATGGGGAAGGCCAGGCCACCTAGAGAGACCAGATGTAGTTCATACAGATCCAGCTGAGGTCACAGCTACAAGACCGCATCAGTTGTGAGACATATGAGTGAAGATGGTTTCAAATGGTTCTCCATCATTCAATCACCCCTAGCCATTGACTATTCCCAGCTGAGGGCCCAGAAACTGTAGCAGAGACAAGGCATTCTTACCACTCCCTCTCCAAATTTTAATATTTTTTAGTTTTAATTTAAATTACAGTTAATATGTAGTGTAATATTAGTTTTGGCTGTATGATACAGTGATTCAACACTTACATACAACACCCAGTACTCACCATATATGCGCTCCTTAATCCCCATCACCTATTTATCCTGTCCCCACTACTGATCTCCCCTCCGGTAACCATGTTTGTTCTTTCTAGTTAAGAGTCTGTTGGTTTGCCTCTCACCACACCCCCTTTCTTTGTTTTGTTTCTTAAATGCCACATATGAGTGAAATCATATGTTATTTGTCTTTCACTGACTGTTTTCACTTAGCATAATACTCTCTAGCTCTATCCACATCATTGTAAAAGGCAAGATTTCATTCTTTTTTATGGCTGAGTAATACTGATTATATGTATGTCACATCTTCTTTATCATCAGTCAACAAACATTTGGGCTCTCTCCATAATTTGGCTATCGTACATGATGCTGCTATAAACATTGGACATGTATCCCTTCAAATAGAAACTTCTTTATAGATATGTCCCTTGAGGCAAGTCAAACAAAAGCAAAAAAACTATTGGGACTTCATCAAAATAAAAAGCTTCCACATAGCACAAGAAACAACCAAAAAAACCTAAAAGGCAAAGTACAGAACGGGAGAACATATTTGCAAAAGATGTATCTGATAAAAGGTTATCCAAAGGTATCCAAAATACATAAAGAAGCTATCAAACTCAACACCCAAAAAAACAAATAATCCAATTTAAAAATGGGCAGAAGACATGAATAGACACTTTTCCAAAGAAGACCTACAGATGGCCAGCAGACATGAAAAGATGCTCAATAAAACCAATCATCAAGGAAATAAAAATCAAAACTACAATGATATGTCACCTCACATCTGTCAGAATGACTAAAATTAACAACACAAGAAGCAGGTATTGGTGAGGATCCGGAGAAAGGGGAACCCTCTTGCAGTGTTTTCAGGAGTGCAAACTGGTGCGGCCACTCTGGTTAAGAGTATGGAGGTTTCTCAAAAAGTTAAAAAAAAAAAAAAAAATTAGACCTACACTACGATTCAGCAATTGCAGTACTAGGTATTTACCTGTCCAAATTTTAAGCCCAAAACTGTGAGCATGATTAAAGGATTATTTACAGCAGCTAAATTTTAGGGTGTATGATAGTAATGATTATTTCTATCAATATAAATAATATTTAACATAACCAAACTTTTGTGATATCCAGTACTATACTCTGTCATTGATAGGTGCTTTTATTTTCTTTGTACTGTATCTAAAAACTGCTTTTATTTTCTTTGTACTGTATTTAAAAACTATATATATATAATATCACCTGTTTCGTATCTTAAATCGTATCTGTATTTCAAAATCTGTGAATGTAGGTTTATATTTTTTTTCCTAGAGAGGTTGGAATCTAGGAGTTAATGGAGGTAAAGGAGGAACTGGGCAATTCTTTGACTCACAATGCTTTGAGCATGACTAGTAAATTAATTACAATACTTTCTGTTGACAATACACTTGGGGAATTTATGTTGATCTACTCTCAGGGCTGACTTCCCAAGAGGATGCAAGTCAATTATGGTTCAAGCTCTTCCTGTCTCATTAGCTATTTGAATAATAGTAATAT
This sequence comes from Enhydra lutris kenyoni, assembly GCF_002288905.1. Lineage (NCBI taxonomy): Eukaryota > Metazoa > Chordata > Mammalia > Carnivora > Mustelidae > Enhydra > Enhydra lutris. Next base: position 9,474,872 of record NW_019154124.1, read on the forward strand.
ATTTGAATGATGGCCCAGGAGACTAGAATTAGGAACTGCTTGTCTCAGTCCCAAATGAGCTTTTAGTCAGATAATCCTAAGTGTCCATTATTAGTTCAAGCTGTGCCATGACTGACTCGTGGAAGTTCTATTCAATTCCAGAAAAACTGGTGGGATACAGAACTTTATTTCTTTTTAATAAACATCCAATTCTATTAGACTTCTGCAGCTTAGCAAATTTTCAAATCATCAAAGCTGCTTCTGTATCAAGAGATGTAAGTGATATGTCAGTTTTGCTCATTTTCAGCTTATAAACATAACTACCTTGTCTTTAAAAAATTGAATTTTAGAGATCTTTTTCAAAATGACTATTTCTCTGTAACCAAAATTTACACTTAGTGCAAAATTAGGATGCATGAGATGTAGGTCAATCTATAAAATTTCACAAATGATGATGACCTAGGTTATTATTTAAGTAAGTTGTTGACAAGAAATTATTATTTTAAAAGCTGTTTTCCAAATGCTTGAGAAAAAAATGCTAAAACATTATACAGTATGACTGACATAGAACACATAAAAGAAAAACATAAACCATGCAGTAACTGTGTAAACAGTAGTCCCAGAAAAAATAGGATGGTTCTTTTATAAGTTGTAATTTTAAGTATCTGTAAAAGTGAAACTAAGAAACAAACAGTTAGCCTTTGAATCTTTATAACACTCTAGAGAATAGTAGATAAAAGATCAAAAACCTAGCAATATTTCCCATTCCCAAGGGAGGTGTTTCCTATGATTACTACTCCATTTTGGTAATGTGTTTAGCCAACTTGAAGACAGTCATTCCTTACTTGTCATAAAAGCTCGCTCTCATCCTATGAAATGCTTTCTCACTAGCTGGAACATTAACCCTTCGTCTGAGAAACCTCAATTCACAGATACCATGAACATAATCATCCTCTAGTTCTATCTAAATCATTAAATTCTTTCTATCACATGTTAATACAAAATGTTCTCATGGAAACACTAATACTAGAAAGGCCTAGATTTCTTATGAAGAGATATCTGTTTATTTTCTTCCTATAGAATTTATGCACACTTAATGTATGTTACATACTTTTTCTTAGTTTCTGATACAGATGATACTGGATTTTATGAGTTGATAGATTGCCCATGCATGTGAAGTGACTAGATTATAGATGAATTGACTATCCTGGCTTATTTGTTGATAGATGGGGATTAGCATATTAGCAGTGACCTCTGTTGATTAATATTGATCAGCACAGAAACTATAAAATGTGGCATACCTTTTGCAGTGACCAAGTGAAAACCTAACTTGAGTGAACATACCTCATTGTGAGCATAAAGCTCCCAATGAAAATGTAGATAGAATTATTTTAGAAAAGATTAGCATTGGGATGCCTGGATGGCTCAGTCAGTTAAGAGTCTGCCTTTGGGGACATATGGGTGGTTTCAGGCAGTTGAGCATCTGCCTTTGGCTCAGGTCATGATCCCACAGTCTTGGGATCAAGCCCCACATCAGGCTCCCTGCTCAGCAGGGAGTCTGCTTCTCCCTCTCCCTCTGCCCTTCCTCCCTGCTTGTGCGCTCTCATTCTCTCTCTCTCTCATATAAATAAAATTCTCATTCTCTCTCTCTCTCATATAAATAAAATTTAAAAAAAAAAAAGAGTCTTCCTTTGGCTCAGGTATGATCTCAGGGTCCTGGGATCAAGCCTTCTGGGTTGGGCTCCTCGCTCAGTGGGGAGTCTGCTTGTCCCTCTGCCCTCCCCCTGCTTGTGTGCTTGTGCACATGCATGCTCCCTCTCATATAAATAAAATCTTTTCAAAAACAAACAAACTAAAGGATTAGCATCATCATTCTATGGTAAAATATATTTAACTCATCTTTCTGGTGGCCTATCTTTGGATGCTGTCTGTAAACACATTGAGGTTATTTCAATTATTTTTAAAGAGTGAAGAAATTTTACCTATAAATATTTTAAATAGATCCCTAATGGGAAACATTCCATCATAACCAATAGCACCCCCATCTGTTCTTATGGTTTGAAGACAAATATCTTGGCCTATGTAAGCCTGTGTGTTCTCATGTTAATTCAAGAATCTATTCTCATTAAAATAACTTGCTGTATGTATTACTACTAGACTTTGGCTCCTTGAATACTCTGAAAGCAGGCTGCCTGTTAAAATATGTTGACAATTCTCTCTAATTGTGCAGATGCACAATTATGGACCAAGCTGTGTTCCTGCATAATTTGTATGTTGAAGCTCTTAACCGCTAATGTGACTGTCTCTGGCGACAGGATCTTTAGGAAGTAATTAAGTTTATATGAGGTCAGGAGGGTAGAACCCTAATTTGATAGGATGGTGGCCTTATAAGAAGAGGAAGAAATCTCTTCTCCACCTCTCCCCTTCTCCTTTCTCTCTGCTTCCCTCCTCCCTCTCCACCCCCAAGTCACATAAGGACTTAACAGGAAGGTGTAGGTGGCTCTTTGCAAGCCAGGAAGAGAGCTGTCACCGGAAACTGAATCCTGCCAAACTTTGAACTTGGACTTTCTAGCCTCTAGAGATGTGAGAAAATAAATTTCTGTTGTTTAAACCACTCAGTCTATGGTATTTCATTGTGGCAGCCTGAGCTGACTAATACAGCAGTTTATAATTAGTGTGTTTTGATAGAAGATCTGCTGGCACATTGAACAAGCTGCATCACGAATTTTAAAACAAACTGATTAATTATGAATTGTATTTAATTGGACAATAGCTAAAGACAAAAATCAACACCTTCTTACAATTATAGGATGAAAATATCTTTTAAAATATCACTGCTATATTTAACAAAGGCTTTAAAATGCTGTGCTGACTAGGTGTATGTCTACAGCATCTATAATGGCAGTTTCAAATCTTTGTTTAATAACTATAGAATAATTAAGATACCTCCTACTTCTTGAGGACATATCTCCTAGGAGATGGTCACATTATTTAAATCTCTTATAAGATACTATTTTTCCCTTTTCACAAATGATGAAATTGACCATGGGCATGCAAATGAGAATACAGAGATTACACTGAATTCATTTAAGACCTTGTACCCAATGCTACACTTTCATCATAGATACATATACCTGCCACATAAAACATGTGTTTATGAGATAATGCTGAAGATACCATGCCAGTTTGTTCTTTGTTCTCTTTCTATAGATGATGTTTAGACCATTTTCCCTCCATGAATATATTTTTTTCATTTCAAACAGAGAATTTTCCAAGACAAGAACTTTCTTGCTGATAATCACTTTATAATCTTTTCATCCTTGAGTTTATATTCAGGGTTTGATTGAATACTTAGGTCATTTTTTTGCAAGGGGCTAAATTTAGTCCTTAGAAAGTTTCACACTACAGGGATGCCTGGATGGCTCAGCTGGTTAGGCATCTAACTCTTGGCTTTAGCTCAGTTCACAATCTCAGGATCCTGGGGTTGAACACTGCAATGGGCTCTGTGCTCAGCATGGAGTCTGCTTGAAGATTTTCTCCCTCTCCTCCAGCCCCGCCCCCTTCAAATAAATAAATCTTTAAAAAAAAAAAACTTCAACATACAATTTATTCTGAGAGTGACCACAATTTCAGTTTTGAAAATTTTGAAAATGCTTTACTCTCTACCTATAGAGAAAAAGATTAAAAAAAAAAAAAGTGGGAGAGAACCATCTGTCTCTATATGCCAGGAAATATCCAGAACGAATCAAGTATGTCTCCCTTTTTCTTAGATTGTCTATCTCAGTTGGCTCAGGCTTCAGAGAGTTTATGAACATTTGTGGGAGACACCAGTGGGCAGAAAAATGACCCATAGAAACCTTTTTAAGGATAACTTCCTGTCTATATAGCTTTTCCTAGACCATTAAAATGGGAAGGAGGTAGTGAGAGTCATGGACTCAGCAAATTCTCCCACGGACCTTAGAAAAGGAAAGAGAGCCAAACTGTTGAGAAATAGATTAGCAGAAAACAAATGTTGAAATGGTAGCACTTTCTGGTGCTTTCTGCCACAAATACCTGGTCCTCATTATTCCAGACCTCAGCTTCTTAGCTAAAACAGGCTGTTGCCATATTTTCTCCAAGTCTAGTGTTTATATATGTCACAAAACATATATTAAACCAGCAAATCCAAATACAAACTCATCATATAAACAATCAAATGTCTGTCATCCTATAACAATATTTTAAGTATAATATCGACATAAAGAAAATTTTTCCTAGGAGATAAAATGTATTATTCTTAGGGGCTGGTTATGATAAGAACTTGTAGAAAGCATTCCTTAAGAGGGTAGGATATCCATGAGAGAGTTAGAGTGGTAGCTGTATGAACAGTTGAGTCAAATCAGAGTAGGTTTCCCAGACCCCTGACTTACTCTGTAGACTTGATCCATATGCCTAACCCATGGCCATCTTAAGGAAATTCAGCAAGAAAAGAGAGGGACAATTTAAAAAGAGTAGAAAGCAGGCAGTTAAGGTACAAATAAAAAGAGAATAGGTTCCAATAGATGAGAGTGTTTAAAGAATAATCTGACCTCAAAAAATTGGAAATCAGAAAAATAAAAATTTGATCATAAGATAATTATAAAAGAATATTAAAAGGAAAAGTTTACATGTAAAAATAGAAATAAAATATTTCAATGTTTATAACACAAGTAGGTAAGATTGTAGAATGAGAGTAAGAATTAAGAACTGAAAATATTGAGCATAAATTACAATATAAAAACTGACAGTAAATACAACCAAGAAAAATTTTTAAAAGTTAATGATTAGACAACTAGCTAATAGAATAAAAAAGTTATGTGAAAAGCGATGGAATTGAAGATAAATAATAGAACTAAATAAAAGAACTAAAATCCTATGAAGACATTAAACTTGATTCTATCAAGAAGTGTGAGCCTTGGGGCGCCTGGGTAGCTCAGTGGGTTAAAGCCTCTGCCTTCGGCTCAGGTCATGATCCCAGGGTCCTGGGATTGAGCCCCACATTGGGCTCTCTGCTCAGCAGGGAGCCTGCTTCCTCCCTCTCTCTCTGCCTGCCTCTCTGCCTACTTGTAATCTCTGTCAAATAAATAAATAAATCTTTAAAAAAAAAAAAAAAAGAAGTGTGAGCTTTGATGATATGGTATGGATCAACAATGACAGGGCATGAGCTTAGTATGGCAATCAAAAACTTCTACAGACCAGATATTAGTAATTCCATGGAAAAAGAAATTAATCCACATTTGTGTAAATACCCTTATCTGTTTGTATTTGAGAGATTAACATTTTAGACAACATGGAAGAAACTTTGTAAACTGTTTCTGCTAGATGGGAAAAGGAAAAACATTTCCATTTTAGTCTAAACTCAAGTGTTTATGTATGATTATCCGTATCAAGATAAACGATCTCAGCTTGGGCATATTTCTCTGTGAATCTGTCTTGGCATCCAAGAGTAATCTTCAAGCACCAGAAAAATGAACTCTGTGAATCAAACAGCTGAGCAATTTAGTAAGATATGGCCTTTCACAGTTTCTTTGGTCTTGATCCTGGTGTGATATGCTTTTCTGGATAAGGAAGCAATAGATCTGCTCTGTAATTTTTGAATTGCATGTCTAGCCTTCCCTCTGGTTGCAGTTCAGTGGTGGAGAATGATATGGCCAACAGCCTTGAGTTGGTAGGAGAATGAGTCTGTGTGAACTATTACCTCCATTAGCTTGTCCATGCAAAAAGGAGTTGAGACCAGAGAGACAGCCAGGGAACTGGGAGGTTGAGTCACAACCGAGGAAGCTCTGGGCTATAGTGAAGGCACTTGACAAAATGTCTAAAAGATGAAATGCAGAGATTTATTAACTGGTCATTGGAGTACTTAACTAATGTTCTATAGAGGCCAAAAGGTTATGGATTAAGATGTTTGTTTTCTACCTTCCTTGTCCCCTCAAGGACCAGTCCCCTAGAGAGATCTCAGGTCACAATTTGGCTTTGGCTTTGTTTTTTGTTGCCCCAGGCCAGCTTCGAGTATTCTCCTCTCCCCTGCTCTTGGGCTCAGTGTCTTCATCTGTCCCAAACCACTTAAAGCACCAAGAATCTACACACAACCACATTCTTTTTTTTTTTTTTTTTTAATTTTTTTTTAAGATTTTATTTATTTATTTGACAGGCAGAGATCACAAGTAGGCAGAGAGGCAGGCAGAGAGAGAGGAGGAAGCAGGCTCCCTGCTGAGCAGAAAGCCTGATGCCGGACTCCATCCCATGACCTGAGCCAAAGGCAGAGGCTTTAACCCACTGAGCCACCCAGGCGCCCACGTCCACCTTCCTTATTCCCTTGGAAGTCCTCTGTGCCAAACCTTTTATTGCTACTCAGACTCACGATCTCCCACTCAGTCTGATGTCAGCTGGATCTAAAAACGAAAGCAATTAGATTCTATGAATTGATAAAAGTATGAATAGCTGATAACACATACCTACTTCCAAACTTTTTGAGAAAAACTGGCATTTTGAAGTAAAACACTTTAACCTCAACAAATACTCATTTGGTGATAATTCAGTCACTATGAGAAAGTGAGAAAAGGGAAAACAGTAGGGATTGTGAGAACTCAGAAAAGGAAGGGCATAATTAAGAACTTCTAAAATATGTGATATAAGTGGCTATGTAATTTATGTCCAAATACAATTCTTGAAATGCTAATATTTGCCCATTAGTGCCTGGTTACATATCTCCTGTGATTTTTGTCCAATTTAGCATATATTATTTAGTAATATTGCAGGTACAAGATTCCTCTTGGTTACTTCTTTTATGAAATGCTTGGTCTTTGTTGACAGCACAAATTAGGAGTATAATTCTTATCATGTTTTCCAGGCCATGGTAATTTAGTTTCTGCTCATTAAATGAGTGAATTTTTGTTTTTGGTAGAAAAAGTTCTATTTTATCAAAAGGATAGCTATAAATACAGGTGAAAGGATCTCTTATAGATGAGAACGAAAGAAAAACCAACATAACTTATCAGCATCATTAGAGACACGTTCTTATAGTTCACTGACTGAAGGTTATGCTATACAGATACTACACACACACATTTCTCCCTAGTGCTTTCCATAACGAACATTTCCCATTATGGAAAAACTATGTGTGCACAGTGGAATTGTGACAGGAGCCTTGTGTGTTTTCTGCTGGTATTTCTTGTTCTCCAAGTTTCTTTTCTTAAGCTGGGTATGAACACACAGTCCAGACTGTCAGTTCTAAGGAAATAGACATACAATTGGGAAATTGTCATATCTGAATTTGAAATGAATTTGGGCAAAGTATAATATGGGAAAAAGGTGAGACTGAGCAATCAGGTACATATGTAGTCTGAGGAGAATCCCAGAAGTGAGAGAGCTCTAGTGTTCAAGTGAATAGTACTAATCTTCCTACATGGCCCTTTCTTATTTCTGAGGGCAACCATGAAAATGAAAAATAATAACCATGGACTCCTATAAACCTGGGCCTGAATTCCAGTAATGGTCCTTACTCAAATGTGAATTTGGAGGAGTAATTTTTAATCTCTGTGCCTTGATTTCCTAATGTATGAAAATACAGTTAAATATATTTACTCTGTGTATTTACATAGTCCTTGGAAGAACCAAATAGGACATTGATGTGAAACTTCTGTATGCTGTCAACTTTTTAAAAAAAGTTTGTTTATTTATTTGCAAGAGAGAGATAACAAGGGAGAGAGAGCATGAGTGGGGGGCAGGGAGAGAGAGAAGGAAGCTCCCTGCTGAGCAGGGAATCCAAAGTGGGGCTCTATCCCAGAACTCTGGGATCATGACCTGAGCCAAAGGCAGATGCTCACCCAACTGAGCCACCCAGGTGTGCTTGCTATTAACTTTAAGCACAAAGTTGTCATTCCTTCATAGAATTTCTCTCAAGAAACAAATGTTAACAGCTCTACTATTTAAATTGATATGTGCTCATACTTCACAATACATTTACTAAAATCTGTAAGAACTGCTAAGTCCAGTATACAATGATACATAAAGAATATTCAGTTTGGCAATAATTTAATAATGTTTTACTGGATCCATGTGGTAGATTAATATATGTCCATTTAATTGTTGATGTAACATGTTTGCCGAGTAGGGAGTATTTTGCAAATATAGTTTATAAAAACAGTTCGCAGGAAAATATATACCACTGTTATGGACCAAATGTTTGTATCTCTCTCAAATTCATAGGTTGAAGCCCTAACCCCCAATGTAATGCTATTTCAAGATAGGAGCGTTGGGAGGTAATAAAGGTTAGATGGGGTCTTGAGGGGAGGCCCTCATAATGGGATTAGTGCCCTTACCAGAAAAGATACTAGAGAGCTTACCCTCTTTCTCCTTACGGGCCTTCAAAGAGGTCGTGTGAGCGCATAACTAGATGGTGGCTACCTGAAGTCCAAAGAAGCTTGCTTTGCTTGTATCTTGGACTAATCTTGGACTCTCCATCCTCCAGATGTGTGAGAGCTAAATTATTGTTGCTTAAGCCACACAGTCCATGGTATTTGTTAGGGCAGCTTGAACCAAGATAGTTATGTAAGTTTACTTTGTTAAGATTCCTAATATGTGTGTTTTAGGGCAATAAAGTGGAAGAAGAGACACCACACACTTAACAGTGGTTAGCAGTGGGATTTAACATTCAGCGCTTCTCACTTTTTACTCTCTAAATTTGTACAAGATATAAATATTTTCTAATGTGCATGCACTATCTTCTGACTTGAAAAAAAGATACTTTTATGTAAAAAGAAAATCACAATTAAAGTTTTAGAAAGAATGCTTACATTTGAAGGAAGTGATACCATTCTTGATCACGTTACCACATGCATACCTTAGGCAAGTTTGTCAAGCTTTCTAAGCCTCAGCCTCTTCATTTGTAAATTACGTATAACGATATTGGCCCTACCCAAATCCTAGAATTTTGTAGGGGGAAAACAGATAAAACATAAGCAGATTTTTAGAAACTATAAAAGTGTTTTTCCTATGTACAGTATATCATAAATAACTTTGTCACCACATATGTTAAGAAAACCTATTTCTGAATAAGAGGGAAGGAGGAAACATTACTTAGACATGAGAACCTTAAGAATCAGCAACACACAAAGATGTTGTTAAAAAGTTATTCAACCATATGGAAAGGAGTGAAGATTGAAACTGTTTGCTTCACCAACCGTGTCCGGGAACAAAGAGCACTTGCCTGTTGTTCTGAGACATCCCGTATTTCCAGTGGTATATTGCTATCTTATTTAAATCATTATTCAGGTCTTCTCTGTCTGCTAATCTTAGCCTCTATTCTTTCCCATTTCTCTGTATTTTAGCCTTTGTGTATTTCAGAAAATTATATAATTCTGATCAGACTGGATTAATCAAGATCCGTGGCTCCTCATCACTTTCAACAGTTCAATAGGAACTATTGACAGACAATAATACTCTGGATTTTCTTAAGAAACATAATATGTACCATTAAAAAAAAAACCCATCTGGGGTGCCTGGGTGGCTCAGTGGGTTAAGCCTCTGCCTTCAGCTCAGGTCATGATCTCAGGGTCCTGGGATCGAGGCCCACATTTGGCTCTCTGCTCAGTGGGGAGCCTGCTTCCTCCTCTCTCTCTGCCTACCTCTCTGCCTACTTGTGATCTCTGTCAAATAAATAAATAAAATCTTTAAAAAAAATCTTTTATATCTTAATTGATGCTTAATTAACTTTAGCACCACGTACTCTAAGATATTAAAAACAAGCTAGGGGTGATGTTGAGCAGCTTTGCTGTGTATTTGATAGATCATTTACTCTGAGAAATAGAGTACCATTTTCCTGTCGCTTACCCTCTTTTTATCGTAGGTGTAAAACGCTTGGTGAAACAAAGGTCATATATGACATTAGTTAAAAAAAAACAAAATAAGAGCCCTGACATTGCTTCCTTAGAGGAGAAGTTTTCTATGGAATAACTGACATTTGTGGCTAAAAATAAGTCTGTCCTTGGTGTCATCTTTTCCTCAATAAATAGATACATCACCTTGTTAGAAGACCTATGGATACCCTGTCATGGGCAAATAGTCAAGGACATCCAAAGTTTCATATTTTCCATTGGAAAATTAGAGGGATAGAAAATTTGCAATAAAGAAAACTGGGAGTTTCAAGTTGTCACTGCAGATTAAGAATGTAGTATGTAGTGTTTTCACATTAAGTGTGGAATGAATCTGGGGTTCTATTAGTTTCCTAAGTCTGTACTTTTTAAGAAAAAGGTAAATAAAGGTAGAATTCTCTCTCTAGGTTCTCTGGGTTCCAAGACTGCCTGCGTAAAGAGAAGAAACAGGTATTGTTATAAAACAGAGGAAGATACGAAAGTAACAAGTTGAGCTTTCAGAATGAAAATGCTCTAAGGGGAAGTGATTTTGTAAAAGGCTACTTGATGTTTACTGGTGTTTTATTTGTGTATATACTTATTTGAATTTCAATAGCCTTGAGATCTAATCCACATACCCCAAAATTCACCCATTTAAAGCACACAATTCAGTATTTTAGTATATTCACATGATTGTACAACCATTACCACAATCAAATTTTAGCACATTTTCGTCTCCCCTAAAAGAAACTCAGTCCGCATTAGCAGTCAGTCACTGTTCCCACCTTCTTCCAACCTCTAACTCTGATGAATGATTAATCAAAATTCTGTCTCTGTAGATTTGCCTAAATATTTCATATGTATAAGGAATCCTGTAATATGTGGCCTTTTGTTATTAGCTTCTTTTCAAGGTTTGTCTTTGATGTGGTATGCGCCAATACATTTGTTTTTATTGTGAAATAATGCTCTTTTTTATAGCTACATCTTATTTTATTGATCCATTCATCATTTGGACCTTTGGGTTGTTTCCACTTTTTGGCTATTGTACATAACACTGCACTGACCATTCATGTCTATTTTTGTGAGGCTGCGTTTTTTTTCTTTGGGGTATAAAAATAAGAATGGAATTTCTGGCTTATAATGGTAGGTGTGATGAAATACTGCTGGGGAGGGTGGATTTGAGACTCATTTTTAGAAGGATGATGAGTGATAAGATAATATGAAAATAAAGATCACTAACAGTTCAGAGCAAAAGAGAAAGAGGCAAAGTGCCTCAAGGGTATGTCCATATTTAAGCAGCCGATGGAAAGGTGACATTGAAGAAGGGAGTAGAACAGAGCTGTTTGGAAACAAGAGAAAAGCCATGTCAGTGCTGCAAATAGTTCAGGAAGAGCAAGAATAGAGTCAGTGATACTAAACGCGGCACAAAGTAGATCAAGCATTGGTGACCTTGGGAAGAAAAGTTTCCGTTGATTGAAAATAGTCCTAGGTAACAAAGGTTTAAGGAGTAAGAGGCAGGGAGGTGGCCAATGTGGGGTAATAATTAACAATTTTGATTTTTCAAAGGAAAGACCATGAAAGGGCTATCGTTCAAAGTCGGGAAGCATGTTGGTAATCGGAGAAGAAAAGTCAGTACAAAGAAAGGAACTCTGAAAGAAAGGGAATTGTTCATTGAGAAAAATGCCAAATGAGGTGATAGAGTATTAGGCAAAGAACACAAGTAAGTGCAGGGTGGAAGCTTGGAAAGAAGGTAATACCATTCTAACAAACACACATCTGTAGTTGGGTAGGGAGTGAAGTTATTCTGTGAGGAATTTTTATTTTAGTTCCAGAAAATATTAAGTAGATATGACATTTATTAAGCATGTATTTTGTTCCAGAAACTATGTTAAGTGCTTTATGCATGAAATCTAATTCTCACAGCAATTTTATGGAATAACATTGTTAATTGCAATTGACAGATGATAAAACTGAGGTTTAATGTTCAGGAAGCTTTAAAGATCACAGAAAAGTGAGGGTATGATTTAAAATCCAGGCTTGTATGACTTTGCTTTTAACCAGCATCTTAGTCTTTTTGTTATATTGGCCTTAATCTATAAATTAGAAGATTTCAGTTGCTGACGTTTGGAGTAGGATATATGGCTGACTGGATCTGTGACTGTTTTAATGTGTAAGAATATAAATCTAGAGTAGATTGGAATATGAGAGCTGAAGCTGTTCCTGATTTCTAAATGTCTTATCTTTTACCAGTTCACGTGAAGACAATGATGTGAAGTCTTGAAAGCAATGTCCTGCTCACAAAAACCTAGCTTTGCCCTTCTCCAGTAGGGGGCAGCACACACCAACACACACCAAAACACACACACACACACCCCCATTCACTGTGCCTCTGACCAATGTAAATAATGCAAAGAAAGATCTTTGAAGAGTCCACCGTATGAAGGTAGTAAAAAAAAACACAAAAACCCTGAATCTATAATAATAGGGTCTTGCTTTGAGGAAGCATTTTGTGGAATACATAGATTAGTTTTGGTTCTCCCATTATATGGTTTATTCATTAGTTAGAAGAGTTATGTTGTCAATCCTGCTTGAGAGTCATAATGGAGATACTAAGAAATTGAACTGAAAATAATTTGCATCAAATAAATTGAATATAAAAACATAATTCTTAAAATTCAGAATAAGGAATTTCACAACATCAGGGCTTGGAAATTGATGCTTTTAAGATCTTCCAGCATCTAAAACTTTGGGGTATAAATAAGAATATAAGTTACTGGCTATATGAAAGACAACACAATAATACTACAAGATGGAATTTACTTTTGTATTTCAAAGGCCACTCAAGTATTTTAGGTTGTTAATATGACACATCCTATGTTTGCTATGTTATTAGTTGGGTTCAAATTGCCATTATTTCATCGTATACTTTGTTTTAAAAAATAATTTTAGTTTGGTATAATTAATGTACAGATATATATATATATATATATATATATATATATATATATATATGAAATTTTAGAAATAAAAGGAAAATAGAACCCATCTAGTGATAGCTTTTGTTTAAACATCAAATTTCAAGGCAACTTTGGATATTTTCCTAAACACAAAATTTAAAAATACATTAATTCTAGTTCTAGACTGTTCCATTACCCACAGAAAATAAGCTTAGATTTGCTGAGTGGCCTAATTGTGTGTTATTTAATAGATAATATTTTATAGCAGAAAAAAAGGTGGGGGGGGGGCTTACACAGATTAGGTACTTCACCCAGTGTCCATAGCTGGTGAAGCTAGGATTCAAACATAGGCCTAACTCCCGATCCCATGATCTTTCTGAAAAGCATACCACATCATTCCCACGATCCTTATAGAATGCTCTCTCTAGGTAAGAATCCTAAAGATTGAGGCCAAGATGGCTCAGAAGAGCCAGTAACAAAGTAGATGGCCTTCCCAAAGTTTCCCTTCTTACCCCTCTGTCAAGATACTTCAGAAGCCATTCACTAAGTCTAAAAGCAAGGATGGGGTAGGGAAAGGACTCTAGATACAGACAGTGTCTATCATCCACAAAAGCAGTGAAGGAGCCATGTCTTCAAAGAACAACCTTCTCCTTTGGTTCCTATACCTCTGTTCCTAGAACACTGTCCTACTCAGGAAGCCAGTTTCCTTCCATCTTCTTCTCTTGGATCACTCCCTTTCCTACGCTGTGCTGGGCTTCCTTCTCTGACTTGCAGTCCATTCCAACGTTTTAGACAAACACCATACCAAAAAAATTCCAGGCTTTGCCACACAGACTAATAACCAATCTGTGAGGTACATTTAATAATGGCTGCACCTTGTAATAAAGTTACTGCATATTTTGTAAATTGACTGAGGCATAATTGAAATATAGTCAACTGTACAGATTTAAAGTATGCAATTGGGTTATTTTTGACATCTACATATATCTGTAACACCAACAGCTTAATGAGGGTAACACATACTTCCATGACCCCAAAAAAGTTCCCTCATGCCCCTTTGTGATATTGTAATTTATAATAAAAAAAATTGGTTTTTGTCCCCATCTCTGATACAGATCTCCTAAAACCCTTGAAATTTTCAAAGTGATAAGATCAACAAACTCATGTCTTTTGTTAGTCATAACAAGCCCTTTCAACCACCTGAGTTCAGGTCATTGAGGTGACTTTTGGAAAGCCCTTAGATAACCACAGGATAGGGTTTGGTTGCCAAAGGAACCAACAGTGTAATTACAGGGTGGAAACTTTCAGTCCTGTTGCACGCTTTGTGGTTGCAGAGAGGCTCTGGAGGTTGAATTAATCCTCTGTAGTCAATTATTTAATCAGTTATGCCTATGTAACGAAGCCTTCATGAAAACCCAAAAGGATGGGCCCCTGGGTGGCTCAGTCAGCTAAGCGTCTGCCTTTGGCTCAGGTCATGATCCCAGAGTCCTGGATTTCAGCCCACAGTGGGCTCCCTGCTCAGTGGGAAACCTGCTTCTCCTTCTTCCTGTGGCTCTTCCCACACTCTTCCCACCTGTTTGTGAGCTCAGTCTCAAATAAATAGATAAAATCTTAAAAAAAATTTTTTTCAAAAGGATAGGTTTGGAGAACTTTGGGGTGGTGAGCATGAAGAAATGTTGCCAGAGCTGTCTTGGAGAGGTTCTGGAAGCTCTGCGCCCTTTCCCACCTACTTGGCCGACGCATCTCTTCCATGCAGCTGTTTCTGAGTTGGATCCTTTAAAATAAGTTGATATTCTAATAAGTAAACAGATTTCCTGAGTTCCGTGAGCCATCCTAGCAAATGATGGATCTGAAGGAGAGGATGCGGAACTTCTCATTTATAACGGGTTGGTCAGAAGTATGGATGACAACCTAGACTTTTTCTGGTCATCTGAAGTTTGAGGAAGTTCTGTGGGAATGAGCCCTTAACCTGTGGAACCTGATGCTATCTCCAGAGAGAGATTGACAGAACTGAGCTAAAGGACACTCAGCAGGTGTCTGGAGAATTTGAGAATTGCTTGGTATGGCAAAACAATGAAAACAAGAAAAAGAAAAGAAAAGAAAAACCCAAACTCCTATATCTTGTGTCAAAAGTAAAATGCTGAAAGTATTAATGGAATAGTGAGTAGACAGAAAACAGGAGTTTTTCTTTGTACCCTTGCAACCCAGATGTCCACAGGCAACTACTGATCTGTTTTTGGTTATCATAGATTTTGAGTTTTACATAAGATCTTGAGTTTATTTGAATAGAATCATGTAATATGGTGTATGAATAGTCAAAAATGAGATACTGATGCAGTTATTTAATTACCTGAAAATACAAAGCTGGACTTTTTCAGGTGTTGGCCATGATGTAAAGCAATCGAACCTCTCCTGTATGTACCCTTCTATGGGAATGTCAAATGGTACAACCAGCTGGAAAAAACAGTTGGATAATTTCTTAAAAAGTGAAATGGTGGGGCGCCTGGGTGGCTCAGTGGGTTAAGCCACTGCCTTCAGCTCAGGTCATGATCCCAGGGTCCTGGGATCAAGCCCCGCATCAGGCTCTCTGCTCAGCAGGGAGCCTGCTTCCTCCTCTCTCTCTCTGCCTGCCTCTCTGCCTACTTGTGATCTCTCTCTGTCAAATAAATTTAAAAAAAAAAAAAAAAAGTGAAATGGTACCTACCTACTTCCAGGAATTCATCTGAGAGAAAGGAATGCATAAGTCCACACCAAGACTTGTACGTGGGTATTCAAAGCAGCTTCATTTGTCACAACCCCAAACTTGAAAAACGAACGGCCATCCACATGTAAATGGATAAACGAATTACAGTGTCTTGATACAATGGAATATTCCTCAGCAACAATAAGAATCAGCTACTGATACATTCAACAACATGGTTGAATCTTAAGGGGTTTCTATTCTTAAAGCCATTGTCTGCCTTGAAGGGGTTTCTAGTGAGAGGGAGGAGGGAGAAAAGGAGAAGGGAGATCTAGCTCTATTGTAATCATTTAGAGATTTTTACCCAAGTAACACACACAAGATAGCTTCCCTGGTGTGTATCAGTGTAGGGAATGGTACACAGAGATAATCTGAAATGTTAGCCACCCTTTCTGTTCTTCTTGTCTCCCTTCCTCCAGGGCAATTTCAAACATGAAAGGAGTATGGAACCTTCTTAGCATGGCTTGAGTCAAACTGCACAGCCTCAGATCTTCTCAGGCAGAGCTAACTCTAGGCAGTAACAACGTGAAAGTATCATTTTAAAGTCTTTGCCCAAAAAAGCATAGGTCTGTGAGGAGTGACAGACAGCTAAGGAAACTCAAGAGCATATAGATCTACTTGGGTTCCCAAGGCCCAAGAAAAGATCCAGCAACATCTTGAGAGCCAGGATGCATTCGGGTAATGTTAATTCTGATTTATTCTACTTTGAAGAAGCCCAACTTGAGTTGAAGCAAAATCATTCTATTCCTTTAATTAAGAGTCTCTCCCCTGGCCTAATTTTTTTCTATAATTTCTCACCTTTTTCATAATGCTCTTTTAATTGGATGACCTCTTGCTATATATTCAGCCATCATCTCTTTTTGTGTTACTCACTGAATCAAATGATCTTCCTCTTATGAAAAATTCTTGATGCTGCATTTTGATGTGGTCTGTTTGTCTGGAGGCTTCCAGGTGTTACATGAGTCCTGTGCCCTTTATTTTTCTCATTAAGAGCAAACCCCACTCTTCTCTAAGGTTTTTAATTAGAGCGATTACAAAAAACAACAGAAGCTTTGCTTTACCCTTTCACGGTTTTCCTGTTAAAATTAATCTTACTTTGTTGCGATAAACAAACCAAATGCTTAGTTCTCAAGCTGGCCGCCCGGCACGTGTGCAGTGACTCCCACATCTCTCTATGTGACCCAAGCCAGGGTCACTTCCCCTCAAGCCTGTCGTCCACATCTGCATGCAGCCTAGATGTTCCTCCATTTTTGTTTTGTCCAGATGTTTTGTAATTGCTCTCATTCTCTGTCCTACAAAAGAAGACCCCATAATATTAATAAAAAGCAATCTTCTGCTAGGATCAGCTAGGCCAGCCTATGAGAGGCAACACCTCCTGGACGAGAACAGCACCAGAATCTTCATCCAAGTTTGGAGAACGCAGATGATTTGGAAAGGCTTGAGCACTTAACACAAACTAAAAGGCATCCTTTTGATTGTAAAAATTTCAGTAAAAGTAGAGGGAAAATAAACAGCTCCATACATTTTACAGCTAATTGGAAGAGCATTACGTTTTCATTCTTTTTAATATGATAGACATTTTAATCCAATTGAGATCATTCACTTCTGTTTATTTGTATTTTTTTTTAAAGATTTATTTATCTGAGAGTAGCATAAGCAGAGGAGGGGCAGAGGGTAGGGAACAAGCAGACTCCGCATTGAGCAGGAGCCAGACATAGGGCTCCATCTCATAACCCTGAGATATGACCTGAGAAATCAGATGCTTAACTGACTGAGCCACGCAGACACCCTGAGACTATTCACTTCTGCTTAAACATGTTATCATAAGGTGTAATTTAAAGCTCGAAAACATAATTATTAGGTTTTTAAATATCTTCAATCAAATATACTAAAAACTGAGAAATGTAAATGTTTTACGTAGATATGTTTTTTAAAGATTTTATTTTATTTTAGAGTAAGACAGAGAGAGCGAACATGAGGGGCAGAGGGAGGAAGAATCTTCAGTAGACTCCCCACTGAGCGTGGAGCCCAATGTGGGGCCCAGTCCCACAACCCTGAGATCATGACTGGAGCTGAAATAAAAAATCAGATGCTTCACTGTTTGAGCCACACACTGTTTTGCATGCATTTTATTCAAACTGAGTTTTCCAGAGAGCAAACCTGAAGGGAAAAAATTCCTTAGGAATAATTTATTTGGGGAATAGAGATGAAGAACACAAAAAGTGAGAATGTGCATGAGAAAAAGCCAAGGTAAGGATGTACTGTTCAGTTGGCTGTTACCCTATCTGGTGCTTCATCCTCAGGGATTTCTAAGGAGCTTAGAAACGGCCTCCTACAACTGACTATCCAGAGAGGATGAAAGAGGAAAGCATTATGGATAAGCTTCTGATATCCTTTGATGATGGCTGGCGCCACTGGTGTTGACCACCCTTACTTCCCATGTGCACTTCTCTGAATGCCCAGCGGGCTCCCGAGGGTGTCCCACCCCACAGGATTAGAGTCGTCCCCAGTCAGGAAGCAAAGGGATGCTGCATGGCCCAGACAAAGCACTGTATAGTTTCATGAGAATAAAGCTGGTGAAGCACTGGCTAAAGTGAGAAGAGAGAAGGCCAAGAGGATGTGAGGAGGTTCTGATCCATAGCCACTGATGTAAATGTCAATACCGGTGGCAGTAAATAGGAGAGTTTATGAGCCACCTGCCTAAAATGCTAATAATACAAGGTAAAAATGCATCTCCACCTCTGGGTAGAAATGTAGATCTATAGCGATCTCAGCATTGGGAGTATACATACATGACAAAATGGAGTGATAACAAAAATAGTGATTACAATATAAACTAGTTTAGAAACACAGTCTGTAGAAAGTTCCTAAGTTTGATTAGTCAAATCCCAACAAGTGCAAGACCACCAGACTGTCTCTGCCATTTTGTGCTTTCTCAAAATGTGAACCAAATGTCTGATGGTTCAAAAAAATCATTTCCTTAAACATTTTATTTATTAAACTGTTACGACATCGGTGGGATTTCAGATGATTCAGAAATTAAACCACAGTAACCTATCTCTTAAACAGTTATATATATCCTTCTAGCACTTAATCCTATGCTTGTAATGTGGACAAAACTGCAATCAGACTGAGTATTCACTTTATATTCTGTTTTAACATTTTCTTGTTATTCTGCAGTGTTTGTTACTATGATTTTTAATCTGAACATTTTATTGTATGAAATTGAACTCTCATTTATCTGGCTATTTTTCTACCATTGTATACTTAGTATGCTTCAGAATATAACCCATATTTAGGCCCCAAATATGTTGTAGTAAACATTTTTATAGTCATAATCTATTTCCTCTTTTGCATTACTTATGGGGATAAATGTCTGGATTTTAGTCAACTGCATTTAAAAAGAGGACATATTTATTCTTAAGATATATTGTCTAAAAGGCCTGTATAGATTTTTATGTGCACATTCTCATGAGCATTAGGAGTTATGTTATCATAGTCATTAGCATTAGGAGCTATTTTTAAATTATTGTCAAAATAATAGTTGATAATAATTCTTGACCTAACTTGTGGTTTTACAGGTCAGGACCACCCAGTGTATCCCTTTTGATTATCTCAAAATCAACTGATAACCAGCTAATCACAGGAGTGATATCTTATCATATTACTAGTCCTGCCCACACTCAAAGAAGAGGGTATTCTATAAGCCCTGTACACCAGAGGGTGGAAATCTTGGAGTCATCTTAGATTTCTGCCTACTACATTGAGCTAAACTTAAGATTCCTTATTGAACAGATAGAAAGTTATATGTTGAGCAGGTCAGGAGATTAAGATGCAATGGAAGACAAACATAATCATATAAGAAATAAGTAAACATTTTAACCTAAGTTACATGATGAGTAAGGATAATTGCCTTATTTTTCATACGGATTTGAAATGTCCTAATGTTAAAAGTTGCCAAAGAACTATCCATTTTCATGTCATGGAAAAACCATATTGATTATAGACGTGTTGGTCCAGGTAATTACTTTAAAATACAATTTAAGTTATAGGCGTAATAACATTTTAAAAATTGGAGAGAAATGAGAAAAGAAAAAAAAAATTACTCATGATGTCAAACGCAGGCCTCTCCTCCATATCTCACTGACCTCCCTACTTCTTGTTGGATGGCTTGCTAGTGATGTTACTCCTTACTGTCTTCCCCTTTTTCCTCTGATGTTCTCTGTCATACCCCAGACAGAACATTCACTTGCTTTTTCTCTAATTGTACCACTTTGTCTCCAGCTCATCATCCATATCAATTCCTGCCATCTATTATCATGCTGAGTGCATACAGAGTCCCACCTGACTTCTTCCCATTACCTTGTACCCGTTTCACAGGGTTTTCAGTATGGCTTTATGTATGCATACCTCTAGGTCATGTCCACTGAGCTTCCATCTTGATATTGAAAAAAAAACTGCATATCACTTTTCCCTTGAGAATTAGCCAAAGCGGACACAGGTCTTGGTAGTCTCTGGTACAACTTGGAGATTTTCTGTTGGTTATCAAGGTCCGGTTTCTATATTGTTATTTCTGTATTTCTTGGAAGGCTGAAATCATAAATACTGACAGCATTTTTCTGATGTTTAATATGAGTCAAGCACTGTGCAATGTGCTTTGTATACACTACCTCTTGTATCAGCTCAATAAATGAGAAACCCATTATCACCACTGCCATAGATTGAATGTTTGTGTCTCCCTAAAATCCGTGCGCTAAAATCAAACTCCCCATGTGATGGTATTAATTGGTGAGGTATTTGGTAGGTGATGAGGGTGTGAGGGTGGAACACTCATGAATGGGCTTGTGCCCCACCCCCTTTGGACAAGTGAGGATGTGGTGAAGAGTGAACCAGGAAGTAAGCTGTCCTCAGACACTGAATCTTCCAGCATGCTGGCCTCCAGAATTGAGAAGCAAATTTTGTTGTTTGTAAACTACCCAGTCTTTGGTATTCGGTGATAGCAGCTCCAATAGAATAAGACATACACATTAAGGATGAAGAAAGCAAAGCTCAGAGGTGAGGTCACACATTTAGCAAGCGGTAGGGCTGGGGTTTGAACCCAAGGAGACTGCATCCTACCTTGGCGTTCTAGATCTGACATGGCTTGGCAGTGAGCTGAGCTGACTGATCCCAGGGTATCATTTTCTTCAAAGACAGCAGTCTAGGAGTGCTAGGAGGGAGTGGATAATAGGATTTCTCTCACTTAATAGTCTATGATTCCCCACCAGGGTTCCACGGATAGTAGATGCCTCTCCTCCAGAAAGTTACAATTTATTGTCTAAGTTACAAGCTCATAAATGTTTTCTCTTTGTTTATGTCCTGTTCAGTTAATCAACAGTGTATTAAAATCCCTATCTCTATTACTGCTGCCTCAGGTTTTTTTTTTCCCCTAGAATCATTGCTCCGATCTTGGAAATTTTCCAACTTTATACTAAAATTTAATGAGAGTATAAGAGACATTCTTTTTATTCTTTTTCACTTTATTAGATCACCTTTTTCTAGTTTAGTTCTGTTTGAGATCTCAAAGATGTATCATTCACACAAAGGAAAATATATACACTTAAAAAAATTAATTCATGATTTTTCCACCATTCTTTGGTAAAATGGCTCTTGATTTTTCTCTTCTGCTGTTCTTTTACTTTTTCATAGATAGGCTTGTTTTTCCTAATTTGCAATTCCAAGTGAGTGAATGGAAATTATGTCTCTGCTTCTCTGAATAGAATACTTTTGTCCATCCTTAATATCAAAAATAAGAGATAAACTCTAAACTTTAATTTTTGTCACATCACTGTTTGCAAATGTATTTTTAAAATTCTTCTTAAGTGAAAAAGATGATAAATCATCAAATTATTTTAAAGTTAACCTCTTAATCTTTCAGTAAATAGTGATAGGGATAATGTACATGACTTAAACTAATCTATCCTCAGTTTACTTTTTTGTTTGTTTTAAGAATACTTGGGTTGAATTAGTTGAGTCTAGGAAATTGACCTTGCTTCACTTTCGATCCTAAGGATTTACAGTTCTTACAGATTAATGTGATAAGATGGGAGTTGAAAAGACAGAAATAACCTCATTCTCCAATGTTAGCATTAAAATATTCCTGAAAATAGAATTGAGATCTACATAGCAAGTGGATAAAATATTTATTCTCCGCCCACAAATACTTAGATTGAAATAGCATACTACGTATCTATTTTAAAGTAATGTGATTATTATAAAATTTAGAGGAATATTTTGTGATTAAACTTAATTTGAATTACTATTTAAAGGTTAATTTTCTCACCTGCATTTTAGATCATTCCTACTCATTTATACATGTAGTTAGTGGAAACTGAATAAATACATGAATAATTAAATGAATTAATAAATGCAAGATTGGAGATAATACCTTTATTATAGAACTCCTCTTGAGATACCTGGCTTATCTCCCTTACTAGAATAGTTGGTTTTGAAAGTAGAACCTAATCTAATCCACTCACATTTCCCTCAGTGGTCTAGGTTGGAACATAGTTTAAGTGCTTTGTTAACTTTTTTTTTTAATTTTATGTATTTATTTGACAGACAGAGAGAAATCACAAGTAGGCAGAGAGAGAGAGGAGTAAGCAGACTCCCCGCTGAGCAGAAAGCCCGATGTGGGGCTCGATCCCAGGACCCTGGGATCATGACCTGAACTGAAGGCAGAGGCTTAACCCACTGAGCCACCCAGGCACCCTTGTTAACATTTGTTAAGTGCTGTGTTCAGTGACTTAGGAATCAGACAGCATCGAATCTAATAGATGGAAAGCAGCTCCAAGGAGCAGTACAAGATGAAAGACTTCCATGGGCAGAAAGGAATAGGAACAAGGAAGTCCCAATGGGCAAAAAAGAAAGTTGGTTATTGTGAAGTTATTTTCCTTTAGGGGATAGCAGGGTCTATCAGGCAGATTACCTAAGTAGTGTCAATCAGGTGATTCCTGACTGACTGGTTTAAGATTCCATTTCTTGGAGAGGCCAATACCGTAATTAAGTCTTAAAAATCTGCCTGGTGACATAGAACTTACTATAATCAACTCCATTTGGGAACTATTGTTTCATTTTAACACTGGATAAAAGACATCAGGCATAGATGACTTGAATTCAAATTCAACTGATGATCATTGAAATCTACAGTGATCAAGAAATGTAATGAGCCCTGAGGATTCATTATCTCATTCAAATTTCATAGAAATCTATGAAATAAGCACAACTCATAGTTGAGCAAGCTATTCAAGAGATGTTACATAGTGAAAGTTAAGTTGTTAGCTAAATGGTGGAACTAGGGTGGAACGTCTATTGAAACAAAGTCACATGCCCATTTGGGTAGAGGGGAAAGAGAGCTCAAGGTTCTAGAGACCATTTTCCACCTATCTCAGGGAGGTATGGGACCACTGAAGTCCTGGTAGAGAGGATGAGTTAAAGCAAGATTATTAGCTTCTGTGACAGAGAGGCTCAAGGTACATTTAATAGGAAAGAAACATGAAAGGAAATTAAGAGGATGAGTAAAACAGTAAAGATGATGTTTTGGGAAATAATGTGTTTGAGATGTTGACTGGCATTTGAAATCAGCACTGCCTCCTCTCTCTTCTTTATAGTCAGACTTAAAACAAACAAACAAAAAACAACTGTCAGGGCTCATCATCACCATTATCCTCTTATTATTTCTGGGTTATCTGACTTCCAGCCACAGCACATTGCCAATGTGTCATCAGTAACATCAGTGTCCCTAAATCCAGTAGATTTTTTTTCTAGGCTTCGTCTTTGTTGATCTTTTTTAGTGTATAGAACCATTTTTTAAAGATTTTATTTATTTGTAGGGGAGGGCATGAGTCAGCGGAGGGGCAGAAGGGAGACCAACACAGGGCTTAATCCCAGGACCCTAGGATCACAATCCAAGCCAAAAGCAGATGCTAAACTGGCTGAGCCACCTAGGCATCCTTCCTGTATAGAACAACTGATAACTCTTCTCTAGTTTTGAAAGATTCTCCCATGTTATCTTGTCCCTGCACTCTCTCTGATCTGAATCCTACCTGTATTTTTCTTGACTTTTGGCTCTCTTCTGCAATCTCCTCCTCTTGGCCACATAACTGTTTACAGTGTCCTGAGCTTTTTGTGATTTCTCCTGTATCCTTAGACAATCTCATTTGCATCCAAAGTTTCTCTTACTCTCTATTTCTTGATGCTTCACAAAAATACCTATCTTTGGTCCAGACTGCTCCTCAAATTCATCATGCGCAACACCATTTTCATATACCCCCTTTGCCCTCCCCACACATGGTGCTCTTGACCATTCCCTACCTTGGTAATTTACCACCATCCCTAATATTTTCTCTCCCTAGCTGTCCACTAGCCCTACCATATCTCTTAGTGATGAATTAATCACAAGGTCTATTGCATTGGCCTCCAGAATACACTGTAAGTCTGTCTGCCATTTTACTCTCCATCTCTGTAGTCCTAGGTTAGGTTATTATCTCCTCTTGGATCATTTTGAATAGCTTCTCACAGATCTGTGCAAATCCAGTTTTCTTTTAGTCATTTTCCACAGCACAGCCAAGGTGAAACTTTCTAATTGTTAATCTTATCACACCTTCTCATTTCTGAACACTCATCTTAAAAATAAAGACAAAAATCCTTAATGTATATTAAGAAGACCCTGACTAGTCTAATCTTTTCAACCTTACTTCACTGTATTGTCCCCTTTCCTCTTTAGCTCCAGTAACCATAGTAATTTATCTGTCCCATGATTTCTCTGACCACAGGGCATTGGCACAGCATTTCCTTGACCGAGAATTTTTCCCTTCTTCCCTTCATCTCATTACTGCATCCTCATCCCTGGGTCAAGTTTATTTACTTAGAAAAAATTTGCTGGCCCCATCGGAGTAGATCACTGTTTGCATGTTATGTGCTCATAAGATCACATTCACTGCTTTCATTACATACCTTGCTTTTTATACTTACTATGTTACTAATTTGTGTAATGGCTTTCTCCCTCCTAGAGTAGGAATTTGATGAAGAACGAGTACTTATTTTTGCTATTATAGACCCCTAATTTGACATAATGCCTGTGCTGTAGCAGGTAAGTGATACATATTTACTGAGTAAATAAATGAATAAGGAAATGATTTAATAAATGCAAGATTGGAGATAATACCTTTATTATAAAATTCTTCTTGAGACATCTGACTCATTTCCCTTACTAGAGTAGTTGGTTTTGAAAGCAGACACTAATCTAATCCACTCACATTTCCCTCAGAGATCTTAGTAGGAACGCAGTTTAAGTGCTTCATTAACATTTAAACTAAAAGAAAATATATAAGTGGAAACAAAAATTTAAGTCAGTGTTTCCTTTTTGATGTTTTAAGCAATGTTTCCCCTATACCTGATCATAACAATCACAAATTCATGGATGTTCTTCAACAGAATTGGAGTGGGACCTCTAAATATACATTTTTAAATGGTCCTCTCTGTTGTTAGCAAGGCAAGTTCAAGAAGTACCAATTTAATTTATATATTTAATTTTAATTTATTATATTTAATTTAATGTATTTATATTTATAATAGACACGGTAATGAGCAAAAAACAATGACATCATTCACACATGTCTTAAAAAAATACATTCTTCCATCTTTCCTACCTTCTTTTTGTCTGTCCATACATTCATACTGATGTATTCCAAAATCAAAATCAAGTTTATTTACAATAGACTTGCCAATTGTGTCTTCTTTTTCCTGAAGCATAAGTACACTTGGGATTTCTCATATCAATTTTTTGCTAAAGGCAGAAACATATTTGTCTTCTGCAGTGATAAAGGAATTGTTACTTATGTCTTCAGGTTGGGGACATTGCTACTTAAGATTGGATGCTGAGAGTGTGGTTGTACTTAATGTGTAACTTATTGTAATCCACAGTGGTGCAATTATGTCTTATACATCTTACTGTATATTCTTTTGGGAAATCTCAACCTAAGTGCTAACATTTTTCTAGGTCCAACTCTGTGGGTTAAATTGTCTGGAAAATAGCTAAGCTGAGAAAGCCATGTTAAGATTATTACAACAGCATTTTAGTGAAAAATTTGAGTGTCAAGGAAGAGTTGCACTCAGATGAATGACCTCATATTGATTTTATACAAAGGGGCAAGTGGTTTTCTAGGGAAAGAGAGAAAGGATCTTGTCTCTGGCTCAGCATTTTAAAATGATAATAAATCAGGTCAATGACATTCTAATGGTTTCACTTTTAGAACAGTTAAGATTTCTGCTAGAGTTGGATAAGGGTTTCTGAATTAGGATTTCATAACTTAAAGATGGCTGTTCAATGTAGTTCAAAGAGTCAGGATGAAAATCAAAGCCCTGGAGAACCCCAAGGGCCTCCCCTTATTCACAGCTTTTTGTCTTCTCTTTTAAAGAAAATTGCTGCACAAAATAGTATCTATGATCCATTCTGGCTGGGGGTTTGGGGGTGGAGAGAAGGCAGTACAAAGGCATTACCTACAAGATGGCCACACTATGCCCAGGACATGGCTCCCTGTCTTGCTACTTGGACTTGGTCAGTTATCAAAACTGCTTTTTACTGTGCATACAAATAGTGCCCTTTTTTCATTGAAATTTAGTTTGTGGCCATGTCACTTTATGCTGACCAAAACTGAAAACCAGGAAGTAAGCAGAAAAGGCCTTTGCCCAAGAAACCTGTCACAAAATCCATGCAATGATGTTATTGCTGCGAATTTATTTAATATTACCCAGACTATATTTCTCAAAACCACCTGCAACAACAGGGGTTCCAAAAAGGAATCTTTACACTGTGTTTCCTCAAAAATACACAGTATTAAAGAAAGGTTTAACTTTATTTAACCTACTATGTTAAAAATTTGTCTGGCAAAGCTTACCCCTCAATCCTTACTTTTACTAATGTTGTCCTATGTGGGAAACTGTTCTATTAATCTGAAGTATTTTGGTAACAGAGAGCTCATATTAAACATAATGATTTCACAAAATCTTTCAAAGTGCCAATTTGCAGTAGTTCTTTGAAAATTTTAATAAATGATTGGGTTAGTGGATGGATGGATAGATAAAAGGATAAGCAAGTAAATAATAAAACTCTTAAGCCTAATATAATGAATGTAACATCAATATAGTAAAAATGAAATAAAGTTTGCCAAACTCAGATGCTACTGGTAAGATGAACCAATATTTATGGTAAATGGGGTGCCTGGGTGGCTCAGTGGGTTAAAGCCTCTGCCTTCAGCTCAGGTCATGATCCTGGGTCCTGGGATCGAGCCCCACATCAGGTTCTCTGCTTAGAGAACCTGCTTTCCTTCCTCTCTCTCTGCCTGCCTCTCTGCCTACTTGTGATCTCTATCAAATAAATAAATAAAATCTTTAAAAAAAATTTATGGTAAATGTATAATATGTGTGTGTGTGTGTGTGTGTGTGTGTGTGTGTGTGTATACCATAAAATCCTTTTTAATTAATGTATTAACATTTTAGAGGACATTTTTTTTTTTTCCAAATCTCTTTCTTTTTTTCTTTTCTTTTTTTTTTTAACCTCCACTTCCCTTCACTTCCTTCCTCCTCTCCCAGCCAGGTTCTCTGTGACACCAAGAACTCTCTTCACATTTCTGTATACATTACAATTGGATGTTAATTTTTCTGCTCCCTCCCTTAATAACCAATAATCTCCAAACAGATCAGTCATTCTTCTAAACACTACACACATAATACCTCTTTTAATCCCAGACTCTGACCTGTAGCTGTTGTTACTCTTATTTTATGGATGTGGATACTGAAGAGTTAAGGACCTTGCTCCAGGCCACACAACTAATCCATGAGAGGGAGAGTTGAGTTTCCAGCCCAGATGTCCAACTGAAGGACATTTACTTGGCCCTGCTCTTTTCTATTTATATTCTCTCCACACTAAAGAGGAGGTTTCTCCTGCTTGTTTGTCTCTACAGCTCAGAGCACTTTTGCCAGATTACTCATATGAGCTCCTCCCATGTATGAGTTCTTATGGCAATGAATAAAATAAAACCCACATGCCTAAAATGAACCTAAAGGTCATTGCTGCATTATGATGTAGTAGTTATTGTTCATTATAATGACGATGGGACATTAAAGAAAGAATAAAATGTGTTGAATATATTCTATCTCAGAAGACAGAATAGTCTATAATACAGTTGAATAATTCATTATGGTTTAAGATACCAGAGTTTGAAAGGAGCAAATACTCTAGTAGTTTGAAAACACCCTATTTAGTAAGAAATCTCCCAGATAGACAGATGATAATGTCCTTTGAGTTCCAGATGGCACAGTTCTATCATATTCTGCTTATACAACTTGTGTATCAAAACAGAGCTTTTTTTGTTTAAAATTCATACTCAGCTATACTATTCTTGATCTCCTTGTTGGAATAGTAATAAAATATGGCACTAGATGAGTTACTTGATGAAGCAATTTAAAACTGCAGCATGTTTCAGATACAGTGGTAACACCCTTAGTCAGCTGATGGTTGCAGATTAATGTCACAATTAGTGTGTGGGTGTTTGATATGTCGATCTCCTGGGTTTGGAGCACTTGTAAAATGCCCTGGGCTCAGCTGGCCTTTGTGTTGCCATCGCTCACAAAGGTAATCTAAACAGTCATCTTCTGGCCCTCTTCCAGACCGGCCTCTCCTGAAGTAAGACTTGATTTGACTTCAAAGAGAAAAAAGACTTCCAGAGTGAAAATATTTTTTTCAGAAGGCAAATATCACGACACCTTTTATAGACAATTAAATGATCATCAGAAAGTCAAATTGTGTACATTCACCATTCACACTGTAGGAGTTTAATAGATTACACAGCTATTGTCATTTGGTCATTATGCATGAGGGAAAACCTGCCCCTTCCAATGTTTTTAAAAATCGAAATTTATGCTGGCTATATTTTTAGAATTGAAACACAACTGAGAGAGAGCACAGAGTACATGCACAGTAAATTCGCTGAATCTTTCTGAAAAGGTTTTTACTGAATTTTTTTAGATTCAATTTTTGACTTTTTTAAAATTCAAATTTTTTTTAAAGATTTTTTATTTATTTGACAGGGATCACAAGTAGGCAGACAGGCAGGCAGAGGTAGAGAGGAAAGGAAGCAGGCTCCCCGCTGAGCAGAGAGCCTGATGTGGGGCTCGATCCCAGGACCCTGGGATTATGACCTGAGCCAAAGGCAGAGGCTTTAACCCACTGAGCCACTCAGGCGCCCCTAAAATTCAACTTTTTTTAAAAAGCCCTGTGAATTGAATAAAAAATTTACAACCCCTAACTGGTTGAACTTTAGCTTCTGCTTTAAAGAAGGACTAAGTAACTGGCAGGTTTTATTAGTTTAAAGGACACTTTTTAAACTGTGTTCAGCAAAGGTACTTTAGGTCTTCTTGAAGCATGAGATGATTTAGGCCATTATATTTAGCAACTTGCCTGTATACTTTATATTAAGAAGATAAAATTACTGAAACTTGCTAGATTTGATGAGTTTATGAACTTAAGGGAGGGCAATAAAAGAAATCTAAAAATCTCATGATTAAACACCCCCTACACACAAGATTAATGGAAATGATGAAATTTCTAAATCTGTATCAGATCTGTATCAAAGATCATAATCGCTAAACTTCATTGAGAAAAAGTACTGATTTTCAACTGAAGTCTCTCCTGAGCAACGAAATATATCCATGTACATCTCAGTGAAAGAAATATTTTCTGCATAAAGATAGGTTAAAATGTGAGAAACTTAAAAGAAATATATTCAGATTATAGAAAATATAGAAATAAGCATTTCGCTATTCCCTACTCGTGTGTATAGGCATTAATAGTAATTTATTCATTAACTTTACAAGTTTTATTGTAAATTTTGAGATGTAAGCATTTTCTAAAGCTCTGTGATAGAACTTTGCGCATATGATTTACACTCTTAGAATGTTACAGATGGGGTCATTTCTACTACATTTGGTATTAGCTTTAAAAGTGACTTAATACTTTGGTAAAAATCTGATTTATGTTTGTAAAGTAGTTGTGCACCTATCTAGTTCAAAGTCTGTCCTGTTCTTAAGGACAGATTTGCTTTTGCAAGGCTTAAAGACAGTTGTTTTTCTTTTTTTAAAGAACATAAAAATATTAGTAAATCTAAACAGGTTGCCCTCTATTATAAAGACAGCATGAAAAGCTATGAAATAAAATGTCTAAAGATTCTAAGGTTGGTTCCTTTATTCCTGTGTTTTGCTGTTCTAAGGACAGTGCTTCATGTGACTATTCTATCTTTGTAAGCTGGGAGACAAGAGATATGTTCACATTTTAAGGTTTGTTTCTCATGCAGTGGACTAATTGTTAACAGGCTTTTGTGATAGGCTGCTATTCATTATCCACAGCCTCAAAAAACTCTGTTTGACATACATGTCTACTTGGGATCAACAGTCTCATTTCAAGCTTTGTGAGATACCCTAGACGGGCTTCTTTTTACGAAGGCATCAGTGTGGTGGCAAAGGCAAGAACAGTGTTGCTTTCTTTTCAAATGTCTTTAGGATGATACTATAGTTTCTTAAAATAATGATGGGTTTTAATTCCTTTCTAGAAGCTTATGTAATTCATATTGAAACTAATAAGACATGGTAAATAACTTTGAGAAAACAGATGGCTAATGTATTCATGTAGCCCCCTTTGAAATATAAAATAAATAGGTAAAGCATGACTGATTGGAAACTTTACCAAATGCATTCAAGATTTTTTTTTTCTTTTTAGGTTTGAATTGGGTAGAAAATAGGATTTTTTTTTTTTTTGTCATGATACATGACTCTTTTTAGACACTTTTATTATCCCTTGCTACTGCACCAAGAACGCTGACAGAGCTGTGGACTTTAAAACACAAGGACACCCCTCACAGGGTATAAACAGAGCGAAGTACAACCCTGTTTATCTTAAAGTGAATTATGTACTCTTCTGGGGACTGATAGGGATTTGCTTGACTTCATTATCATGATAAGGCTTACAAAGGAGACACAAGGGGGTCAGGGAGCACAAAGGACAGACAGGTAGCCAAGACCTAGACGATAAGGAGAGAATGTTTGAAAAAAAAGTAAAAACTTAAACGTTGAGTTTATTAGTCAACAAATGGGGAGAAGCGGAATATCTTAGGAAGAAGCACACTTGCCCGTGGATTTAGATTGAAGAATGGTAAAAGACTGAGCTAGATGGGTGAAAAGGTATCGAGGCAGAGAGGACATTTAAATATCATGGCAGTTGGACTTGATTCTGTAATAGTAAAGAACCAGAGAAACATTTGAAGCCCTATATGAAGTTGTTTTGCAATTTAAAACAAGCACCATCATCTTGTCATTTGGATGGAAAATAGACTGGAAGTGGTGAGAACAGATGCAGTGTAGACAGTTTAAGGAGCTGTCCCAGAAATCTTTGCAAGAGAGAGACTTGAATTCAACACAGAATAATGATGATGGAAAACGCAGGCAATTAAAGAAATACTTAGCATGCAGAATCACTAGAACTTGTGAGTAATTTGAGTTGGGTATCAGATGAGGGGGGAGGGAAAGGCTAAACCTAAAGTTGGCATTGAACAACTGAGAGACATCATAGGAAGAGGGATAGATTCCATGAGTTTAAATTTAATTAAACTCATTAAATCGTGAGTTCAATTTTGAAAGTGTTGAAATTTATTTCTATATGTCTCAGGAAGCAGTTAATATATACATCTAGAGATCAGAAGATTGATCTTTCCTACAAAAGAATGAAGCATTAAAAGTACTTAAGATTCCCAATAATCTGTAGAGTAGTAAAATATGGTCTAGATACATATTTTTAGTAACACTAATACTTATGGGATGGTAAGAGGAGCTGGAGAAGAAACTAGATAGGAAGAAAATCGGGAAAGTATTGTGTTCCAAAGGCAAAGAGAATAGAAGCTTTCCGGGTGGAACTGGTAAAAAAACAAAAAACAAAAAAACATTGATTTATCCATAATTCACAAATAATAAATTTCTACGTTGCATCAAACACAATTGCAGAAAACCCCTATAAGGGCTCTGCTCTCAGGGAACTTACAGAAAGGTGGGAAAATACATGTAAATTAAAAATTACAGTGGTGCCTGGGTGGCTCAATGGTTTAAGCCTTCTTCTTTGGCTTAGGTCATGATTCCAGGGTCCTGGGATGGAGCCCTGCATCAGGCTCTCTGCTCAGCAGGGAGAATGCTCCCTGCTCCCCCTGCCTGCCTCTCTGCCTACTTGTGATCTCTGTCAAATAAATAAATAAAATCTTTAAATTAAATAATTATAAACATTTCATTGTAAATTTCAATTAGTCAAAAAGAGTAAAATTACCATAAAAAACTATAAAAATATAAACCAGTTGATCTTGTGTGAGTTTTGGGAACCCCTGTCTGAAGAGGTGAACTCTGATTGAAGATTTAAGGAAGAAGTAGGTGCTGACAAGGCATGAAGTGGGAGGGGACCCTGCAAACATTATGCACTGACTATGTGAAGGGACTTGGCCATGTACCCTGAGCTCTAGGAGTTAACCTGAAACTTTAAGCATGAGGATGATCTCCGCTTCGAGGAGTTTTTAAAAAAATAATTTATTACTTTTAGGCAACCAGCCATGCAGAGAGGATGGTCTTATATTGACAGGGTTGTTGGAGTTTAGTACATTTCCATTTTAGGCTGAGAGGTAATTAATTATGGGAAATATGAACCTGATAATTTATTAAATATTTATTACATGTAATGTGTGTGAGGTACTATAGGGAAGAAAGAGTTTATTATGATTTGAGGGACAACTTATATATTCACCCATTTTTAAGTGCACAATTCAAAAATTTAGTCATTTTATGAAGTTGTCACATTTTCTTTAAAGAAACTTTTATACCTCAATTGATGTGTTTTTCCTTCCTTGGATGGCAAAAGGACTCTACCAGACTTAACAATGAAATCTTGCTCTGTGAAGCCTTTACTAGGGCCAGTTAGATGCTTGATTCTTCTACCCAGCAATAAAAAACATTTCTAAGCCCTCAACTTAAGACTGAAAAGTAAAGGAGATGGCAAATTTTAAACATTTAGTCTCACATTTTAAGTGTTAATTAAAAAATAAAAATCCATTTGTCTTCCCATTTCTATTTTCTTTAAATAACTGAATTCAAATAAGAAAGAAAAGAATAGCCACTTTGTAAAATTAGGAACTGTTCAAGTTTCCATGGGGAGATAGTTCATTCTAGAACTGATACATGAGTTCAAGTTCTCAAGCACAGTGCAGAGTTCCCTAGAGTTACCATGTTACTTGTTCCAGAGACAAGATCCAGTTCAGTTCAGGAGAACTTTTTACCAGAGATTCATAATGAAACACCTGATGAGTAATTTGCTGTTGGAATCTCTGAGTTTAAAGGAGCCTTCGAAGCATGGTGGTCCAGAATACAAGTGCCCAGGTGCTTACATTACTGTTTCAGAGCAAAACAGTACTTGTTTTTATACTTGGAAAAGGAATAGACATCTGTGTTTGTTTTGGGGTAAGGTATACTATAGACATGTAGAGAGAGTTCGTCACATGAACTGAGAAGAGTCGGAGGCTCAACTGACTGAGTCACCCAGGTGCTCTGCATTATATGTATATTTTTACTAATAAAATTCTCTGCCTTTTGTTTCAAAAGGAGGAGATAATAATGGTCCACCACTGCAGCTCTCATTGGGAGCACAAAATATATATGTGAATAAAAATGTGAAGTGGTTATTTCTTGAATGTCATAGAAACCAACTAAAGATTTGTAGACTCACTATGATGAATTAACTTGACTGAAACTACAAGGGAAATAAAATCGTTTCTTTCATTGGAAAACTATCTCACATAATCTGCGCTTTTGCAGGCATATCTCAGAGAGATTGCAGGGTTGGTTACAGACCAGCACAATAAAGTGAATATCATAATAAAGGGAGTCCAGTGAACTTTTTGGTTTCCCAGTGCATATGTCTTAGGTTTACACTATTCTGCAGTTTATTAAACATGCAATAGCATTATGTCTAGAAACAATGTATAAACCTTAATTAAAAAATACTTTATTGCTTAAAAACGCTAGCCATCATTTGCACTTTCAGCAAGTTGTGGTCCTTTCATTGATGTTTGTTGATGGCTGCTGACTGATCAGGGTGGTGGTTGCTGAAGGTTGGAGTGGCTGTGGTAATTTCTTAAAATAAGACAACAATAAATTTTTTCTCATCTGTTGATTCTTCCTTTCACAAATAATTTCTCTGTAGCATGCAGTACTGTTTGATAGCATTTGACCCAGGTAGAACTTCTTTCAAATTTGGGTTCAATCCTCTCAAACCCTGCTGCTGCTTTATCAACTAAGTTCCTGGAATATTCTAACTCCTTTGTGGTCATTTCAACAATCTTCATAGCATCTTCACCAGGATTAATTTTCATCTCGAGAAACCATTTTCTTTGCTCGTACAGAAGAAGCAACTCCTCATTCATTCGAGACTTCTCATGGATTACAGCCATTCAGTCCCATCTCTAGGCTCCACCTCTAATTCTAGTTCTTGTGCTGTTTCTACCCCATCTGTCGTTACTTTCTCCACTGAATTCTTGAACCCCTCAAACTCCTCCATGAGAATTGCAATTAACTTTTCCAAACTCCTATTCAGGTTGATATTTGACCTCTTTCCATGAATCACAAATGTTCTTTATGGTGTCTAAAATGGTGAAAGCTTTCCAGAAGGTTTTCAGTTGATTTTGTTGAAATCCATCAGAGGAATCACTGTCTGTGGCAGCTATAGCCTTACAAAATATATCTCTTCAACAATAAGGCCTGGAAATAGAAGTTACTCTTTGATCCATGGACTATAGAAAAGCTGTTGTGTTAGCAGGCATGAAAACGTTAATCTTGCTGTACTTCTCCATCAGAGCTCTTAGATGATCAGATGCATTGTCAATGAGCAATGTTATTTTGAAAGGAACTTCTTTTTTCTCTCTGAGCAGTGGTTCTCAACAGTGGGCTTCAAATAGAGTAAACCGCATTGTAGACAGATGTGCTGTCTGTCATCTAGGCTTTGTTGTTCCACTGATAGAGCACAAGTAGAGTAGATTTAGCATAATTCTTAAGGGCCCTAAGATTTTCAGAATGGTCCATGAGCACTGGCTTCAAATTAAAGTCATCAGTAGCTTCAGCATCTGATAAGATAATCAACCAGGCATTGACCTCTCCTCTCTAGCTATGAAAATCCTAGATGGCATCTCCTCCAAAATAAAGCTGTTTTCTCTACATCAAAAATCTGTTGTTTAGTTTAACCACTTTCCTGAATTAGGTCTTCTGGTAAACTTGGTGTAGCTTCTAGAATGTACCTGGTGCTTTGGTTTGTACTTTTATGTTGTGGAGATAGCTTCTTTCTCTAAATCTTAATAAAGAACCTCTGCTATCTTCAAATTTTCGTTGTGCAGCTTCCTTCCCTCCTTCAGCCCACATAAAATTAAAGAGAGTCAGGGTCTTGCTCTGGATTAGGCTTTGGTTTAAGAGAATATTGTGGCTGGTTTGACCTCCTATCCAGACCGCTACAATTTTCTCCACAGGAGCAATAAGGTTGTTTCTCTTTCTTGTCATTCATGTGTTCACTGGAATAGTACTTCTGATTTCCTTCAAGAACTTATCTTTTGCTTTCACAACTTGGCTAACCATTTGGTGCAAAAGGCCCAGCTTTCCTCCTATCTCCACTTTGGACATGCCTTCCTCACTAAGCTTAATCATTTCTAGCTTTTGACTTAAAGTGAGAGGTGTACGACTCTTTAACTTGAACATTTAGAAGTCGTCGTGAGGTGGGAAACAAAGGCAGAAGAAAAGTTATTAAATTTCCTTACAACTTAAAAGCCCATTGACAAGTCCTTGAAAAAAGCAGAGTGACATTCCCCTAGGGACTCCGCAACTCGATGTTAACACTGTGCTAAGGGCAAAAGGCAATCTCATCCCAACCCTCCAGGCTCCTGTAAGTCTCCTTTAACATATGAAAATTCCTTTGAAAACTTTCTTTATCTCTACTGCCCAAGATACATGTTGGCAATCATCCCCCAAGCATATGACTCTCCGATACATATCTGAAGGGTCTCATGACTAAAGTTTTATTTGATGGTAATAAATGATCTTTTCCTAACAATAGCTAGCCCCATCAAGGTCCTGGAATCCTTGCTTCCAAAATTCCTTCAAGACTTACGGTATCCCTAACCCCCTCCCAACTTGAAAGTATATCATCAGCCACTCCTCATGACCCCAGGGAATATTTTCTGCCCACAGGTCCTGTCCCCATGCTTTAAAAAAAAAAAACCACTATTTTTTTTTTTTTTTTTTTTGCACCAAAGACATTTCATCTTGGCTGTGGGCTTCCAACCCTAATGTCTTTCCTGCATATGTGGTAGGGTGGATACCTTGCCTAAGATCAGTATTACTGTGTCTCAGACAATAGGGAGGTCCAAGGAGAAAGAGAGAGATGGGGGAATGGCTGATGGGCAGAGTCCTTAGAACATATCATTTATTGGTTCAGCTTGCTGTGTCGTATGGTTCCAATTCATGGCACCCAAAATGATTACAATACTAACATCAAAGATTACAGATCACAGATTATCACAATAAATATAATAATGAGAAAATTTGAAATGTTGTCAGAATTACCAAAATGTAACAGAGACACAAAGGGAGCAAACGCTGTCAGAAAGGTGGCCTTGACAGACTTGCTCGAGACAGGGTCAAAGCTTGAGACGCCTACTAACTATAAGCAAAATACACTGCAAAACACAGTAAAGCAAAGTGCAATAAAACAAGATATGCCTTCATATACAAACACTTCTACAACAGTATTTTTTAAATGGAATAAAACATTCAGATCTACCTTAGAGAGGATAAATAATCTTCACATACAATACCTTTGCCTTTGGCATTCCACATGTGGGGCTTTTTATGCCAAACCTTCTTCCACTAACTCTAAGCATAATCATCTATTGTTTTCTCCATTGTAAGGCTTTTAAATGTTAAAGTAGAAAAAGGCACCACTTTTTTGACATCATAATAGCATGTCTTACTTGGCCGTTTTTCTTTTTCAAAAAAGAAACCACCACAATCTACACTGAAAAATATTTTCAATCACATGTATGTGCTAGCTTCTGTTCCAATCTGATGAATTTAGAAAACATGAATATCTTTCAAATAATCCCTTGGCTTCTGTGTCTCATATATTATTTGCTTTCTGACAGGTGTTAGAATTAGAGGGCCATTACTGCCCATCTGAAGTAAATAAGGGCCTTTTTATTTCTTTCTTTCGTATGACTCTATTTACTTCTTAATGAGAGTGACAAATGCGGTTTAAAGTAAAAATTGTGCCATTACTAATGAAAAATGTGCTGGCAGCCACAGAACTGAGAATTGCAAAATGTCACGGAGCACTTATTTTCCTGTCGATGTGGTGGAGTGGTGGTTAAGGAAAAAGTTGTAATCAACATAATAACGGGATGGTTAATATTTTAGCAGAGTGGAATTTTACTTTGATTTACTGAAAAGAAACACATCGATCAGCAGCCATTTAATTACTATTCATGAAACATAGTTGTTAAACATTAAATTATTTTTCTCCCATATTTCACTGTAAACTAATGAAGATTTTAGAAACAATGTAGATGAATGGAAAAACACACTGTACAAAATGAATGGTAACTAAGATTTAAATAAGAACTTGGAAATGGCAAAAAAAAAATTAGAGCATGATTAAATATCTGTATTAACACTGAACAAATTTGGAGCTGTTTCAATAGCTTTGTTATTCACAGATTTGACTAAAGCAGTGCTGACTGTGATCGGAAGATTATCGTATGCTTCTGAGCTGGAAGCACAAAATGAGCTATATTCTTAATAGGATTTTATTATCTGTCTCATTAAAGCTATTGATAATCTAAATTTATTATGTTTGCAACATTTGGGTAGAAAAACACACGATGTTAGTGTGCCCCCCTGTGGCTATAGACTGGTCAGTCAGAATGTCAAAAAAGGCCCACAAAGAAAGGAGGCCATAACTGGTTAGATTATCCATTGAATACTTGCTGAATCCAGGCAGAGGGTAGTGGCTCCTGTTTTTAAAGTTATTCTGAGAGGGTTCACAATTGCTTCTATAGTTCCTATGAATATTTTACTTTTAGTAGTTACTCCTGCTAACCGGCAAATCTATCTCTGATTCTGAAGTTGGGTGGCATAGGAAAAACACGTTATCTCCACACAGAAGATTTCTTTTCTCTCATGTTTTTATTTATTTATTTTTTTTAATAAGAGATTTTCTTTATTTTCTTGGCAGGGAGAGACACAGTAAGAGAGGGAACACACGCAAGGGGAGTGGGAGAGGGAGAAGCAGGCTTCCTGATGAGCAGGAAACTGGGCTTGATCCCAGGACCCTGGGATCATGACCTGAGCGGAAGGCAGATGCTTAATGACTGAGCCACCCAGGCGCCCCTCTGTCATGTTTTAGTGTGATTAAGTCAAGCCTGAATGGTTCTGTGCAAGTATTTACAAATATAGTTCATAAGTCAGTAGGATAGTGGATCAAGTAAGAAAACTTGTGTTTGGAGAGGCCCATAGCTTGAAAAAACCTAGTTTGCCAGTTTGTATGATGTGCATGAAGACTGGTATTTGTTTATAAATTTTGTGAATCAGTAGGATATGGGATATCTATAAAGTATGTGGTAGATTTCGCAGAATTTAAAACCCCTTCTATAGAACTGCTTTTTAGAGTCACCAGCTTTAATATTTTGACTCCAGGGTATTACCAGTAAACACTCTTCTTCATTTAACTCTCTAGTCACTAGTCCCAAGATGCAAAGACAACTGTGGACAAGTTCATGCTTCTGGAAATACTCCGCAAGGACCAGTTGTTAGTGACTCTGTTAGCTATAAAAGCCTGCACCAGATCTTTTGAGGTCCTGCAGTGTATCTACAATTGGACATGTTTTAGAAATGAATGAGTTGGGAGTGTTAAAAATCTGAGGCAAAAGGATTTACGGATATTCTGAGTGAGGAAGAGAAACCTCAAATAATAGAAAAGGGAAGTCGTAGTATAATAACACTTGATTTGACAAAGATTAAGACTGCTTTGAGATAAATCAAAGCAAGACTACTAACTGTATGGTTGGAAGGTTGAATTTTCCATTGAAACAGGTGTTCGAATTCTAACCAACTTTAATATTGCTGGTCTCAGCACAGGTTTCTTCTGTCTCAAGCATGCTTTTCCAGACTTTCCATTTTGTAACTTTCTTTAGTTCAAAATACTATGCATCTAGGCCAACCACTTTTTATTAAGAATTTAAAAAGTGAAATCAGAAATAAACTCAATTTTAAGGAGGCAGATCATTAAAGAAATAAAGCAAACATCTGTTTTCTCTACTAAAAATTTCTTTTTATTAAAATGAATTGTTTACCATAACAACTGTGATTGTGAAGAATTTTTAAAATTCCAATCATTCCATTGGAAGGAATAGGTTTTGTTTCCTTCTGTTTTCCTCTAATCCAAAGTGACCTCTAATTTTTTTTTTAAAGATTTTATTTATTTATTTGATGGAGAGATTGAGAAAGAGAACAAGCAGGCAGAGCAGAAGGCAGAGGGAGAGGGGGGAAGCAGGCCCCCCACTGAGCAGGGAGCCCACGAGGCTGGGCTTGATCCCAGGACCCTGGGATCATGACCAGAGACAAAGGCAGCAGCCCAACCAACTAAGCCACCCAGGCACCCCAAGTAACCTCTAGTTTTAATTTGATCATTTAACATAGTTTAATTTCCCAGAGAACAGTATTTTATAAATATTGATACTTGTCAATTTTCTGCACATATTGAAATGAGTTATGTATTTTTAAAAGACAAATCGAACCATTTCTGACCCCACCATTTACACCAAAAAGAGAAACCTTAAAGGTAGGGCAAAGTCAAAATCCAAATAATAATAGTAATACTTCACAAACTATTTTACTTCTTTATGGAAAATTCTCTTCACACTGTTAGAGAAAAGCAGGTTAAAGTAGAATAGGAAAAAATGAAAAGGCAAAGCAAAAGATGAAATGATAGTGTTTGTGATCTTAATTTAGTATCTCTTAGCATTGAATATCTCCTACCAAAATGTTGGGGTTTTGTCATATAGATTATTGGTTCTTAGCCAGAAAATTTTATTGAATTCTTGAACTCAATGTTTTCCCTTTTTTGGTCCTTGCTATCTTAGGCTCCTTGATGATTTATATTCTGCAAAGAAATTTCCAATTAATTTTTCTTACTATGACATTTTTATTGGATTGTATTTGTTGATAACT
The DNA here is from genome assembly GCF_002288905.1 of Enhydra lutris kenyoni. Classification (NCBI taxonomy): domain Eukaryota; kingdom Metazoa; phylum Chordata; class Mammalia; order Carnivora; family Mustelidae; genus Enhydra; species Enhydra lutris. The sequence goes on from NW_019154124.1 coordinate 9,514,801, forward strand.
CCTTTGTGTTTTTGAAAGTAAAGACAGAAAAGCTCCAGTCAAGGCTATTTATTGAATAGTGATCATTCCTAAGTGTTTAGAAAGGAAATGTTACAGAAACAGAAAGAAGTGACCCTGAGACAGAACTACCAAAATCCATCCGAGCTACAGATTGGCAAATTGCTTAATTTCTGTTTTCCTAATTTAGTTGGTAAAACACCAATTAGCTCTCTTTTCAGGGTAGTTATAAATCTCATGTGCTGACCTACTATTCTGATCTATGTATCCTTCTTCAGGATAGAGAGTGAACAATATTGAGACCTGTTTGAAAAGGATAAATTGTTAAGTGGTACATATATTTTAAAAAAGAAAGGTCATCTTTTCTGTTTGCAAATGACATAATTTGGTTTGTAAGACACCAAATTAACTTTTAAAAAGTAGGCTTGACCATTAGCATGCAGTCAGACATTTAGAATGGACCATACAGTACTAACATAGAAGCTCAATGTTTCTTTCCTACAAAATCTCCTAATTACTCTTAACTTCCTACTTCTTATTCACAAAACCAAAACATACTAAATGCCAAGAAACTGAGTTATTTTTCTCTCTTGCAGTCTAAAGTTGTTGTCCCTCAACCATCAGTTGTAGTAATGTTCCATGTCACTCTGGAGCAGGATGTGGGACTGTTGTTTGCACACAGTCCCATTTTCCACTAGGCTGATATAAAAAGGTAGATTGTTAAGATCTCCAATTCTAAGGGTAAATTCAGCATGAATGACTTTTTCTCTCAGAAAAATGTAGCAGATAAAATTGCATGTGTTTCTTTTGCATATGGAATTTCCCATCACCAAGTACATGTCTAATGAATATTTCATTAGCAACTTACTCATTAGGAGGAATTGACCAATAATGAATAGTCTTTATAGTACAGGCACAGTTACATATCAGTGAAAATAAATGCCTCTCAAAATGTGGCCAATGAAATGATACAGAATACCTTGCATTTGTCATTGTTCTATGATTAGAAATGGATCGCAGTACAGAAATTTTCTACCAAGCAAACTCACTGTCATTGATATGTACTGCTATAGCATTACCAAAATGTACATTTTCAGATCCGAGGACATGAAAATCAGTGTCCCAGAGAAACTGAAACCTACCCAGATATAGCTGAGAATATGTAATTTTTTTGTATGAAGTTTTTGCTTTAGAACACTAATCTGTTAAAACTAAACACATCACACAGCACCTTTCCTTTTGTATCTTGAAAAGTGTACATGAGCAAGCGTTGAAGAAAAAACAGATTGATTAGAAAAGCCCACAGTCTTTTAGATTCTCTTTGACTATTATATCTGTAACTGCATCAAACACGAACTTGACATTTTGGGTATCTGTAGCACAGGTCATGTGGGAATAAATTTCCTTATCTTCTTTCTTTAAATTCAGGTCTAGAAACTGGTTTTTGATGTAATTCCCTGCATCTTCAAATGTATTTGGTCCTTATTAAAAAAAGAAAAGAAAGAAATGTTAATTGCATTTTAAAAGCAATAAAATTAGAAATGTCATTAAGTTTTAGGATTTTACTTTGTGTGCTGCTGTTTGATATACTCAGTGTTAAAAAAAATCAAGAAAGCAATGGTCAGTTATCCAGGATTTATGCGATATTAAATTTGTGCTGGGAACTATGCTTGTCTCACTGAGTGGGGGCTTTACTTGATTAAAATACAATAAAAATTCTAACATTTTATATATAGACAAGAAGTCTATATATATGACAAAGGCCGTGCATGTATCTGTGTACATGGGGGTGTGTGAGTTTTCATATGAACTAAAAGAATAGAAATTGTAGATGAGTGGACTGTGGAATGAGGTGGTGTTTGACCTGGATCTTGAGGGGTAGCTAGAAGAGAGAAGGAAGTAGTTTGACTGAATGCCAAAAAGTGGGAGTGAGAATGGCCTGTGTCACTAGACTTGAGGATAAGGTTCAGGATCAAATGTGCACTTTGGAGAGATGAGTTGGATGGGAAGGACAGATTTTTTGCAGAAGAATTATAGTAAATCAAGTAGAATGGATGGTATAGGTCAGATTATGGACTATGCTGCTGACCGAACAAAGGAGTTGAGATGACGTATGTAGAACTAGAGAGAGCTGCTCCTGACTGATGCTTTAGTAGAGCTAGATGGAGAGTCGATGGGGAAGGGGTGGGGGAGGGGGACAGTTGGGAATGGTTAGCCTTGTAGCAGAACTCACAATGGATCAACTGGGAAAGGAAGAAATAAAATACAAGTGCTAAGAAACACAAGGCAGCTAAAAATGACCTGTGTTGATGGTTTTACAACAGAATATACTTTGAGGGAACCTAACATAGGACAGGGCAGCAGCATGAAGATTTTCCATGGTGGTAAGATTATTGTTCCTCACTTCATTGTAACTAGGAGAAAAATTCCATGAGGGACCATCTTTAAGACCATGTAGAGTGGCTAAAATCCAAAACATTAACAGAACACCAAATACTGCCAAAGATGTGGAGCCACAGGAACTCCAAATGGTACAGCCACTTTGGAAGGCAGTTGGCCAGTTTCTTACAAAGCTAAACAGAGTCTTACCATACACTCTAGCACATGTGCTTCTAGATATCTACACAAAAACATACAGGCACACAGAATCTTGAACATGAATGTTTATAGCAGCTTTATTCATAATTGTCAAAAATTAGAAGTAGCTAAGATATCTTTCAATAGATGAAAGATGAAAAAAAAACTGGTTTATGGAATGAAATATTATTCAATAGTAAATGGAAATGGACTATCAACCCATGAAAAGACATGGAGGAAATTTAAATACATATAGCATTTTATAATGAAAAGAGTCTGTCAGAAAATGCCATATATTGTATGATTACAGCTCTATGACATTCTGGAAAGAGTACAACTATAGATGGAGTAAAATGATCAGAGGTTGCCACAATTTGGAGGGGAGGGGTAAAGCACTGATTTATAGTGGAACACAGTTGATTTTTATGGCAGTGAGGCTATATGTTACTGTAATGATGGGGACATGACATGAATTTGCAAAACGCACGGAACTGTATGACACAGAGTGCCCTTAATAAACTATGGACTTTAGTTATAATGTATCAATAACTGTTAGTCAATGGTAACAAATACACCACCTCAATGCAAAATGTTAATGATAAGAGAAATGGGAAGCTGACTAGAGAGGGAGTAGAACTCTCATTTTCCATTCATTTGTCCTGAAAACCAAAAACTGCTCTAAGAAATAAAGCCCATTATTTAAAAGAAAGCATACAGAGCTTTACTGAGTCTATATGTAGTTTGTATTATTCAAAATGGAATCATGATTATATTTAATCACATGATAAATGTGTTAACATATAATTAGTATTTACAAAGCTAGAAGAAAGATAGAAGCACTAGTTTTACATTAGCATAAATAGCTACTATGACAGACTGCCATGCTTCTAGTAACATCTGGGCTACCCATAAAGCAAAGTAGTAGAATTAGCTTCTATTTGTGTTTTTTAAAATTTATTTTTATTTTTTTTAGAAGATTTTATTTATTTGAGAGAGTGAGAATGGACATGAGTTGGGGGGAGGGGCAGCAGGAGAGAGAGAAGCAGGCTCCCCACTGAGCTGGGAGCTGACGTGGGGCTCCATTCCAGGACCCAGAGATCATAACCTGAGTCAAAGGCAGATACTTAACCAAATGAGCCACCCAGGCACCCTATTTGTCATTTAAATCATAAGTATTTCCATCTTACACACAATTTCATTAACAGAGATGTAACTATATACCAAAAAAAAAAAAAAAAAACACCCTATCTCTGAAGGAAAAAAAAACTTCTGACAGTTTATAGTCATTAACAGGATTAGCACTAAAATTCTAGGTCCGGGGGCGCCTGGGTGGCTCAGTTGGTTAAAATTCTAGGTCCTAGGAAAACTGGAAAATGAAAACTGGAAAGAGAAAATGTCACTATTCTCAAAAATCATTGAGACCGTCCCTGAGGAAACTTAATTCAGACTTTGAAAAACAACTGCATTTTGAAGTTTCATTAGGAAGTACATAAAAAAATGCCAGTTTGGTGGGGGCATCTGGGTGGCACAGTCAGCTGGGTGTCTGACTCTTGGTTTCAGCTCAGGTCATGATCTCAGAGTCTTGAGATGAGGCCTCGAGTCAGGCTCCCCACTCAGTGCAGAGTCCGCTTAAGACTCCGCCTCTCCCACTGTTCTCTCTCTCTCTCTCTCTCTCTCTCGTAAAATAAATCTTTTTTAAAAATGCCAATTTGGAATATATTATTTGTAATGTTTAAGTTAATATAGTTTGCAGTGTTTAATACATAGAGTAGCAGCGCTGGTCCACCTAATCTCCCATTTATTCCTTAGAGCTTTGCTTTAATGCCAACAGTGTTGAGAGGGTTTCCTATTTCACTGTAAGATTTCTTCCAGTTTGAATCATGCACATGACTCAAGCAATTATCATAAGCCTCAACTTGATAAATGTTACCTGTCAAGATGAAGATGGGAAAATATAGGTGTATAAAGAATTTATATGGAATTAAAGTATCTTACCAGTGTATTCTGGAAAGCAGATACTAAGATGCACTTTGGTTACTTTTTCTTGAAAGAGATCTTTTTTATTGAGAAACAGGACAATGGAGGTGGTTGCAAAGTACTTGTGATTACAGATACTGTTGAACAGGTGAAGGCTTTCATGCATTCTGTTCTGTTAGGTATAAAGGTGAGAATGTGTAGCATTATTATTTGCAAAATATTAACATTGGGCATTATAAACAAGACTCGAGAAGTAACATCTATGTTTGGAAGATCTTCCCCTAGTTGGGGAATATGGTAGTAATGTTGAGAAGCACATATGCTTGGGGTTTGTTTGTTTGTTTGTTTGTTTTACCCTGGCTTTATTTTCCTTTGAGACTCACCACTTCCCCGTCTTCCACTAGGACCATGTCGTAGGCACTGAGAGCAGCACAAAATATAATACATGTGACGCCTTCAAAGCAGTGAATCCATTTCTTTCTCTCAGATCTCTGTCCTCCTACATCAAACATTCTTTAAAAAAAATGAAAACAGGATAACAAGTCTTAGAGATACCCACCAAAAGTTACATTAATGTTAACTTTTAGAACTATAAATGAACACTCTTAAATCTTCAAAAGATAATCTTTTGATTTTTATTGATTATAAAATATTTTATTTGGCCAATTTACAGCTCAAGGACTACAGAAAAAGAGTTCATCTTTTTTTCTTTTCTTTTCTTTTCTTTTTTTTCTTTTTTAGTATTCATTCAAGCTAGAGAAAATCACATACTGACTTTGAGGGACTGGGCAATTTTTAGCAATTGATAGTAAGAAATTTACTAGACTCAAGAGATTTTTGGCTAAAGTCTATGCATAGTGTGGAAGTGTTGTGTCACTATGTTGTACACCTAAAACTAATAGAAAACTGTATACTAACTGTACCAGAACTAAAATTAAAAAAAAGTCTATGCATAGTCTTAAATGAACAGAACCTACAAAAGGATTGGAAGCTAACATAGTTCTGATACTTTGATTCTTGCTTCTTCTCTTAGTTCTTCCTTCCTTCCTTCCTTCATTCATTCAATTACGTTTTCATTTTCTGTGTGGGGCACTGTGTTAGGCCTACCAACAGAAAGATGAAAAGATATGGTAACTACCTTCAAAGAGCCTGCTGTTTTGGAGAGAGAAATCCAATATGTTATAGGATTATATGATAAATAATCTTTTATCTTAAAAGATTATATTTATTTGAGAGAGAGAGAAAGTGAGGGGAGGGGCAGAGGAAGAGAGAATCTCAAGCAGACTCCTTGCGGAACATAGAGCCCAACAGGGGTTTGATCCCATGACCCTGAGTTCGTGACCCCAGCTGAAATCATCTGTCGGACACTTCACTGACTGACCCACCCAGATATTTGGTACTATATAATAAATAGAGTAATCCACAAGGTAAAATGTGAGCTCAGAGGAAAACCTAAGTCAGCCTGAGTCATCTTAGAACTTACTCAGAAGAGGTGTTTGAAAATGTGTTAGTATTTTGGTAAAAGTGTTAGTATTTTGGTTAAAGTCACCCTCGTGGACCTAGGAACTCAGTAAAGAAACTAGGAGTTATTCTTAACACCTTCCTTTCCCTTACCCTCCACATAATACCCATGCAAAATGCAGTTCCCAATTCATGCACTTCTCTCTAAGGCCCCTTCTCTTGTACAAGCCACCGACATTTCTCAGCACAGCCACGGCCAAAGTTCTGTGACTTTCCTCAGGCTTGTCAGCCATCAAACCACACACAGGCTGGTCTGATGACCCTTGAGGTTCTGGCAATTTTGGTTCCTGCTTACTTTTCCCACCTTAGTTCATACTACTCTCCTCTTTAATATAATCTGATCATAAGGCTACTCTTCACGCTCTTAATCCTAATTTTTTGCAGCTTCAGGACTTTGGCACAACCTGTCTCCTTCCCAGGTGACATGACTCCTTTCTTCATGACATGACCCTGCCTCATTCTCACTTCGCAGGTCTTACAGTCAGCGTCTGTCACAGTGTCCACAAGGAAGTTGCCTTTAACCTCTATGTGAATTGTGTCTCTCCCCATCTCCATTTACTTTCTCTCACATCACTTTCTTTCCAAGAAAGGATTGCTTTATAGGATGGTGTTAATAGGATGGGGTCGGGGGGAGCGGGGAGTTGTTAGCAAGTGCGTGTGCCAGTCATCAAGAAATGAAGAACATGGCATGTCTGGGGTAAGCACATAATGTATATTTTCGGGAACGTGAAAACTTAAGTAAAACCATTTACTTAAATGGTTAAGTAACCATTTACTTAAATTAATTAAATTAAATTAAAAACCATTTACTTAAATGGCCTAATTATTCATTTATTCAAAGAATATTTATTGATCATGCCAAGCATTAGAGATTCAACCTCAAGAAGCTTCTAGTCTACGTGGTGGCAGTGTTGGTGGTGGGGCTTGTTGTGTGGTGTTTGTGAACAGGCTTAGGATAGAGACATGCAAGGAGTGTAGGGATGGGTCATAATTCAAACTAAACTAACTGGAAACTGCTAATTAAAAGCTTAAGGAGTTGAGGGACTGAGCCAAGTGAATGTCTAGGAAAACATTTCAGGGAGAGACAGCAGAAGAAACAGCAAGAACAAAGGATTTGAGCAGGTGGGAGCAAACCTGGCACCTTAGCCCTGAAATAGGTTAACTAGGTCTTTTGTATTACACGAGAAGATGACATTTATATAGCCATCAGTGGGGGAATTATGAGGGATTTGGGGGCAGAGAATTAACATTGTTTGTTTGCTTGTTGTTATGTTAGGTCACTTTGATCTGAGTCCAGAAGATAGATTTGATAAGAGACTAGAGGCAGAAAAAGAAATTATGGAGCTTTCATAATAGTTTAACCACAACATGTTAATTACCAAGAAACATCCAAGCTGTACAGAGATTTCAAAGGCATTAACTGTACCTGGGATAATAAATTCCTATTAGTTGACTTGGTGAAGATAATCAAAAGTAGAATACATTGTAGAGTCCATTCTACTACTTTACACTTGATGTGTGAACCAGGTAGAGAACAGACATATAGAACTGAATTCCTCAAATTTGTATGTGTACACACACACACACACACACACACACACACACAAATGCATCCCGATGCAAAATTAAAAAAGAAGATGCTAACAATACTCAAGATAATGTTGAAGAGTTCAGTAGTTAGGTGCTTTGGAAATTTAAATCCAGTATCAACAAACACTATTATAGTACTGCTAATGCCAAATCCTTTGCAGTTTCAGACTTGTAATATAAATGGAGAAAGAGGACAGAATTTTGAATTTAAGGTTATATTATGTGTAATTTTGAATTTAAGGTTATATTATGTGTAAACCATTTAATTTTTGAAAATGAGTTAAGACTCTTACGGAAACAAAGATAATTAATATGTAGTCAGACCTTTAAATTTTAGTCAAATATTTTGTTGATCTATAAAAGTAATCTTAGTATTTTAGTATTTTTAGTATTTTTTTCAGACTTTGAAAAATCATTTTATCTATAGCTTGGTTGAAATTATAAAATGTAGTCCAAATGGAAATAGTTTAGATTATGACTTTTATTAACTCCATGAGTTCCCACCAATTGTAATGTCTTAATCTTAATTTAACACACCCAGTGAGAGTTTATTTGCCAAGCATGTGAGTAAGCTACAACAATTGACTCAAATTTTAAACTATAAACTCATAAGGCAAGTACAATTATGATTTCTATTTTTCATAGAGCCACTTGCCCAAGGTGTATTAATTCAAGTAACAATTGTGGAGGCTGTTATGTACCAAGCGGCATGATAGGTTCTGTGGGTATGATCATGAAGCTTTGTTATGAGCTCATCAAGTGCAACTTCATTTACTTGGACCAGAGGTCCTCAGTTAATACCTAGTGGCCACAGTTAGCTTGAAAACTCTTAAACTCTCACCAGTGGGCTGGAATTACCTTTGCTGTAGTCTGTCCTTCTTCTAGTTCAGACAGTAGTTCTATGTGTTGTCAAACTGGGCAAAAATGTAAAACTCCCCTTCCCAGGTATTTTGTTCCATGATTTTAATGGTGATAGTATAGACTGTCAGAATTCTAGGTGTTGTGTATATTCCCCATTTGGTCATAGACAGATATATGATGGATCATTTGTTGGCAAAGGAATGTGATACTGTGATCAAATAAAGATATATTAACTTGTGGATTTTGGTGTGTTGAAGATTGAATATGCATCCTTAGGTTTAAACTCCTGGTAAGCTTTTCGAACTAAAACCACCCATTGTATCTCCACCCACTAGATTTGAATGTGTAAGTATCTCCTTAATTCTTGCTTCCTCTTTCGTCCTAGTCCTCTCTTCAAGGTCTGTTTCCATCGTGGGCATCCCACAATGGAGAACTAACTAATCATAAATGAGGACACAAGTTGCTGGATGAATAGAATGAGTGATAAGAGAACTCAAAATTCAATTTCCACAGTAGAAATGCTATTGCTGTAGGAACCAAACTCCAGGACACCTTGGTTAAGTTTTCTCCACCAGATGGATAGGACTTGAGCTTGTCTTACTAGCGTTTCTTTTTGAGCCTCTTTTCCTCTGCTCTTATGGCCAACTAAGTAAGCTATCTCCATCCATCTGATGATTTCTCTTTTTAATTACTTTTATATTTTCAGTTAGATTATATTCAAAATTTATAAATCTGAAGATGTTCTATTAGTAGAATATTCCTTTCTCATATTCCTGGCACAGTGATCAAATATTTTATCTCAAAGAAGATAACCTTATTGTGCTCATGTCAATAGTTTTAAATCAGAAAAAAAAATTGCAGGGAGTCCCTTGCAATGAAAACAGTAATAATTATCAAGATATGGGTATTACCAATTTATGAACTCTGAGGGGAATTTAAACTCACCAGGAAAAGGGAAAAACAGAAACTTCATGTGGTTTCCATGTTTTTCTTTTCTACAACGTAATCTCAAATGGCTTTCCCAAGAAAGAGAATGTTTGGAAAATCTTTGAGATGAAATTCAGAGCAAGCCTAGCAATCTTGCTGGCTCTCTCCTGGCTTTCTCTGATCATTCAGCTTCTTCACAGCCTACTGTTGACATTAACATCCTTGCGTAAGGGTATCTATTCTCTTCTTCAGGTAAATATATACATTTAGTGAGGGGCATAATGTGTAATATGACCCTTAGCCCACTGTTCTTTTAATTTGTCATGCAGCCTTCAGTAAACATGTTTCAATTGGCATAGCTTTCTCCTGAGGAAGGAAAGACAAAGATTTGTTCTCTGAGGGTTTTGTCATATTGATAAAATGGCTTTTCAAAGTCTTCGATAGCATGTTAGTTACCTTCTCATTTTATGACTCACTTAATAAACAGTGATGTGTATCTATGTGCATGTGCTCAGGTTGAAGTTAGAGACAAGGGCCCAGGGAGCATAGAACATTGCTCTAATGCCATCTGCCATAACAGAATTGAAATGTCCATTAGCAAATCAGACCAACAGCTGGAGTTCTGCTCTTATACTCAGTCTACTGGATATTATGTTAGCTCTAAGAAGTTACGTGTTGTTTTGCTGCTATTGTAGTAATTTCTTTTCACACATCCCTCTTCACTTTGACCTCTTCCTCTAAATTTTAATTTTGGGTTTATTTTAGAGGTATAAAGCATTAAAACCTAGAAACATTTTAGAGATTTCCAAAGTAGAAGTCTTTTCTAACATATTTCATTGAATTGGTGTTCTCTGATCTAAAAAATATATGTAAGAATATATATGAATATATGTGAATATGAATACATGTATATTCCATCATGACCAATTTGTGAAAAACAAATGGAGAAATCAGAGAAAAACGTGCTTTTTCGCTAACTGACATTTGGATTGGTCAGATCTACAGAGACAATTAATGAAGTAAACATATGCGTGATACAGATTGAATACCCTTGATTCCCTGAGTAGTGAAAGTAACCAGAGCATTAATGATATTGAATGAAATGTGCAATTCTCATTTGGGTGAAGAAGTTTTATTTTACTTATTTGTTTGGTTATATATATATTTCCTTATTAAGTCTGATAGTTCAGTTAGACTTGTTTAAAAAAAAAAGTTTTTAAATGCCCAAGTTGTACCATACAGCTAAAAATCCACAGGCAAGGCTTTCAAGTGACAGCTGAACATTGATTATTTGTTAAACTATCCATGGCATTAATAGAGAGCAAGGTATCAGGGTTTTATGGCTTTATAGTCAGCATTTGAGTTGTGTAGTCTATTTTAAACAATTGGGAAAGTTGTTGAGTTTTATGGCTTTATGTCAAACAGTCTAGCAGCTGAGTAGCTAATCAGACTTACTCCTAAGCTGACTTATGCCCCCACAATAAAGGAAACCAATGCACATGATCAATTTAAAATTCAAGAAAATTATAATTTATGTTATATCATAGATCCACTCGAACATTGTTGGAAATAGTTAAGTTGAACTTACAAAACCTAAAGCTTCACATTATAATAGTTGCTGACTTCCCTTCTTTGACTTCCTCATAGCTTTATGTCTTTATAATTCTCTTGTTTAATTGTGAACAATTAGGAAGTGACTTTTCTATAATTGTTTGATAAAGCCCTATAAATCTTTAAGTTCTTTGTCCTAAGGAATTATTTTATAACAAATAAAAGAGCTCACACTTGTATTTTCCATTTACTAGTACTTTAACATGTATAAAGATAATTTCTTTTATGTTTGGCAGTTGGAGTTCTGGTTTGATAAGAACACTAAGGTAATTTCCATTAAATTAGGTGATATAGGAAGATGATATAGTATATTGGCAGAGAGAATTTTTCATTTTGATGTTCCTATTTAAAATTCTAGAGTTCTCTAATTTAATATACAAATTAAATCTTTAGTTTTAAATAATCATAGGATGATGTATGCTATGTGAATACAAATCAATGCTAATGCAATATATTTTAATATCTTAGGCACTTACTGAAATGAAGTTGGAAGGTATCTTATTTTTGTACTTTCTATTTTGAAATACTACCAAATTTTATACTACAAAATCCTGTGCATTTATAGATAATCCTATTCAGCCCTTCAAAAAAAAAAAGTGATTTAACTGTGGGAATTTATTAAGGGATTAATATATCTCAGTTGCTGTAACTAAACTTAAAAATGTAAGTAAGTGGTTTTAAATAGTTCCTTAAGAAAGTAGAGTTGCCTTTTTTATATTTTGTAGTAAAATTTAAATATTTTCCAAATTCCATTGTTTAAATACTTGTGTTTAGAGAAAATCCTTGCATTTGAGTGAGTAATTAATATTCTCCATTCCTTATAGAAGATGCCTTTTAAATAATAAATCCTCTTGAGCAGGAGGAAAAACAATACCTATTAAAACAAAAGAGCTAAAAACCTATTTTTTTTTAAGGATTTTATTCATTTATATGAGAGAGAGAGCACAAGTGGAATATGGGGCAAAGAGAGGGGCAGGGTCCCCACTGAGCAGGGAGCCTGATGTGGGGCTAGATTCCGAGATCCAGGATCATGACCTGAGCCAAAGGCAGATGCTTAACCAACTGAGCCACCCAGGTGCCCCACGAGTTAAAAACCTGTCTTAAGAATGGCAAAGAGGTCACAGTTGGGTATCATAGAAATTGTTATGACAAAAGAAGTCCTAACTTGACTTTACAATCCAGTTCCCAAACACCTTCCATTTCAGCCTTGATGCTGTCATAGAGAATTAGAAGACCTTTCCTACTCCTTTATAAGGGCCAGTGAGATACGAAAGTAGCATAGGCAATGCCCTGCCTGTAGGACTCAGTGCCTCACAAACCATAGAAGGACAGAAAAATGATGATGGACCAATGGGGGTTTAGAGGTATAATCTGATGAGACCTATTATGAGGTTACATATCTTTAAAATAAGGTTTTATTTTTTTAAAAAACTAATGCAAATGCTGTTACACTCAGAATATAATTTTTTAAATTTTATTAGTATTATTTGGTACTGAGAGGAATAGATGTTCCAGAAAATGAACGTGACTTTCTGAGGTTTGGGATGCTCACTGGCAGTCATCATGTCCCCTGGTTTCAGAAGCACAGATATGCGAAGGTACCAGAGCCTGCCAACTCCTAGACAGCTCCCCAACAGGCTGTTTTATTCCCTGTTCCCTCTTCTCTCTGAAGGGAATTACAAAGGACCAAAAACATTGGAAGGAACACTTATTCTATGGAAGAAAGAATGGTTTCTGCCAGTTTACCTCGTGGCCCACAGAGATACTCAGTGTAAGAAGTGTGGTCTTGGAAGTTAGAAAGATGTGTTCTAACCACATTTCTAGTGCCTCTATGTATGATCTTGAGGAAATCTTTCACCTCATTTGAGCCTCCATTTTGGGGCTCTTTGTCCAACATAAGAGCAGCAATGCTCGGTTCAACGTGTTTCAAGGAATGTGTACAAATAGGGTCCATAGAGTGATTGGCCTAGCACGTTTATTCATCTGGCAAAAATTAACTGTAAGCCTACTCTGTGCTAGCCATCATGATAATCACAGGAGATGGTACTGTAGAGACATGGCTCCTACCCTCCGGTTGCTTGGAGCATTTAAGACAGAAATAGAAACAAACAAAGAAGTCAATTTCATACATTAGTAAGGGTTTTGTTTTTGTTTTTGTTTTTGTTTTTGGAACAAAATAGCATGATATTTCAATCTTGTAAAGGCATTGGCTCACGTTGGTATGGCAAGTGAGAGCTCTTTGCATTTCTTCCCAGTACTACATTTAGTGACTTCTCATTGCTAGGTTGCAGTTAGCCATTGTTACAGTATTTTTATACCAAGGGGATCTTCAGGGACCGCATATCAGGCCTTCCTTCTCCCCCTGTCCCAGAGAGCCTACTGATAGGCTTACCAGGACACTATTGGGTATAGTAGTGACAAGTATACACAGGGATGGTAGACAGAATGATCAAGGTTCCATGAGGAGATGGCATCTCATTTTGGAACTTAATGATAAGAAGGAGCCAGTCTTTGCAGAGATCCAGGATCAGAGAGAGCATTTTAGGCAAAAAGAACAGCAAGTGCAATGGCCCTAAGGTTTAGAACATTCAAGGAAGAGATATATACGGCAGATAGTTTATGATAGTGACTATTTCTGAGAAGATACCAAATTGGTGTTGCATAGGCTGACTGGAGTTGTCAACTTCTAGGTATTCAGTACATGATATTAATTTTCATAAGTGGTCCATGATCCCGTCTAAACTCCAGAAAATTCTATTAGTTTGTGTAATGCTTTGACAGGCTTAGGAGGGGCAGAGGATCTAAGTAATTGGACGTGGATTCCCATAGGAAAACCTCAGAAACTGGATCAAAAACCAGGAGTGTGGAGAAGGTCGTTGCCAAAGAGGAATTGCACGATGGCCGTGACAGGACCGAAGACAAACTGCTTACATTTGCAAGAGTAGATGTTGATCCAGATCTTAGCAGTCCCTTTATCCTGGTTTGATCTTTGACTCATCTGTCAGATAATTAACCATTTGTGGACTTGGAATTCAGGTGTAAATTTTGAAGAGCTTTCTGTGATATTAACTTGAAAATACCCTGGCTATCTATGTAACATCTAGTCTAAGCAGATATTCTGATTCGGCAATGTTAATAATTTAAAAAAAAATTTTAAAGCTTTTATCCCACTGAAGTAAGTTTGCTTCACAAATGGATGCAGATAATCCATGTCACTTTTGTTTCATTTTTCTACTTTAAAAAAATATTCTCCGTTTGCATACATGAATGAGTTTATTGCATTTTTAATTATTTTTTTCATTTTATTAAGTGGTACATCTGGAGCCTGGTTTTAATGTTTAACAGTCCATCTTATCCACAGTCCACAGGGAGAGGTACTTAAGTGTCATGACATTTTATAACATTACACTTTGGATTTCCATTCCTTGGTATAGTAAATGAGTGGTTTTGCACTTCTAGAAAGGTCTTGGTAATGTGACAGCAATAAAATTAGTGGGCTCATTTTCATACCCAAACCATACTTATAAAATAGGTCTTGTTACTTCAGTAAATAGCATCACATTCAAATAGTTCTCTCAGTTATTTGCATTTTTTAAATTAAGGATATGAATAAGAATATTTCAGGCAAATGGGAGATTGGAGGGCAAAGGACATTGTATCTGTGGCACCTGTTACTTAAATTTTATTAAAATATAATTTCTTTCTCTCCTCCTCTCTCTCTCTCTCATTTTCAAAGTAGGATATCAGTTTCAAGAGAAAAATGAAATCGAGCTCCCACCTAGTCAAGACAAGGCATTTTTCTTTGAGGAGGATATAGGGCTTAGGATGAGGGATAGGGTGTAAGGCCATAGGAAAGCAGTAAGAGAAAGTGGTACTAAGAGTGAACAAAGCTTGGGAAGAATGCCCAAGCATTCAAGCCCAATCTCAGAAACAGGTTAGACCTTTCTCTGTGAAAAAATATTGACTACTTTCATAGATGGTTAGAAAAGACATAGTGCATACCTGAAATGCAAATCTTTAAAGGAGAATTGAGTTTCAATGATTCCAGTTGTTTTCACTCTAGAATGTAGCACATCTTGCTCATTCGGGACATATCCAGGAGCTGTGATTCTGTCGACGTCATTAAGATAGCTAATAAAACAACAAAAATAGCATATATTTTTTAAATTTATGTTTGAAGAGACCAGGATTCGGTACCAATGAATTTTTACTTCAGGGTCCATTAAAATTATGAAGCTCCAGGCTGGTGCTTTTAAAATTGTGCTCATCAGAGCTTGGTGCCGGATGCGGCAGGGCTAAGAGTGGTGCACAGCTGACCCATGGAGGTCTCTATAATTATAAAGTTTGCTAGACCAGTGCTGCCTTAGCCTGTGTTTTATGAGGTATATGTAACAGAACTGGCGGTGTATGGATATATTTCAGAGAAAAGTTCTATTTTCAGGTTTTGATCATCCTCCCCCAAAATGCTATCTTGTCATGCTAGGCACTAGACTATCTTAAAAATGCTGTAGTTTGAATTTAGGTTCTTTGAATTTTAAGACAGTAATTGGTTGCAATAATGTTGTTCTCCACAGATTGTCTAGCTTAGGACTCTGGACCATTTGTTTTAAGTGCCATGATTATATGCAGTTAGTGCAATTAAAAAAAAAACAAAAACAAAACAAAAACACCTTTGACTTTCTTGCTGGTTCACAGTGGAACTAACTCATGACACTGGTGACCCATCCAAGTGACAGAAGGCTGAACTTAGACATTGCATTCACTCCTACTACTCTTCTTCCACCTGTGTGTCAGTGGCCTTACTCTTTCCTGGAGGACATATTTAAAAATCCTACCATTCCCAAGCCTAATATTGCCCTTTTTTGGGCCACAGAATCTAGGGGTGCTGAAAAGGAGGAACAGGTCTGAGTAAACCCTGTGCTCTCTTAGAGTCTGTTAGATGAGAGGGGAGGAATTGCTCTTTGGCTCTGTTTTGAAACCAGATCATGTCTTTAAAAGCATTTAATTGCTTTCAAAACAGTTGACAACCACTATTCTAGACTTTCAATACCAGGGCTTTAGTAGCTTAGCAATATGGCTATTTCTGTGAATATGCTAAATAGAGACAGTCAAAGTCTGGTAAGGTTTTTATGACAAAACTGGCCATTATATTAAACTTGTAAAAAAAAGTTTACATTTGCAGCTTAACAGGAAGGTCATGATGGGCAAACATCCATCCAGACAGAATTCGAGGGGTAGAATCTAGCTAAATATTACTTATTATTCAGAAGTTGAATTTTTCAGGGGCTCGATTGAAGAGTTGGTATGCATTAGCACCTCACACAATGCCTTAAACAGCACAACTATGTTATCATTTAAAAAAAAAAAAAATTCAACAGCAATGTAGATAATTTATTCTCTGAGGATCTTTCTGCTTTTGAGCAGAAACAAACGGACTGAATGCCCCAAAGGGGTTTTGGCCAGATGACAAAGAGGCAATCACAGTTCAGAAACATATGTATGTGTGATGTGAAAATTTCTCACCATGCTTTATTCCAAAAAAGCTGAATTTTTCTTAAAAGCAAGAGACAAATCAAGATACAGATATATCAGAAGAAAATATTGGAAGATTTTTCCAGTTTATCTCTTTTCTATTTTGTGAAGCCCCGTCCTTTGTGAATTCCGTATTGACTAAGTCTACACGTAAGGTAAAGTCTCCTGTTAGTCAGTTCATGAAGGAACCACAACATCAAAAGCAAACATGTCAACAGAGCGGTTAAATTCATTTTAATGATAGCTAAATGAATACTTTGGTAAAGACACATTTAATATACTTTCATTTGCATGTACATATGATTTCAAGCAAAGCAGAAGCATTAGCAGAGGAACAAATTTGCATTTAAGATAACCGCTTTTAATAAATAAAAGATTTGAGTGCTCAGGCCTGTGGCCTAGAACTGAAACCAGAAGACCAACATACATATGGCTCAAATCACCTTAAAAAAAAAAAAAAAAAATCTTTTTCTAATCATGTAAAAACAGTATTTTTTTTCTTGTAAAATCTTTGCTAAATCTAATGCTAATAGAATTTAAATAGCACACTAGGTGGCCTCAATCAGTAAACCATGAAGTATTAATAAGAATCTTTCCCCTGTTTGTCACTGTCCTGCCCGCTTCCTTTCAGTTTGCTAGTACTGATAGGGCAGGTTGGTCGGGTGTTGTCAAGGACATCGAATTCCCTGCTCTGATTAGGACTCACCTCCTTGTGAGCTTAAGTTTGAAGGGACTAAAGGTTCTTTGTTTGTTTTAAATACTTATTTAATTGAGAGAAAAAAAGAGAGAGCAAGAGAGCAGTGCAGGCACACACGTGAGTGGGGGTAGGGGTAAGGTGGGGGATGGGCAACGGCGGGGTGGGGAGGGCGCGGGGAGAGGCAGAGGGAGAGAGAGTCTTAAGCAGTCTCCTGGTGGAGCACAGAGACTGACTGACCTGGGCTGGTCTCCCAACCCTGAGATCTTGACCTGACTCTGAGATCCGGACCTGAGTCAAGACAGAGAATCAGAAGCTCAACCAACTGTACCACTCAGGAGCCCTGAAGGAACTCTAGGTTTGAAAAAATAATATCCTATTTTGACTGAAAACAGAAAAAATGGAAATGGGGGAAAAGGAAAGAGAGGGAGAAGAGAAAGAGAAAGGAGGGGGGGAGAGAGGGAAGGAGGCCATTGCCCTGTACAGTACATGCAAAATAGACATGGGTTTGGTACCTATCTGATAATATATTTAGTTGTAAAATGTAAATCTAAGGCAGTATTGGGGAAAAAAATGTTAATTTTTGGAAGAAAGCAATGGCCATTCAACTATTTTTCTTTGTGTTTTACATAATCTTTTAAGGACTTCTAAGGGCAGAAAATGTTAATATTTAAATTTGGAGGTTTTTTAATGAAAATTTTCTTAGACGTGGAGGTGGGAGTACTCCAAGGTGGAGGGGTGGATCAGATTTCTTGTTCTACTGCTCTGTACATCAGTCAGGGTATTTAAAACCATTATAATATGGGCAACATTCACAAAATTGGTACAAATGTGTAATTGTGTTTAACTTGAACAGATAATTGCTTTTAATACGAATCTATAATGTGATAGTTCCACGGTAAATTATGTATTTTGTATGTCAGAAAAACTGAAACTAAAGGTTAGAAATACTAGAATATACTAGAAAAGGTGATTTCATCTGCCCATTTTAATAATAAAATGCATAAATTTTTTGCGGTTAAAGAGCAAAGTGTTCAGTAAGCATAATGATAATATATAATTGCAAACACACGTCTTAGACTATCTGAATGAAAAAATAATGCTTAATTGCTAATGAATATCCAAAACTAACTTTATTAAGTACAGTTATTGAAGTGGTTCAGGACATCACCTTCTCCCCGCCCCATTGAACCCCAGAAGGTACCCTTTGGCATGTGGATTATTTTGAGCTGAAGGTACCTGAGACCTGCAAGCCTAAGAGAACTTTTGCCCCTCCCTCAACTACATAGAAGAATCTAAATTGAGAGTCTTTGCCCTTGATTTGGCAGAGATACATTTTATCTCAGTGACCCATCTGTATGGCAGGGCAAACATCTGATTACCAAACATCTGCTCTTACCGCTCTGTGAAACACAGTCCTTTCCTCTCAAGTCCCAGATCACTACCCCCTTCTCTTCAGTTCAGAATAACATATATACCTCATTTCGCCTGACTTTGAAATTTCCATGGTCATGTAGATACCCTGTATGTATGCCTATTACATTTGAGTTTCTCCTGTTAATCTGTTTCATGTCAATATGATTCTTAGGCCAGCTAGAAGGATCTTGGAGGAGACAGGAATTTGTGGTCCCCAACACTGTCTTGCGCTCACTTTGGCAGCACTTACACTAACAACCCTTAATCTCTCCCTTCTTCCCTAGAATTTTGTTATGCAACATTTTAGAAAAATATTCCATAATTCAGTTTTTTATTGTGACAGCCCTAATCAATGATTTATATAGAAAAGCCAGGCTCTCTATACTACAGAGAGTTCTGTTAGTATTAAAATGTGGCTAGGTACCTGGACATAAAAAACAGTTTTTTGAGTTTATGTAGTCATATAATGATAGGCATTCTCTCCTCCACCAAAGAGATAAGAGCAGGGCTTTCCTCCAAGGACTTTGGACTTCAAAGTGAACATGAGTGAGTAATCGCAGAAGACTGTTGTTATTAACTTTTCCCAAAATTTATATGGTTTGTTTCCTCTCCATAATCCTTCTGACTGTCATGATCAGAAATCTGAAGTCTCATGCAGATTTTATTGTTCTGTCCTCACATAACTTTTCATTTGCTTCATTTTGCCTGTATCTTTTTTTTTTTAAGTACTACTAATATGTTCTTTTGGGAGTTCATCAAAAGGACTTTATTTATACCTTTTTAGACATGGTATGCATGGACAGAAATATAGAATAAGTAAATTATATTTGTATACATGTGCACACATGCAGGCATATAGCCACAGCATAGCTTAAAAATTGCTTACTAAAGTAGAAATTTAAAATAATTTTGGTAATGAAATTATACATGTTGTCATAACCTCCAAATTTCCTTGTGGCTCTTAATTGCCAGCTGGGTGATACTAGCTGTGAAAATTGAATAATCTTTCTTGAGACTCAAACAGAATCCCACAATACACAAATGTGTTGGAAATCATTATTTTCTTCTATAATTCTGTATGCTAATCATCGAACCAAAGGAGCCAAAGAATGTGTCATTAATAAAATTATTTTAGAAGACGATTTCAGTAATAGGACTAAAAAAGAAATGAATAGCCAGAAACCTTAGTCGGTCTGTGTTGATGTTGAGCACAGTGCACAGTGATTAATTCTTTCATTTGGGAGAAAATATTTGCAAAACAGAGGTCTCGGGCAAATAGTTTCAAAATCAGTTATTTTAAATGCTCCTTTGCTTAGATTTTTAAATCTCATGATGTCACTTTGATCTTTATTTCTCTTCAATTACTCTTTCAATCTAAAAAATATAAAGCTGTTTGCATTCCTCAATGGTGATTACAAACACAGAGTTTATAATCTTTGACTTTGAGAATTCTTAGCATAAAATGTTTCAACTGTAATTGCTGTCAATCGCATTCACTTACTAAGCTGCTGAGTCGTTGAGGTGATACTCAGATGCCCTTTCAAAGCAGGCCTGAACTCCGGGGTCCCTCCAGAGTCGCTTTATTACCTCAGCCAGTTCAGGTGTCATGCCGCCATCTTGCAGAGTGTTGGCCATCGTGCAGAGTTGTTGTTGGTCTTCCTAGAGCAACGTTTTTGTGACAGTGATAAAAATGTATTGTTATTTGGAATCACATATCCTTTTTTTTAAATAGAGCATTTCAGTTTTATTATTTTTATCTTATTCTTTTAGGTAATAATTTTGTTGACCATTTATTGAGTGTATCTTAAGGTCAATTTCCTTCTAATGGCTGGGTGAAAGAGTTGTCCATTGCAGAAACTATTAACATTATATGGTGAAATGAGGATATTTTGGTATATATCATTAACTTCTGAATATGATGTCAAAGGGATTAATAATACTTCAAATCCATTGAGATCTCAGTCAAAATGCAAGGAGAAAATACAGTGTCTTTTACAAATGAATCCAAAACTAGGAGGTTAATTTGCCAAACCAAGAAAGACAATGAGCATCAGAAGAAGAGTCCAACTCAGACTACTTTGTGCAGTGTCAGGTGGCTCCCAGTGAAGAATGGCCAATGAGAACTTGCTGCTTTTCTGATACAATTCAATTTATTATTTTAAAGAAGTAATAATGGTTATTTCACCATCTTACTAAAAATCTGTTCTTTGCATTAAAAACGGAAAGGTGGTCTCTCATTGTCAAAGAGAGGCTCTGTTAAGACTAAAAATCTTGTTACATCTGTCTTCACATTCAGATTTTATTGCTAACCCAAATTGATCGATGACTATTAAGCCAAAAATTATAAATGGCCCAAATCGAAGGATTGACCGCATTTTCATATACTGGCACAGTAAATTTTTATGTTCTTCTTCCCGATAAGTTGGTTGTGAGAGAGGGCTGCAAATCCAGCGAAGAATGACCCAGCCAGCTTAGCTGGGATTATCCCATTTGCCTCCTCTCACTGTTAGAGTGCCATTTAGGATAAAGGATGCAATGAAACAGCTGCTTAAACTAGGTTGTCCCTGTTAGCATACCTTTACAGACAATATACACTTTCATTAAAAAATTTTTTTTCCCAATTTCAGTTTATACTTTATTTGAATAGATACTATGAAAACATTCTCATCTTGAACATGTAAGTGTCAAACTATTCTTCTACCACCACTTCAGTCCTAGTACTTCCCCCCAAAGGGCCAGTCATCCTATCAGCTTGGTTTTTGTCTTTTAGGACCTTTTATTTTTTAACTTACTGCTTGCATAGGTAAAGTCAATGGTGAGGGTTTTCAAACCAGGCTGTGGCTTATAAGCATGTGGGGGACTTACTAAAAAAATACTGACACCAGGACCTTAACCGAAACAAAATGAGGCAGAACCTCTGGGATTCAGGTTCTGCAAAGGTATTTTTGAAAATCTTCCGGTGACTCAAATGTGAAGCCTGAGTTGAGAATCCTGGCAATATAGGGTTTCTTTAACCATAAATAATATCTTACTGGACATACTGTATGTTAATTCATAAAGTTCTTCTATAGTTATTAAAGGACTGACATGGTAATTTAAAGAATCAAAATTCATGTATTTTAAGGAATTGGGCTCCCCAATCACATTTGAATTTTTAAAGTATATAATACCAAAATTAACCAGTATTACAAAAAGTTGTCTTCTATATAAACAGCCAAATGATGGAAAACTGACTCCTACTGACAATCTTACTCATATTTTAAAAGCTCCAGTAATTTCCCATCACACTCAAAACCCAAAATCCCACGGCATGGCTCACAAGGTTCTACCTGTTTTAACCCATGTATTCCTTTTCAGCTTTCTTTCTCAGTCTCTGTCTCTCAGTCTCTCCCTCTCCATCTTTCCCTCCCCCCACAATTTGTCTCTCTTTCCTCAAGGTGCATTAGACTTCTTACTGTTCCTTCAACTTACAAAACCCCCATTTGAGAACATTTGAATGGCTGTTCCTCCATGTCTTCCCTATGGCCCATCTCCAACATCATTAGGTTTTTCCCAAAATATCACCCGCTCAAGAATTCCTTCCAGGGCCACCCTTACTTCCATTTTTTCCTTACTCTCCAGTCCCCTGCCTTCCTTGATTTTTCTTCATAGCACTTACTACTACCTATGTAGTGCATATGTCTTTATTTTGTATCTTTTAAATTCGATTATAAGCACATGAAGGCAGTGACTTTTTTTTTGTTCTGTTTATTTCTACATCCTTAAGACTGAGAGCAGAACCTAATACATTGTATGTCTCAAAAATATTGTAGAACAAATGAGTCAACAAAGTGAACACACTGATTAGCTCAGACCTCAGTTTCTAAAGAAACTTAAAAGGTTCTCCAATAACTTCTCACATTTTTCAAATAGCTCCAAAGAAGTTCGAGTGGCACTGTGAAGAGATTTTAGTTCCTTGTGATATATTTAGGAAAGCTTGGGAATTATGGTGGCTCTGGAATAGTTCATTCTCTCAAGGTTGTGTAGATCTGGAACAGTGTTGTATAGAAAGCAAAATACATGTTCTCTACAAGTTACCCAGGGTTTCCTCATCAATATTAGGTGGTGGTGATCCTAGAACCCTGCAGAACTCATTTTAAACCTTTGAGTCATATTTCGAAAAATTGCAGAAACAATATATCAAGGAAGGAAAAGGATATCACAACCTTGTAATCTTGGGAAATGTCAGGTTAAGAAATGCCCGGTTTTGTTACTACAGGACTTTCTCAGGGCCTTTGAGTCCTGCAATTTGCCAATTTCCAAGAAGTTATTATAATATATGCTTTCAAACTTACTTGATCACAGAACTTTTATCCTAGAACATCTTGTGAAATCAGTGTTCATTGGTTCATATTATGGGTTTCACTTTGTAGAACACTGTCTCAAGGATGGTCACAACAACACTCAAATCATGTGATAAAGTGTTAAAACTTTCAACATTTTTTTAAGTTGGTAGTAGATGTTTTAGATGCTCTAAGACAGAATAATATCCGGAGAGGATAAGTTGAAATTTACTAAATGCCTATATTATGTCCGCCTCTAGTTTCTTTAACTTTCCCCTTTACAAGTTGTGTATTTATGAAATTAGTCTGTCAAGTATTAAACCAAAACAAGAACATGTTCTGTTAGCTTCATTCCTCTTTCAGCTATAAGTTCGCTTTCTCTCTCTCCTACTCCTCAGCTATAGTTGCTAAAAACATCTTTATACTCTGTTCCCATATTTTCTTCTCATTTCTCAACATACTTTATTGGATTCTGCATCCACAACTCTTCTAAAACCCATCTCATGATATCCCCAGTGATCTCTGTATTATTAAATCCAGTAGACTTTAAATATACTTCTTTCCTGACCTCTTAAGACCTTTCATCTTAGATAACTTCCCTCTGGAACCCTTGTATTGAATTCTGTGATTCGATAGAAACTTGGTTTTCCTCTTACTTTCCCATCATTTCCTCCAAACTTCCCTGTTCCTCCTAAATGACCAGAAAATGTTACTTTCTTTTTTGAAGCTTTTATTTATTTATTTGAGAGTGAGCAAGAGAGAAAAGGAGCAGGGGAGGGGGAGAGCGAGAGGCAGATTCCCCACTGAGCAGGGAGCCTGAAGGGGGCTTGATGCCTGTGACTGAGCCACCCGGTGCCCTGAAAATGTTACTTTTTCAGCACAGGCACCTAACTTGCCACTGTCCTTTATACCTGTATCTTCTCTTTGTAAATATTTGACCTCCTTGATCCCATCCATATCCTAATACACATTATACACCATAGTGTAATGCCAATACTACTGAGATTCCGATCTCTTATCAAATTATCTCGTTTGGACTTGAAATATACATTTTCAACCACTTACACATGTGGACATGTTACAGAGCTTACAGACACATTTCTTAAATGTACTAGTTGTGCCCCCTCCCCAGTGACAGACTTCCTTTTTCAGTAATTCTTTTCATAAATGAGGAATTGGCTCTCCATCCAACTGTGCTGCACTTTTGAAATAGCTGATGCTTTGTAATTACTTGTTCAGTGACAGATTTCCTTCTCTTGAGGGAAGATATTTCTCCTATTTTATTTACTGCTGATTCCTCAGTACATCCCGTGTCAAGTGTCTGCCATATAAATCATAGTTTAATGAAATATAATTTTTTTAGGGGCACCTGGGTAGCTCAGTGGGTTAAGCATCTGCCTTCAGGTTAGGTCATGATCCTGGAGTCCCAGGATCAAGCCCTGCATTAGGCTCCTGATCAGGGGGGAGTCTGCTTCTCCCTCTGCCCCTTACCTCCCTGGTATTCTCTCTCTCTTTCTCTCTCTCATTCTGTCTCTCTCTCAAATAAATAAATAAAATCTTAAAAAAATATATAATTTTTTCAGATGGTGTTAGATGTGTAGACTTTAATATATAAATTTTAATGAGCTTATACTTAGAGTGATTACTGGAAAATAAATACTCAGTATTTACTAGAATCTTAAAGTATTTTGTTTTTAAGTGGATTTCCTATATTTCTGTTTGCTTCTGTAATAGTCCTTGAAACTCAGTGAAAAAAGCACTAACGTTTTGTGGATAAAGAGACCCAAATGTAGAGAGATTAAGTAATTCGTCCAAATTTACAGAACCAGTAACCAATAAAGCTTATGGACATTTTCCTTTAGGACTGTAATATAAAAATACATAAATTGTATAAATAGCTAAATTGAAAGCTATAGAAAAATAGAACTCTGAAAGCCACACACATATAGATGTTTAGCAGGGTTATAGTTCAAGCCAGGGTTAAGAGTATATTAATCTTAAAATCAAATACTAAAGAAGGTCACTGAAACTACTATAGTTTACAACAACTGAAATCAAAATTGGGGGTATGTAGTACCTGACAGCTGATGTTTGACCCTTGAGGGTATAGGTCCTTCTGAGAAGTTGTATCAGTCCTTCAGTGCTGCATAAATTGCTCTGTTTTTACCATTTAATGTACAGTTTAATAAATTGCATTTACTTAAAGTTTCATTCAGCATAGTGGCAGCAATCTACAGAGTCTATATTATTATCACTCTGCATGCATGCCAGATCATTAAGATGTTAACCAGTGGAGGAGTAGCAAACATTTTGGATTGTTGAAAGTATTTTTACAAAAATCCTTGCATCAGGAAAAGCATTCCAATGGAAGCCAGAAGAGGTGGGTTTTGCCCAAAACACTAGCTGTGCAATGCAGGCTACCTTGCTAATAGTCTTTGGCCTTTATTTTTCACATCCTTAAATATGGGGCTTATACCAGGTTGTTTCTGAAGGGCCAATTTAAAGTCTCAGATCCTTAGGAACAGCCAAGGTCAGAGGGTTAACCAAACTACGCTTAAATTAAAAAGGAGATCACCAAGTCTAGGAATGGTAAAGAATACAAGGATATTGGAGTTGGGTTCTGGCAAGTTCCCCTCTTACATGTGAGAGGGGAACTGTAACCTAAAGAAGGCGGTGACTTACTGGAGCCAGGTTTGAGGAAAACTAAAAATGGAAGAGGAAAGCTAGCCCAATTCCTGACTGTGCTTTACAAAGCATCTGCCCTAAAGACATACTTAGAATTGCTGTGCTCTTCGTTGGAAAATGGCAGAACAAGATGAGGGTTGACCATTAATTTTTTTTTTTTTAAATTAACAGCATGAAAGAGGTATTTTTCTTTTCATCCTAATGGCATCCAATGGTAATTTACATAGTCAAACCCTAAACTTCTGGAAGGGGAGGAAGAGTAAAGTACAAGGGTCATATTCTTCTCTATAATTAACATGTTCTTCCTCTCTTTCTTACTGTTAGCGGACAGGGTATCTAAGTTTACACTGGTTGCAGCTCAGTGGATACCATCTGGAGGCAACCAGCTGCTCGAGGACAGAACAAATGGAAATGAGTGTTTTCCTGTTGATCATGCACTCTTATTCCTTTTTTGCATGTGGTTAACTATTGTTCTTTGGAGAATGCTCTGTGTTCCATTTGTCAACTAAAATAGTTCTATATATTTGCACATAAACTGTTTGAAACGAAGTGGGTTTTTAATGTATTTTAACATAAAATGATTATTACAAAATATAAAATAGAATGAAATGAAACTGTTTAGAAGCTACCTAATGAACATGACTGACTACTGAATGTATTTATTATACAGACATCTTAATCACACAATTTTGAATTCTTTTTTAAAAAATTAGCACTCTAAAATAGTCATTTCCCTGCCCAGCATTGTCTTTATAGTTATTGTTGAACAATAATAATTATGTTATTACTATTACTATAATGTTATAATGTTCACTCCATGAAATGACTCACAATTAAACTAAGAAAATAAAAATGGAGTTATTGCAGTTTGATTTTATAGAATGAACTCTTTCGTATTTAGTAAATATCATTTTTCTCTAATACAGTATATTATTTGATATTAGGTTTGATTCCTAGGAAAATAGTTAATGCCAAATAAGATTATGGCACATAGAAAGTTTCATTTAAAGAAAAAAATCTTACACCAAACAGAATTAAAGTTTCCAAAATTCATATTTTATGCTCTTAAATTTTTGGTGTAAACTAGTACTACAAATTTAGTTCTACTGTTTTATGGCTCAAACTCCATTGGAGACCTACAACTGTCATTATTTGTATACTTACTGCACTTGTGGGATTTACATAATCAATCTCAAGGGTAGTCATGGCTTTCACAATCGCTAGGATGGATTGCAGTGTGTTACTGTAAATGACTGCTTTGAACTCCATGCATTCTTCCTCACTGTAACCATTCTTATGGATGATCCTGTAATTTAAACATGAAAAGCTTTTGTGAATTGAGCAGTTGGGTTTTTTTAAGTAATATTAAAACACATCAACAATAATTTGCTTGAATAAAATTACAGTATATATTTGTTACAAAAAATATTACCCATATGTATATGTTAAATCTGAACAACTTTATGGCTTTGGATTTTATTATTATCCTTGAGATTTAATACAATATTTTCTTTCTGGGCTCCTCATGCTAAATATAAAGAGGACGTAGAATTTGCCCTGGTAAACCAGTCTTTAAAATGAGTAAATCATGAGGAATTTTATTTAGAAAGCTTATTTATTTCAAAAGAAAAATTTCCAGATTCACAGGACAAAGAAATATACAGAGTTCTGAAACTAGTCTTTCTAACATAATGTTGATGTCTAGAGGAAGCAAAGTAATTTACTAGAACATTCATTTCTTTTCCTATCGCTTAAGACACACTGGAAAATACAAGTGCCTGCTTTCTATTTATAGCATTAACAAAGGCATCTCTCTTTTTTTTTTTAAATGTAGGCAGTTAAATGTAGGCTGTTAAATCCCTTGTTCCTTTTCCATCTGTGTACGTGCCATTAGTTCTCAAAGTTGAAAGGCTTATGTTACTTGGTTGAACTCCCTTCCACTCACTCAATCAGAACTCAGTGTTTTATAGTTTTAGAATAATAGATTAAAATAGATTTACCTTCAAAAGCTAAAATCTCTGCATATTCTAGTTATTTTATTGTGTCTTTATTGGATAATACGTTCTTGCTCCTTTTTGTTGTTGTTTTTGAAGTGCTATCTGTAGGCATCATTTTGGAAGTCATATTCTGAAGTATTTGTGTTTTACAAGTATTCACGGGGAGGCTTTAGCATAGGGAAAAGAATACAAATGCCCCCCAAGATATTAAAACTTTTAAATACAAGAATTTTTGCAGCCAAAGGAGAGGTAGCCCTTATATCCATTATTGACTGTTTTTGATAATTTGCTTGCCAGTAATTGCTGTATTTCTATTTTAAGCATGGCCATGTTTATCTTGCTGTATTAAACAAATAACTTTAATGAGTAAATAAAGCAGACAACTAAAGGTTGTAGAAAAATGCAGTTAAAATATCTTTGTGGATAGATCAAGAATAAGTTCATTAAAGAAATCTCAGTTCTTTCTCAAAAACTGAAATTGGGAAGTTATTTTAGTTACTAAATTAAAACAGCAGTTAACAGTAAACTTGGGGCATTTAGGATTTCTTTCTGGAACAAGTTCTGATTCCTATCTTTTCATCATAGGATAATGAAACTTCACAAAGCAAAATGGCAAAAGCATACTTTAAAAAAATCCAGCTGTAGTAGGACTTTAAGCAACCTTGTTTTTCTGGGGACTGCATAAATACATTTCTGTGAGATAGAGCTTTGTACTTGAAGTTGATTCCTAAATCTGTTCCAATTAATGAGCTTTTACTGGGCATTTTCTGTAACATAGGGTATTATGTGCTGAAAAGAATGAGTTTTACTCTCTCTCCTCCCCAAAAACCTATAGGCAGAGCTCTACTGTCCAATATAGTAGCCACCAGCTGTTAATTAAAATTAAATTCCTCATTCACACCAGCCACATTTCAAATGCTTAATGGCCTCATATGACTTGGAGCTGCCATATTGGAGAGCACAGAAAGAGAATCTCCCTGTCACCATAGAATGTTCTATTGGACAGTGGTAGATTACAGAAAGGTAGAGCATAAAATCCATTTCTGTGCAGTGTGATAGTATTTAGCAACAATGTCTGCATGTGGTCCAATAAAAGTGAAAAGAAAAAGTGATAAACTTTATTGGGAGTAGGTGTAAGGAATCACGAGAGACTGCCTGGGAGCAATGATGATCCCCTGAGTTTTCAAGGAGAAGTCGTTATTTCCAGATAGTGAACAGGAAGAACATTCTAGGCAGGAGGATCAGTTATGACCAAATAAGATAGTTAAGTGATCAAGCTTTCAGTGTGTGCCAAGGCCTGTGTTAAGTGCTTATATATCTTCTCATTTCTTGCAGTAAGTCCTTTAAAGAAGGTAAAATTATTACCTACATTTTACAGGGAAGAAATGGAGGCACAGATAAATGAAGGAACTACCCCTAACTTATTCATTCAGTACGTGATACAGTTGGGCAACGAACGCACTCCGATTGGGGAGCCTGTGATCTTAGGCGCTAAACTGTCCTGTCTTTTGTAGTCCGCAGAACTATGTGAGTTCAGGATTTCTGGGTGTAGAAAGCAGGAAGGGGGAAGTCATGGGACCTGAGAATGAAGAGAGAGATAAGAGCTGGATTCTAAAGTGCCTTGTGCTTCCTTCAAGGAGTCTGTTCTTGACAGTTCATGAAGTGTACAGTTCAGGAAAGAGATAAGTTTTCTTTTTAAAGAAATCCGTTGATGTCATTGTGGATACTGCAGTGGAAGAAAGAAGAGGGAGGGAAAAAGTGTTTTGCAGGATATTGTATTAATCCAGCTCAGGAATTTGAGGTTTTTAAGCTAAGGCAGCGACAATAGGGATAAGTGACACCCTTGAAGACAAAAGTTGTTTAGATGTGGCAAAACTGAGAAAGTGAATGTCAGCATATCTACACCCGGATTAATTGCTTTAGAGGCTGCAGCTGCTGTAATTCATTGTAGGGACATGGAGGCCAGATGGGGAGATAACTTAGCATTGTTTATTCTGATTTGGACCTATCCATAGAATATGGAGGTAGATGTACCTGCTTCCCTAATTTAGATAGAGTGAATGTGAAAGAAATAATCTGGGACAGTCTGCTTGAAGATGAGAGGGAAAATCATTGTACCTTAGCAGTTTTCATTTGAACCTATAGAGTAAGCGAAGAAGGGGGCTAAGTACATTAGAGACACCAGCAGTTAGGTGGAATCTGAGAGTCAAGCAGGCAATTAGGACATAAACTAGGAGTTATTCCAAAAGTCAGGGTGATGTTTTAGAAGAGAAAAGTCCAGTGGAGTCGAATGGAATTCAAATAGGAACTCATGAGCATTTCAGACAAAATGGCAATTGGAGATAATATTGATGCTATTAAGGGCAATTGATGTGGCAAGCCAAAGGCAGCAGTGATGAGAATCGTTTAAGGGTAAATGGAAGGTGGAAGAGTGAAGAGAGTTAAGGCAGACTAGTCTTCATAGAGTCAACTGAAGAAAGGAAGGAAGGAGGAGGTAACGAGGAGACTCCCTTAATAACAGAAGCAGTGCTTGCTCCTTGTAGAAAATGTGAAAAGCCCAGCAGTATTCATAATGAAGGTGCAATGTAACTTTAAATCCCAATGTTGAGAAATAACTATCATTGAATATTGGCCTGTATTATTCCTTTTAAATAACTGTATTTTGTCATAGTTGAGGTAAAATGTTCATGCAGTTTTGGGTCTTAGTTTTTCAGCTAGTGTGAGTATTTTCTATTACAACTTTCTCATGTACGTGCAACTTGTAATGGATGCAAAATATTGCAGTTGAAAACTGACTGGTCCTACACTTTTGCAAACTATTTCCTTGTGTTTTTTTTTTATTTAATTTAGGGCACTTTAATCTCTCTCTTATTTCTCTATTTTAAATAAGACTAATTTAAACCTCTTGGTGCATAAACATTTGTATTTTCATGTTTACGTCATTTTACTTTTGTGCTTTTTCAAATTTAAATTATTTTACTAGAATTCTCAGAGACCTATTTATATCAGAAGTTATTATTTTCCCAGGTTTCTAGTTTGATTGAAAAATTATTTCTACAGATTTGCTATAATAAGTAATTTTATTAGTAGTAATGAGAAATATTAAGTTCTCAAAACCTCACCCTTATTGGGTAATATTATTTAAAGTTGTTTGCTAATATGGTTTCACTTATTTGTGGAGCATAACAAATAACATGGAGGACATAGGGAGATGGAGAGGAGAAGGGAGTTGAGGGAAATTGGAAGGGGAGGTGAACTGTGAGAGACTGTGGACTCTGAAAAACAACCTGAGGGTTTTGAAGGGGCAGGGGGTGGGAGGTTGGGGGAGCCAGGTGGTGGGTATTAGGGAGGGCACGTATTGCATGGAGCACTGGGTGTGGTGAAAAAACAATGAATTCTGTTACGCTGAAAAGAAATTAAAAAAAATTAAAATTAAAAAAAAATGCTAATTTACTAAGATGAAGAATAGCTCATTATTGCTTTATTTATTTGTTTATTTGACAGAGAGAGAGAGAGAGAGAGAATACAAGTAGGCAAGAGAGGCAGGCAGAGAGAGAGGGGGAAGCAGGCTCCCCACTGAGCAGAGAGCCAGATGCGGGGCTCGATCCCAGGACCCTGATATCATGATCTGGGCCTAAGGCAGAGGCTTAACCCACTGAGCCACCCAGGTGCCCCTCGTTATATTGCTTTAAATAGATATTTGAATTTTGTCTTGTGTGAACTGTCTGTTCATAGTCTCTTCCCATTTATATATATTGGGCAGCTTAATTTTCTTAGCAGCCTGTGTGACTCTTTTTATATTATGACAGTCGGTTACTTATCATATTTATTATAGTTTTTTTTTCTAGTTCTCTTTTTAAATTTTATTATGGTTTGATATATTTAAAGGGTTTAATTTTTAGATAGTCAAATAACTGGTTATTTTTTGCTTTACTGCATTTAACTTCATAGAGAATGGAGAGGTAAATAGGAGAGGAGGAACTCCAGCATGATTAGAACTGAAAGAAAAGAACAGGTGAACACAGTGGGAGTTTGATGGGGGTGTGAGATGATTTGCGTGAATGGTTGGAGCAGTCTAAACAATGATCAGGAGAGACGAGTGTCCTGTTCTTTAAAGACAGAAGAAAAGGTAAAAAATTTGGTTGCAAGTACATGTGTCAGGAAATTCCAAAAGTGGGACTTAAATAATTGTTGGTATGGAACTTACATGACCTTATTACCTGAAAGGAAAGAAAAAAACTAGTGATTTAGATTCTAAATAGACAATCATATCATTGACTGGGATGGAACCCTCATGTGACATATTCCAAAGGACAAGATCCTCCAACACGGAACAAAAAATAAGCCAAAAAAAAAGGACTCTCTTCTTCTCCTATGGCAAGAGCTGTCCTTCAGAATTCTCCAGCAGTGATGGAGCCATCACTTAAAAGGCTTTACATCACTTAAAGGGCTTTACATAATCCCTTCCACTTACCAATGTAAATTTTATTCACTTAGACATTATATTCTTGAATTTTAGAGTTTTTGTGTTTGTTTTCTCATTAAGAAATCCGCGTCTATTTATTTCATTATACAAAGAAAAAAAAATAGAGAAAAGAAGTACAAAGATAAATTGAAATCCGTGTTAGTAATAACTTTAAATAAGCACTTTATTCCCAGGCAGGCAAAAATTTGTCAATTAGGTTTAAAATACCATTTCCTCCTGAATTCAAATGGGTCATTGATGGACATATTTTGAAATGTTGATGGCTTTTACCCACAATACCGAAGCCCTAGATTATGCCCAGATGAATATATTTAAAACATGACTGCTTAGAGTATCCATCTTGTTGAGAGGCAAAATTTAAAAGAAAAATGGAAATCACAATATCACACATCAGTTACGCTCCCTGCAAAAGGATAGGAGAGAGGCTCACCCGGCAAATGAGACAGCTCTGCCAGTAAATACATGTACAGACCATCTGTCAGATTTTCCCAAAGTATTTCTTTTCAGACTGGTCAAGTACACAGACAGCCTTCAAATATCAAACATATAAAATAGTTTATACCTACTTCATTTGTTTAACGATTGTACTTTTTCCAGATTCTCCTGCACCTGAAACGAAAAGAGGGGAGTGTTATCAATGGCTACACTAAATTCCCATAGATACTAAAACCTGGGGTTGTCATTTTCTCATGGGTAAATCTTGACCAGATAGCGCTCCTATATAAAGAAGGAAAATAATCTCTGTCAAGTCTTGAAAGGTATTAGCTGCCTACTTTCCATGACAGCAGAAGAAAATAAAACCTCTCTATATTGATGTTAAATCCAGCTATAGGTCTGGCTTCAAGGTAAAGGGTGTCTTCTAAAACAAGAAATGTATATTCTCAGGGAAATAAAATTATTGCATTTGAACATAATTTGGAAAGGTCTATCCCTTGTGTTTGCACCCCAAGAAAAGTGGTCCCAACTTTGCAGTCTCTAGAAAATGTCTCCCAGAATGTCTCCTCATATATCATGTTTGATTAAATAGCAGTAAAGAAAGAACACCAGATGATTGTCTTTTATTTCCAGAACTGTTTGAAGCCTATCCTAATTGAAGAATGGACTTTTGTCTTTATTATTGTGTTTATCTTCATACATAGGTGTATTCTGCTTAAATAAAGGAAAGTTAATAACACTAAGCAAACCTAAAGAGCCTGCAGATAACAATGATGTAGGAGTATCTGAAAATGGATTACACACACCATGGGAAGGAACAGGGGTGGCAGTGATAACATAGAGAACCAGTAGCATTTACCCAGAACATTTATTTTAGTTGATGATATACAATATACAACTTTATTTTGGTATGTTTGGCAAACGTTGTATAAAGAGATGCGAAAATCACGTGATTTTTTAAAAAGATTTTATTTATTAGAGAATGAGCAGGGGGAAGGGGCAGAGGGGGAAGGAGAAGCAAACTTCCTGCTGAGCAGGGAGCCTGATGCAGGGGTAGATCCCAGGAAACCAGAATCATGACCTGAGCCAAAGGCAGCTGTAACCAAATGAACTACCCAGGTACCCCAAAATTCACATGATTTTTAAAATATAAAGGGAAACTTTGAGGAAAAAATTTGATTATGTCCAGCTATGTCTTAAGGCCTTTAGAGCATATTTCTGGAGTGTCCTTTGCCATTAATATGAGTGTTGACTTGGGAAACGGTACTCAAGAAGTACTGAAATGAAGTGACCTAAGTTTGAGGGTTTGGCTCTGTCCCCATGTGTGCACACATGTGTATTTGTGTGTAGCTGCGATAGCTTTGGTAAATTCGTTAGCGCCTTAATTTCCTTACCTATAAGCTAAGAAATTTACCTCACAAGATTTATTAGAAGACTGTAATGACACAATAAGCATGAACTTATCTGCTAACTACCATGCAAAATAAAACAGAGCAATGTACTTAAGAATCCAAGAATGAAAGAAATTCTGTGGTGTTTGGTAAAGAGAAGAGTGTCAAGATACCCTACATGTACCAGATGAATGATGCTGGAGCAACTGTGTGTCCATGTGGCAAAACAACACTGACTTTTATATGACAATAGGCCAAAATTAATTGAATTGATTCATAAACATGTATGTGTTTTTGTATATAATGAAACTCTTAAAAGTTCTAGAGCAATATGTAGATGAAAAAATCTTTTCAAACTTGAAGTAGTCAAAATGTCCTTAGATAAGACATTGAAAAAAACCCCAAAACAACAAAAAGTTGAAAATTGATAAATTGGATTTGATCATTGTTAAAAATATTTGCTCTCCAAAAGACAGTATCAAGAAAATGAGATGGCAAACCACTAACTAGGAGGAAACATTCACAGCATATATGTCAGGCGAAGGACAGGTGCCCAGTTTTATAAAAATTATTGTAAATTCATAATGAGAAGACCTAAAAATCCAATAAAAATTAGGAAAAAACCTGAACTGACGTTTCTCAAAAAAAGATATATGACGAATAATCTTATGAAAAGATGCCCAATATCACTAGTAATCAAGGAAGTACAAATGGCACCATAAAGAGATGGCATTACATATCCAGTAAATTTGGGTAAAATTTAAAAGATTCACAATACCAAGTACCGACAAGGACGTGGAGCAACTGGAAGGGTCTTAAAACTGCTGATAGAAAACCACATAGTATAGCCACTTCGGAATACAGCCGGCAAC
Organism: Enhydra lutris kenyoni; assembly: GCF_002288905.1. NCBI lineage: Eukaryota > Metazoa > Chordata > Mammalia > Carnivora > Mustelidae > Enhydra > Enhydra lutris. Next base: position 9,549,692 of record NW_019154124.1, read on the forward strand.
TCCTAAGATGTTAAACGTAAACCTGTCGTATGATCCAGTCATTGCACTCTTAGGCATTTACTCCAAATAAATGAAAATATACATCCTCACAGGGATTTGGACATGAATGTCCATAACAACTTTGTTTGATAACCCTAGAGCAGTAATACCCAAATGTCCGTTAATGGGGATGATGAACAAAATGTAGCCCATCTTTATAATGAAATGCTACAAGCAGTGAAAAGGAACACACTATTGGCTCATGCAACAACATAAATAAACTTAAAATAGTTACGCTGAGGGAAAGAAGACAAAAAGTTTATTTACCTCATATAGTCCCTAGTATATTTGTTTCACTTATATAAAACTCTAGAGAGTAAAACCAAAGCATAGTGAGAATGCAGACTAGTTCTTCCTGCTCGTGGGAGAGGAGAAGGGCAAGGTTTGTAAAGTCATGTGATGAAAATGTTACGCATCTTTAATTATGGTAATAATGTCATGGGTGTGTATGTCTATAAAAACTCCACAAGTTGTACCCTTTCCGTATTTGTAATTTATTATATGTAGATTTTATCTCAATAATCTTGTTTAAAAAACAAACACCATCACCAACTTAGAACATTAACATTGTAGGTCATTATCCATTTCACCAATTTTTAAGGTCTAATAGTACCATAATATCATTAATATGTGTGTGCTTTATAAAGTAGGATATTATGTTTTTATAGTTCTATTTTAAACAGTAGGGTGAATGCAGGCAGTGGGACTCAAGACTGTTTTATATAAGAGTGTTGATTAAAATGATGACTAATGTGAGGATGGCTGCCATATGAAGAGTCTAAAAATGGATATGACTCCTGAGAGAAAATGATGGGAGAATTTAGTTAAAATTACTGCAATATGTAGGGCATATTGTATGGAGTATAAATGGGATATAAAGACATGCTTTTTAGCGTACTTATGTGATAAATATCTATTTATCTTTAGTGCATTTATCTGTGGGATAAATATGTATTTATCTTTATGTGAAGGAGGAGGTAGGGAAGGAGCAACCACTTGAACTTTGAATGTTCTGATTTTATAGATAGGAGAAAACCAGAGTCAGCATGAGTTGGCAAAGCCTGATAATACAGATTTGTTCATAAAATTATTAAGATACAATCACCTATAAATCTGGAAGGTATTGGGGGAAATTCAGTATTTTGTAATTGATATGAAATTGTATTTTTTTAGAATGTATCCTTGGGTTACAACTAACCCTTATCCATGCAAATATGATGTTAAAATATGGTATTGACCAAAGACCTGAACTAAAATACCAAAGAGTCGAATATTTTGGTCTTCTTATCCTAATTTCTGTATCTTTAAGAGAAGCAAGGGGCATCATAGGTTACTGGCATCTCCAAAAACTGGGTCATGGGACATCTTCGAAGTCTCAACGTGCCTGTTAATTTTGGACAGATTTCAAAGTAGCATAGCTAAGGCAGTTTTAAAATTTCCCAGGAAAAATCAAAATGCAGGAAAAGTAATAAACGTATATCCCTTACCAGCATGGTAGTCAACTGCCTTGTTTTACCTCTATTTTTATGTAAGCAAAAGTAGTATGACTTTCTGTAACCCTCAATCTCAGAATTTTATTTAAATTTATATCAAGATATGTATTAAATTGGAGGACCCTGACTACCCTGTTTCAGTTTTTAACTTCCACTATCATCCACTTTATTCTGTTTTCCTTACTCTGCTTTTTCCTATCACTTACCTTATTCTACGAACTTACAAATTACTCACATGCTGTTTTTAATTTTTCTTATCTGTCTTCCAATGCTGTGAGGTCAACTGCACGAGGGCGGGGGTCTTTGTTTTGTTCCCTGATGGATCTAAAGCACCTAGAAGAGTGCCTAATCGTAGAATTTAAATGGAATAAATGAATTCTGTAAATTCATAGTTCGGAAATAAAATTTTGCCCTGTGTCTTGTATATTTTTCACATTGCAACATTTCTGTCTGATTGGCACTATTTTCTTAAGCTGTAGTGACACCTAAATTTAATTCTACTTCACAGCGAATTTGTATTGTCTCAGCCTATCTAACTGTATCTAGTTTTATCTGAAACAGCTGCTCACCTTATATAGTAAGGGTATCAGTGGCAAAGTTATGGGAAATGGAATTTTATTGCCTGGTGGGGATAAATGGGTACCTCTTGGGGAAGCCTCCAGCATACTTCTCCTTATGGCTTTATATTGGTGTGGTTCACACCACACAGCGTAAAATTTGATAAATGCAAAATCAATGACATGAATTTGCTAATATTTCTTTGTAGACTTTCTAAAATGTAATCAAACATGAACTGACAGATGGGGCAAAACCATCTCATTTACTAGAAACTGCTATGTCCAAGAGTAGAATTTTTGAGGATCAAATAAAAATCACATTAAAATATCATCTCTTGGGGGCACCTGGGTGGCTTAGTGGGTTAAAACCTCTGCCTTCAGCTCAGGTCATGATCCCAGGGTCCTGGGATCCAGCCCGACATCGGGCTCTCTGCTCAACAGGAAGTCTGCTGCCCTCCTCTCTCTCTCTGCCTGCCTCTCTGCCTACTTGTGATCTCTGTCAAATAAATAAATAAAATCTTAAAAAAAAAATCACCTCTTGGGGGCGCCTGGGTGGCTCAGTAGGTTAAAGCCTCTGCCTTCAGCTCAGGTCATGATCCCAAGATCCTGGGATCGAGCCCCAAATCGGGCTCTCTGTTCAGCAGGGAGTCTGCTTCCCTTCCTCTCACTTTACCTGCCTCTCTGCCTACTTGTGATTTCTGTCTGTCAAATTAATTAATTAATTAATCTTTAAAAAAAAAAATCACCTCTTGTGGCGCCTGGGTGGCTCAGTGGGTTAAGCCTCTGCCTTCAGCTCAGGTAATGATCTCAGGGTCCTAGGATCAAGCCCCGCATCCTGCTCTCTGCTCAGCGGGGAGCCTGCTTCCTCACCTCCCCGCCCTGCCTGCCTCTCTGCCTACTTGTGATCCCTCTCTCTCTGTCACATAAATAAATCTTTTTAAAAAATTAAAAAATATCACCTCACCTATCTTCAGAAGACAATTGGCTATATTATTTTGCATGGCTGAGCATTGCTTGTTTGCAACAGTGGTAAGAGAAAATCAATGAGCTTTGTACACTATCTTGGTTTGACAGCTTTAGAAAATTTGTTATTTTGCTTCAGGCTGTGCATCACTTTGGAAAAATAAAAAAGTTATCTGGCAAGATTATAAAACTGTTTTTGGTAGTTTTGTTTTATGTTCTCTAATGGTAGATGTGGACATAAGAAATTATAGCATCATCCTCTGTAGGTGACAGATTTGGAGAACATCTCTCCATATTTATATTTATATTTGTAAATAATTTGCTGTATAGTCTTTTTGCTATATGGAAAACTACAGGGTCATAGGGATGTGGGCAGAAAGCCAATGGGCCCAATAGGGACTCTCTTGTTTATTCATGCCATGTGTATTTAGTGTTACATTTTGTTCAATCAGAATGGAAATACTGGGGAAAAAAAAACTTTGGAGAAAATATGAGACTGAGAAAAGGAACTCATTTCTGACTATTATATTTAATTGGTAATCACACAGCACTAAGATCTGGCATGTTTCCAAAATTATTTCTGAGTCTAGAGGGTATCTTATAATAAAATGATCATTGATGACCTTTCTTGGGTAAGCAGAATAATCAGTCATGTTTAAAAAACAGTATGTGGGGTTTTTTTATGGAACTACATAATGAAATATGAGTATTTTATTTGGAATACTTTACAAAGGATATCTGGACTGTTGCTTGCTCAATGTAGTGACCCTAGTCTTCTATATGAACGTCCACTACAGTCAGCTATAGCATTAACAGGAAAATTCCTGAAGAAAAGTCAATCTCTCTAAAATCTCATTTATTATCTGAAACTCTGTAAAGTTACCTCCAAAATAAATGATCAAGTCCCATTCTCACAATCGTTCTGGGTCATAGTTCACAATAACCATTCCATTCTTGTACGATGAGATCATGTTACAGAGTCAAATATAGACCTCAAAACAGCATGTTCACATAGGCTGAGGGTGTCCCGAAATAATCTCTGCCTTCCAAACTGGTAATTACTAAAATTATTTTCTGGGTCAAGGGGTACTAAGGGAATTTTATTTCTTGGAAGTGGATGATGTTTCAAATAATTAAATATTTAGGTTTATGCCTCATACTTTAATACTCATAAATTATTCCTAAGAATTAGAGATTTTATTCCATATTTTTATTGCAAATATTAAAAATAATGTTAAAGCTACATGGTATCTATACTTGTAACTGAACTTCAGCTGAACATACTCTAGGCTTGATTGTTCATTTGCTAAAAGAGGCAAAATAAGAATAAACACTTCAGCTTGTTATCCTGCATAAGATTTCTTGTAGGTGGTTTTAAAAATCACACAATTGTGCAGTAGAATAAAACCTCAGAAATCAACCAACTATGCTATCTCTTCATTCTGTGCATGAGAAAAATGGGTCCAGTAGAAATTGTGATTCTCACCCAAAGTCCCACACCTACCTTAAAACAGAGAAGCTATGTCTTCTGACTCCTATGTTAATGCTATAATGTTGTTGCTTTTTAAAATAAGTTCTGGTAATGTCAATATCAATATGATTTGAACACGTAAATTATTTTAAATTCCTTTATTTTGAATTAATATGAAAGCAGTGTACTTGTCATAGATACTGGTATGCAGTCTATGCTTGTCATCCATTTATAGCCTGCAGGCATGGAAGGCTTTTAGGGTAGCCCTTTGGAACCAACTTAATTTTGTTGCACTGACTCTTCCTCTTTCTTACGGAGCAACAACAAAATTATCTGTCTCTTCCACATGACAACCCTTCAAATCGTCTAGACTGAGGGTAGGAAAATGTGATCAGCACTTTGGAATAAAATACAGGCTTACAGTTATTTCTCACTTCGGGTATCTTGATCAAATTTAATAGAGAGTCAGTTTTTTTCTTTTAAAAAATGGGACTATTAATGTCTACCTCTTAGGGTCTGGGCAGGTTAAATTAGAGATAGGAAATACGCAGGACATATTTAAACTTACGGTGAGTTCTCAACACTTTCTTTTAATTAAAGCATGCTCTCTCTCTTTCCTAAGAGACTTCCAGTTTAATATGTCCTGTTCCTTTAATCCTTTCTTGTAGAACATATATTTCAACCCCTTCCACTCAGAGCTGGGTGAAAAACAGTGTTTGAAATACTGGTACTGAAAATTGTGCTGTAGATATCAGGAGATTTATCAACAACACTGATGTTCTGATGTAGCAGGATAGGAATGCAGCCTAGGCTGCCCTTGCCCTTGGTGCTTGTTTTTAAATAGAACACTTAATTCGGACCATGATTCATTTGCCGCCTCTTTTTTTTTTTTTTCTTCTGTAACTGTATCACATTCTTTACCTATATTAAGTTTGGAGTAAGTTAAGATTTTCCTACTTTTATTCCACACCACCCCTTTCACATACTATACACACACATCATCTTTTTTAAACCTCAGTTGAAGATCTCAGTTAAATTCCATTTTGTTTATTTGGACCAGTCATTTCTGATAGTTGAATTCTGGTAGTTAGAATTTTGACTTTGTTTGTCACTATATGTTGCCAAACTCTGAATCTTATTTGAGTGTGAAATGCTGAAAATCCTCCTTCACCCAAATCCCTGGTAAGAGCATTGAATAGGAAAGGGTGAGGGGCAGGAAACTGGGTTTCCTGAATCACCATTAGTGCAGTCAACAATGCTAGCCGTGTAGTACACAGAGCTGACGGTAGTTACCTATGGCAACAACTGAAGGTTCTTGTACATACTGCTTATCTGGTTAAGGGATTGCCTTTATAGGTTATTTGATAAGTGTTTCTATCAGGAATAGATGAAAGAAGTTTATTGTGTTTAGCTTAGCTTCTAACATAACTATAATGATTTTTCTCTTTTAATGTGGTAAGTTAATGAGTGATATTAATGTTCTAATACTATTTTAACCATGCAGTCTTGGGATAACAACCCCCCCCATACACACTTTTTTTTTTTTTTTTTTGAACACTTTATGCATTATTAGAGTTAGCTTGCTAGTATTGGCTTTGGTCTTTGTATTTATGTTTCGGAGGAGGGAGATTGGCCCGTAACTGTCGGTTAAATTTTGTTGTTAAGGTTGTCAAAGAATGCATTAACAAGTACTTCTCTCTTTATGTAATTTTAAGTGATGTGTTCGTGAGGTAATTGGTAGGATTTACTTATAAAGTCATACTGAATTTTTAGATAAATTTGTACATTTTCTTTTGCCAGATAATAAACAATATCTCAGTGTACACTTATTTTTCCCATTTTATTCTAATAATCTTAAAACCTGCAGAAGTCTGAGAAAACAGTTCATTGAAAACCTCTATTTTATTTTTTAAATTGAAGTATAATTAACATACAATGTTATATTAGTTTCAGGTATACAACATATTGATTCAACAATTCTGTACATTACTCAACTGTATATATTGAGTATATAATAAATGCTCACCAAAATAGGTATAATCATCATCTGTCACCATACAATGTTATTGCAATAGTATTGACTATATTCCCTATGCTGTACTTTTCATCTCTGTGACTTACTTAGTTTATAACTGGAAGTCTGTAATTCTCTTTATCTCTTTCGCCCATCCTCTGGCAACCACCACTTCTTTGTATTTAAGAGTCTGTTTGGTTTTTATTTGTTCATTTATTTCGTTTTTTAGATTCCACGTATGAGTGAAATCATAGGGTATGCATCTTTCTCTGACTTGTTTCACTTAGCATGATATCTCTAGGTCCACTCATGTTGCAGATGGCAAGATTTCATTCTTTTTTATGGCTGAGTAAGAGTGCATTGTATTTACCACATCTTCTTTATCCATTTATCTATTAGACACTTGGGTTGCTTCTATATATTGCTTCTTGTAAATGATGTTGCAGTAAATAGGCAGATGCATATGTCTTTTCAAATTAGTGTTTTCATTTTCTTTGGATAAATATCCAGCAGTGAAATTACTGGATCATACAACATTACTACTTTTAATTTGGGGGGAAAACTCCAAGCTGTCTTCCATAGTGGCTACACCAATTTCCATTCTCACCAATAGGGCATGAGGGTTCCCTTCTCCACATCCTTGCCAACACTGGTTATTTCTTATCTTTTTTTTTTTAAGATTTTATTTATCCATCTGACAGAGATCAGAAGTAGACAGAGAGGCAGGCAGAGAGAGAGGAGGAAGCAGGCTCCCTGCTGAGCAGAGCACCTGATGTGGGGCTCAATCCCAGAACCCTAGGATCATGACCCGAGCCGAAGACAGAGGCGTTAGCCCACTGAGCCACCCAGGCACCCCTTATCTTTTTTTGATATGAATGTTTCTGACTGGTGTGAGGTGATAGGTCCCCATGGTTTTGGTTTGCATCGTGAATGATGATTACTGATGTTGAGCATCTTTTAACATGTCTGTTAGCCATCTGTAGGTCTTTGGGAAAATGTTCAGGTTCTCTGTGTATTTTTTAATTGGATGATGATTTGGTGTTGTTATATAAGATCTTTATACATTTGGGATATTAATTATCATATAGGTGTGCATTTATTTCTTGGCTCTCTATCCTGTACCATTGATCTATTTGTCCATTTTTATGCCAGTGCCATACTGTTTGAATACTAAAGCTCAATAGCATATCATGAAATCTGTGATTGTGATGCCTCCAGCTTTGTTCTTTCTTAAAATTACTTTTGCTATTCAGGGTCTTTGAGGTTTCATACAAATTTTAGGATAATTTGTTCTAGTTCTGTGAAAAATACTATTGGTCTTCTGCTAGAAATTGTATTGAATCTGTAGATTGCTTTGGGCAGTATGGGCGTTTTAATGGCATTCATTCTTTCAGTGCATTAGCATGGTACAGTTTTCTATAGGTTTGTGTGGTCTTCAAATTTTTCATCAATATTGTATAGTTTTCAGAGTATAGGTCTTTCACCTCCTTGGTGAAATTTATTCCTAGGTATTTTATTCTTTTTGGTGCATTTGTAAACGGTATTTAAACAAAAAATCTCTCTTTCTGCTACTTCATTGTTAGTGTATAGAAATGAAACTGATTATGCATGTTAATCTTCTATCCTGCAAATTTACTGAATTCATTTATCAGTTCTAGTAATATTTTTGGTGGAACCTTTGGGGGTTTATACACAGAGTAACATGTCATCTGCAAATAGTGAGTCTTACTTCTTCCTTACCAATTGCATGTCTTTTATTTCTTTTTCTTGTCTGACTGCTGTACCTAGAACTTCTAGTACTGTGTTGAATAAAAGTAGTGAAGTGGATATCTTTATCTTGTTCATGATCTTAGAGGAAAAGTTTTTAGTTATTCACCACTGAGTATGTTCCCTGTTTGTTGAAAGTTCTTATCATGGTTGGATATTATTTTGTCAAAAGCTTTTTCAGATGATCATGTTTTTTATCCTTTCTCTTATTAATGTGATGTATCACATTGATTTTGTGAATATTGAACCACCCTTGCATCCCTGAAATAAATTCTACTTGATTGTGGTGAATGATTCTTTTAATGGATTGTTGAATTCAACTTAATATTTTTTTTTAGGACTTTTGCTTGTAAGTTCATTAGAGGTACTGGCCTGTAGTTCTTTTTGTTTTCTTTTTTCTTTTTCCTCCCCCTCCCCTTTTGTTTTTTGTGTGGTGTCTTTGGTTTTGATATTAGAGTATACTGGTCTCATAGAAGGCATTTGGAAGTTTCCCTTCCTCTTGTATTTTTTGGATGATGTTGAGAAGAATAAATATTAACTCTAAATGTTTGGTAGAATTTACCTTTGAAGGCATCTGGTCCCAGACTTTTGTTGTTTTTTAAATCTCTTTGGTCACCCATATCTTTTGATTGGAACATTTAGTCCATTTACATTTAAAATAATTATAGGTATGTACTTATTGCCATTTTGTTCATCGTTTTCCTGTTATTTTTATAGTTCTTCTTAGTTCCTTTCTTGTCTTGTCCTCATTCCTTGTGATTTGATGGCTTTCTTTAAATGTTATCCCTGAATTCCTTTTTTTTTAAATTTTCTGTGTATCTGTTACAGGCTTTTGATTTGTGATTCCCTTTAGGTTCATATATAGCATCTTACATGTAGAGCAGTCTATATTAAGTTAATAATCATTAAGTTCAACCACATTCTAAAAACATGCAATTTTCTCTCCCCCTTTGATGTTTTATGTATATAAAGTCATACTTAATATCTTTTATTTTCTATATCCTTTGACTGACTTTTTTATAGATATAATTGATTTTACTGCTTTTGTGTTTTAACCTTCACACGGGATTTATAAGTTATTAATCCATTACCTTTCCTCTATGTTTACTTTTACCTGTGAAATCTTTTCCTTTCATAATTTGCATCGAGTTATGACCTTTCCTTTCCACGCAAAAATTTCCTTTAGCATTACTTGTAAGGTTGATTTAGTGGCAATGAAGTCCTCTGGCTTTGTTCCTCTGGGAAGCTCTATATCTCTCCTCCTATTCCAAATGATAACTTTGCTGGGTATAGTGTTCTTGGTTGCAGGTTTTTGCCTTTCAGTACTTTGAGTATATCATACCATTCTCTACTCGTCTCCAGTGTTTCTGCTGAAAAATCAGCAAATAGCCTAATGGGGTTGCCCTTGTATATAACAGTTTTCTTTTTTTCCTAACTGCTTTTTTTTTTTTAATTTTTAAAATTTATTTATTTATTTGACAGACAGAGAGCACTAGTAGGCAGAGAGGCAGGCAGAGAGAGAGAGGGGGAAGCAGGCTCCCCGCCGAAGCAGAGAGCCCGATGCGGGACTCCATCCCAGGACCCCGGATCATGACCTGAGCCGAAGGCAGCAGATTAACCCACTGAGCCACCCAGGTGCTCCTCCTAACTGCTTTTAAAATGCTCTCTTTATCATTATTTTTTGCTATTTTGATTACTAAATGTCTTGTCATGGACCTCCTTGGGTTAATCTTATTAGGGAATTTCTGTGATTCTTGGTCCCAAATGTCTGTTTCCTCCCCCAGAATTTGTCACTCTTGATGATGTCACTGAGTTCCCTTAACTGATTCCCATTTTTTACTCTTTGCTCTTCAGCTTCCTTGCTTTCCATTACTCTTTTCCACATTGCTGATTTGTTCTTCTACAACTTCCAATCTGCTATTGATTCCCTCTGGAGTTTTTTTTTTTTTTTTTTTTTAATTTCAGTTACTGAATGCTTCATCTCTGACTGGTTCTTTTTTATATTTTGTATCTTTGTGAAAGACCTCACTGAATTTATCCAGTCATCTGAGTATCTTCACGACAATTACTTTGAATTGTCTACCAGACATATTGTTTATCTTTGTTTCATTTAGCTTTTTTTGCTGTGATTTTGTCTTATTCTTTCATTTTGTCTAACTCTGTGTTTGCTTCTATGCAATAGGGTGATCAGCAATATCTCTTGGTCTTCAAAAATAGTGGCCTTGGGTGAAAGAGGTCCTGTGGTGCCCTGTATCGCAATGTCCCCCTGGTCACAGAACCAGATGATCCAGAGGTTTGTGGCTCTTGTGTCACTGCATGTACCCTACTATTGTCACTGAGTTGCACCTGTTTTCTTCCCAGCCATCTGCAATGCACTGGGTGCAGACACACCCAGTGGCAGGCTTGCTCCCTGTGTAGCCAGCAATGAAGCTTGGATGCAGGAATTGTGGGTATGCTGGTGTAGGGGGTTATCTTCCCTTTTCTCCAAGACAGGAATCATTTTGGAATGGTGCCAGTTCCTGCTGGGGCTGTTTGCACTATGTGGTGGGTAGGCTCTTTAAGGGCAGGGACTCAGTTTCCTATTGTTTTTGGACTTTCCTGGAGTTAAGCCCACTGATTTTTAAAGTAGTCAGGGTTAAACCCCATGAATTATAAAACCTCTCAAATTTAAACCCCACTAGTTTTGAAAGCCAGACCTTATGGAAACTTGTCCTCCCAGTGTGAGTCCCCAGTTTTGGGGTGCCAGGGTGGAATTTAATCCTCTTGCTTGTGGTGTCCCTCCTGTTTGTGGTAGTCTCACTGGGGGGTTTGGTTCACAGCTGTGTCTCCACCTTTTCCAGTGTGGACTCCTCTCTACAATTAATTATGGAAGGTCTGTTTGGCCCGTCTGCAGGTCATTGCCAGAGTTAGTTGCATATGTGTACATGTTATCTCAGTGTGTCCAAGGAAGGAGATGAGCTGAGCATCCTCCTACTCTACCATCTTCCCTGTCCTCCCTTAAGAATCTATATTTTACACCCTTCACCGGTTTTTGTTTGTCATGTTTCCTTTCTTTTGTACATCTATCATCTATGAAATAGTTATGTATGTATTTATATATATATATATATATACATATATATATATATAATATACTTTGTTTTGCTGAACCTCTGAAAGTAGACACTTTACCCATAAACACTTCAGAATGCATAAGAATAAGGTAATTTTTTCCTATAAAATCATGATACAAGATTTCATGCTTGAGAAAATTAATATTAATCCAAAATGTGAGCTAATATATATTCTATATTTAAGTTTGTCTGATTGTTCAAAAAAAATATTTTTCATGCCTTTTATATTACTTGGATCCAAGATCCAGTTAATGTTTATATATTCCCTCTGGTTATTATGCTATTTAAATTTGTTTAATTTCAGAATATTTTCATTTTCATATTGTTTTAAATTTGTTTCCATGACATTAGCATTTTTGTGAAGTGTAGGGTAACTTCTTATATAATATCCAGTATTCTGTACTTATCTGGTTAGATTCAACATAAATATTTTAGCATAAATATGATATAATACTGTGTTTTTTTGGTGCATCACATCAGTACGCTTATGGTGTCAGATACATTTCTGTGACTAATAGTATATCTAAGTTCCTATTTCTGTGATAGAATACTATAAGCATCACAAATCTGTAAAACACCTCATCAGGCAAACTAAGCATGTTTCATTTGTGGGAAATATTGTGGTTATATACTATCTTTTCTAATGAAATTTAAATACTTCCAATTTTATACTTGTTTTAAAAATATAATATTTAAAAGATTATATGAGCCTTTTTGGATTTTGACAAATATTTTAAAAATATGTCTTCTTTCTTATCTTATTAGTATACATTGTAGGCTGAAAAGGGAAACTGTGGCTTTCCCCAAAGAGGCCTATTTTAACTGAAACATAGATGATAGATTTGTCTAAGTGTTCATTAATTGTGGAACAGGCACACACACACCTTTTTGTATACTAAAGTTTCCAAAAAAAAAAAAAAAAAAAAAGGCCTTGGTTAATTACATGGTTATTTTATACACATTTGAGAATTGGGTAAGGGTAAGAGAAAAGAGAAGATTGAATATATCAAATCTCTAGTGCTCACTGGAGTTGTCCCTCCTAATTTCCAGACCCAAATATTCATCTGTTTAATAGAGATCTCCACTTCATTATGCTATAAACATCACCCATTTGAATGTCCTAAATCATTTCTCCTTTCATATCTCCCCCAACCTAAACTTTCTCTTGCCTTTTACATATCAATGAATAAAATGATCACCATTTTCAATTCTACCTTTAATCATTCTTCTCACTTAAAACCCATATGCAGTCAGCTACCAAGTTTTGTTGACCTTGTCTCTGGATGTCCTTCAAATCTTACTTTGAAACTTGTACTTTCCACTTTAATTTACAATCTTATCAAGTATTTGTGAAGTAGTGACAGTTTCCTAGTTGACCCACCTACCTCAATCATTCTCATAAAATCTTTGTCTCGTAGCATAGCCAGGATGGTTTTGGACCTCCTCCCTGCCCCCGCCCAAAAAAAAGAGTATAATCATTTTCACTTACATTCTGAAAACCTATCAATATATCCCAGTTGAATTAAATAAGCTCTTTATGGGATGCCATAATGGCTTTTTTCTAGCTCTCTTTCCACATTCCAAACATATGTCCATGCGTTAGACACTATGAACAGCTTACAGGAATATTTTAGATTCTGATTCTGTCATTCTTCCGTACGTACATCATGCATGCATTCTTGTGCTAAGTCACAGGAATAAAATGAAGAATAAAACCTGACATGGTGTTTGTTTTCATAGACCCTAGAATGCGAATAAAATTTAATACTAATAGGGATAAAAATAAAAGGCTTTGTTTTCTTCTCAACTATGTTGTAATCTTAGAAACTGAATTCTCTTAATTTCTTAAGATTCTCCTCTGTAAAATGAAGATAATATCTATTTCGTAGGGGTGTTTTCGTAGACAGAAAACAATAGCAAGTGGTGGAGAAATATGAGATCCATTCTATCAGAGATAGAAGTAAAACTCACCTTTGCCACAAGGTTGCCCTCGGCAGTGGGCAGAGAATGATCACAAAAGAGATAAAGAAGATTGAAATACAAAGTTAATAAAATGGGAAAGAATATAATGGGGAGCCTCATAAAATACAAAGCTTAAGGATAAGTAGGCAGCGAGATAAACCTGAACAATACTTTTGAGGTCTCCTAAGGTACAGTCAGTTCACAGAAATTTGCAAATATGGATCAAGACATGGGCAAAAGGAAGGATATTAGTGTCATTCTTCCAGAAGAGATTGTTAAGTTTGATCTGCAAGAGACAGGACAGATTGCAAAACCAAGATCCAAGGACAAACCTTGATAGGTGAAACCATTTAAGACTGGGGAGAAGAAGCAAGCTTCAATAAAGGGAGCCATGAGGGGATAAAACACTAGAGGGTCTTGCAGCATTATAGGATGACTAAAGAAGAGAGACACAGTTACTAAAGTCTGAATTTTGTGAATTGGGGGTTATCAGGGCTCTGAGAGAAAGAACATTTTAGTAGAGAGGAAAATACACAGGTGGATTGCAATTAACTAAAGAGAATGTAGAGGATAAGAAAACAAGCAGTGAGCAAACACTAGAAGTATTTCAATATAAAAGTGTGTTTAAAAAGATACCTATGTAAGGTAAATTCAAGGAGATTATGGAGTCAAAGAATGTTTTTTAGGCTAATGGAGAGAAATATATCTATGTTCCAAAAAGAAGGAGCCGGTAGAGAATTCTGAAAATTCACTTAATAAACTTCTATAACTTAAAAAAAAAAGAGAGAGAGAAAAGAGAAAATAATTCATAAAGCAAAATTCTTAAGATATGGAAGAGGGTGAAATTTATAACACAGTGGTTGAAATTAGCTTTAAACTGAAAGTGGAATAGTTCAGGGAGATTTGGAGATGATGATTGATCACTATCTGGTACACAGGTGTTCATCTTGGGTGAGGCAGAGGGGAGGAGTTCTAGATGAAAATGATATTGGGAATACAGAAACAGTTGACCTTTGGATGATTTTAGGAGAAAACTAGGACTGAGTAAAATAATTATTGGCCCAACTAAAGTTAAAAACAAATTAGTCAGCCAGGAAACAGAAAATGATGCCATTTTATTCTATGACACCTGGGAATGAAAGAAATTAGGAGAATGCGTGGGGTCAGAATTGGATCAGCACTCAGGGCTGAAAAGATGTTGAATAGCATTGCTTTGGTGGAGATTGGTTGGTTTCAGTATATCAGAACAATGGTGGATGGAGAATTTTGAGGAATTATCTAGGGTGCAGAGTATGAATCTCAATTAAGGCAGCAGATTAAAGGAACAGGATTGTTCAGAGCAGTCAGACGAATACAGCTAAAATTGGGCTGATTCCAATTGAAGGGGTCAGGAAGGTATATGAAATCGAAGAACTAACTCACATGTGTCGAAGAGTGAGAGAATATAAAATGCTGGTCAGAGATTGAAACTTTCAGATATCTTAAAAAAGGAACAATTCTAAGTAGCACATTTATTCTATTTGAATATAAAATAATGAGGCAGGAGTGACAGCTGTGACATCTATTTTAAAGCATTAGGATCTAATCAACAGAATGGTTGTTTTTCCAATCTTGATTGGTCTTTTCCTCAGTTTCACCTTGAATCAATCCTACTTCTATAGGTTCAAGGCTACACTGATGTATTTATACATCAATACTTGGAGAAAACTTAGATAAGCAGATGGATTCTGGGTTTGAGTCTAAAATATTAACTGGAGGTATATTTGATGTGCAATCTATCACAGAGTCATTATGCTCTCAAATGTTCACTACCCTCCTATCTCTCTAACAGTTTGGAGGAGTGAATAACTTTTTGTTGGCTGCTCATCATGCTTCTATAAGTGTTTTTAAAGGTATGGTGTCGCTTGCTCTCAAATCAGTAATTCAGAGTCTGAATGAAAAAAAGTGAATACAGAAAAGTTCTGTGGTATTACTAGAGAGGTTCTGTTATAAATCAGAGTTAACAAGAGTCTTTTCCAGAAGATTTAATCTCATTAGCAAATATCGTTGTTTGGCTAAATATGGAATACCTTAATACATGGTTTGCATGTTTTATGTGAAAGACTTGAGTCTATGTATAAGTTCAACTGCTTATTTAAGATAAATTAACTTAAACAACCAAATATATGCAAAACATTTGTTTAAGCACTTTTTGCCTGTTGGAAAAGAGACATTATAGAGAGCTGTTTGATACTGCCATCTGCCATTCTTGGTAAATAAATACAATATTATAAATATTTGGGTTTGATTTTGGAACTTTCATATTGTTATGATGCAAACAGTTCATTGCATTTTTGACAAAATTTGAAACTCTCCAAGTAGACTTCTCTGCCTGTTTTCTCTCTCCTGAAAATCAGTTTTGAACATTTGCATTAAATATATTTGTGCATCCACAAGATTGGATATCTTTAGAAACATAAAATTATTTTACAATATTTTAAAACAAAAATACATTATTAGAGCAAGGAAAGGGTGGCTTTAATTTGAATAAATAAAACCAAAATAATTGAAAACATTTAGGAATATGTCTTACATGCTATTCACTTATCACTAGTGATCAGAAAGAAATTGATTGGTTAATCCCGAAGTAATTATTCCGGGGGAATCTCATTGTCTGATCACATCCATTGTCAGGCATTGATTCTTGGTATAATGGAAATTCAAAATAGAATTTCTTACATTTGATGAATTCATAATCTAGCCAGTGACAGAAACACATCCAGTTTCCTGCATACTTTCCCACTCATATTTAAAGATATTTAAAAAAAAAATAAAAATAAAGACCTACTTTTCAAAAAAAGAATAAAAGTAAGAACTTTGCTTTAACCTGAGTTTCTGTCTTCTTTTCTCTTAGGTATACATAACAGGAAAACAAAGGAAGAAAAATTGTATACGTTTATAAACATTTAATTTATTTCAGTTTTGCAAATCTATTACACAACAAAAATACATCATATTTGTCTGGATTTTTGCAGTTTATAAAATACTTTGACATCCACCATTTCTCTGATGTTATGTGGCTAGCCTGAGGTGACTCAGAGATGTTTAAAAGCACATTATAATGAAAGCATTAAATCAATTATTTTTATCTCAAATGGCTTAAAAATACATTATACTCTACATGTTTTGAATTATAGTCTCCACTCTTCCAGGTGGATAAACCTATTTAGTCAATTCTGCTGTGCAGATTTTGTTTTACCAATTATTTTGTAATAAGCTTTTAAACAGTGTCAAAATTATCATAATTCTCCCACTGTCATATTGGAAAAATGATATACTTTCCAAAATATCCACTTGTTGAATAAATGGGACCTTTTGAAAAAATTGAAAATGTTGATTACCTAAGTAGATACAAACACATTTAAAGTAGATATTGGATGTTCAAATTCACATTCCTAAGAGTCAGATGATTGCAATAATATTTTAAAACAGAGCTCAAATGGCACCATTAAAAAGTTTTGTGATATTAAATAAATAAAGAAGGGTTTAGATCTAAAAGAAAATTAATGATGAACAGTACAGGATAGTGCTGGAAATCAATGGCTAAAAGTTAATTATAATATCATAACTGAAAATTATAGAGTAAATGTGACAGTGTTCCAAATACGAAAACAAAGTTAATTTTTCCTTATACTTCCCATTAAGCTCTGAATCTACAAAAGTACAAAAGAAATTAATGTAAAATATGAAAAGAAGGGACATAGAAAGAATGGAAATGATCCACTCTGATTCTGTAATTTAATGACAGGTGTTTCTTTTGGGTAGTAATAAAATTTAATCAAACATTTAGAAGTTAAGTCTTTAAGAAATAACTAACTTAAGAATCCTCCAAAAGGAAAAAAAAAAAGAACTCTCCAAAAGAGAACATGTTATTCATTAGAATTTGTTCTTCTTATTAAAATGTACTCTTTCTGGGTAATCTTTACAGGCTTTTTTTTTTTTTTTTTTAAGGTAAATGGCATTATTATTCTTACAGCAATTTTCAAATGTGCTAGGAATGTCTGAGTCATCTCCAGTGTTTCCTAGAAGCCTGCTTTTTGCAAAGGAGAAAGATTTGGCATCTCTTCTGTAATTTTACTAAATGTCTGAAAGGCATAATAAAGAGGGAACCTGTCTGCAAGGTATTCCTTTATTTGTAAAATAGCAATTAGATAGCTCTTTAATTTCAGTGAAGCCTTATGTCCCATAATAATACAAAATGGTACATCTGCTTTACAGCACATGTTAAATTTGTAACTTGTGTCAATGTGTTTAAGCACCTACAGTTGATTAGATAAGAGGATCAGCATAAAGAATGAATTCTGTCAAAAATATTTTTCAATCTGAATCTTTTCAGAAATTGAATTAGAATCAGAATCTGATCACTACCAAGGCCTAACTAGTCCGTCCCACGTGACCTACATGCATTAGTAATCACTGTTTCAATGATGGGAGAGGTTAAGTAGATTTCATTTGTGAGGGGATTTGAGAGTTGGAGGATGGGAAGGTTTAGGTTAGTTCCACTAAATGCTTGTATGTCTTAATGAGGCCATATTGCAAATAAAAAGATACTGTTTAGAGAATTTGAGTTAAAGTGAAAAAAGGAGGATCGAAGTGGGGTTTTTATAAGACTTTATTGTTTTGAACTTGAAAATTGAAAGATCATGCATAGAACTCAAGAGTCCAGAAGGGAAAACTTAGACAAACATTTGGAATAAACTGGGAGAGGAAGACTTGAGAATTTGATTCACTTGTGTAAATAAGTTCAGTACACATATTTTCAGAACCAAATAAATCCAAGCATATTGTATGGTATCTTTGGAACTGAATTTATGAAATTGTCTGGGAAAAGTAAAAGGTAAAATAATGCTACTAATGATCCTTTTTTAATCTCTGGTACTAGAAGTTACCCTCATTTCTTGATCTAACGCAACCACTTTAATCTAAAAAGAACTGGCATATTGAGAATAGGTCTAGTCTTTTGAAACTTTATTCAAAAATAGGGATTTTTAAATCTGTTTTATCATTTCTCTTATACCACTGTTCTTAGTACAAGTGGGACACTGAATGCACTTGTAGGAATGTTTGGCTTTCCTTCTTATCTTTTATTTGCTTTTTCTATGTCCACATTACTTCTACTCTTGATCAAAGAAAGCCTCAGAGAATGCTCTGGAGTGAGGGGGAAAATATTTCCAGTTGCAAGAGTTGGCTCCAGCATCTTTCTAAGTTACTCACCCCTAGGTGGTTACTTGCAAGTGCTGTGGGCAGGTGTGAGCCACAGAACTTGTGCATAAAGGGAGAGAACATTTTCTTTTCTTTGCGGAGCAAGTGCTAGGAATCCCACAGTTGATCTCTGAGACACTTTTGCCACTGAGAGCAAACTATACACAGGAAAGGAGGCACTTAAAAAATGAGGGTATTTTGTGTGAACAATACACAATTCTGAAATAAAATGAAGTCTTTTTGTGGGTGCCTGGGTGGCTTAATTGGTTAAGTGTCTGCCTTTGGCTTAGGCCGTGATCCCAGGGTTCTGGGATTGAACCCCATGTCCTGATCCTTGCAGGGAGCCTGCTTCTCCCTTTCCCCCTGCAGCGCCCCCTGCTTGTGCTCTCGCTCTCTAACTCTCTCTCTCTCCGTGTCAAATAAATAAAATCTTTAAAAAATAAAATAAAATAAAATGAAGTCCTTTTGTGTGTAACTAAGCAGGAGGAACATAGTACCAATTAAAGTTCTTGTTTTGATCTCTTTTTAAAGGTCTTGATTTTTATTTCAAAAACATAATTGATCTTGCCATGACCACTACATGTTAGATTTTTTTAGGTTTAGAAAAAATGTGCAGCATATAGCTTTCCTTCAATTCATTAAACATTAAGTTAGCAATGTGGTAAAACGTTGTGCTGAGTTTTAAAAGGGTAAAAAGAGGGGCGCCTGGGTGGCTCAATGGGTTAAGCCTCTGCCTTCAGCTCAAGTCAAGATCCCAGGGTTCTGGGATCCAGCCCCACATCCGGCTCTCTGCTCAGCAGGGAGCCTGCTTCCCTCTCCCACTCTGCCTGCCTCTCTGCCTACTTGTGATCTCTCTGTCAAATAAATAAGAAAAATCTATTAAAAAAAATAAAAGGGTAAAAAGATAGAAGGAACATAATCCTGACCTGAATCAATATATAAATATCCTAAAAAAGTTTCAGTGGAGTATCTTATAAGTGTACAAATGGTAGCACAGGCAATATTCAAAAGCCTGAACAATGTTAGTAATCTAAGGTAACTTATCATTCCTTACTCTCTAAATAACTTGATACTAATTGGTTTTTACAGCACAAGTAATTAAATAACATGTTAAATTTGATATCAAACAACTCAATAGTTATTTCTGTTCAAACAAAATAATGTAACTCTATATAACTTGTAATTAAAGGATTGTTTTCAGTACTAAATAACTGATGTTCAGAAAATGATTAGTGTAGGAGAAAATAATAAATGGATATGAGTTTTCCTTTAATTGTAGTAAATTGTATTATTGACAAAGAGGAATTGAATCATCTCATAAATATTTGTCTCTGCTTAAGCAAAATAAAATAAAATACTAAATAAGAAAAGTAAACATTTATAGAGGGCATATAAAATCTTTCTAAGTTTCCAAGCACATATTCATAATAAATCCCCTATATGGTAATTTACCTGAAATTAAAATTTGAGAAAAGAAATACATCCTCATTGCAAAGAAAAATGGGGGTTTTGAAAGCAATAGGGAAAAAAATATTACCTAATAACAGCAACTTGACAGTTCTTGCATCTCGTTCAGCATCTTCCTGAAGCTTTTTCTCCAGTTCTTTGGATCTTTTGGCTGACTCTTTGCTCTCTGAGCTAATTCCGCTCCCCATCTCGTGGTGGTAGATACTTGTTAGTTTATGTGCCTGAGCTTTCTTCAACGTGGAGCACAGCTCCGGCTTGAAGGGAAGATGCAGAAGCAGTGCACTGCAGAGCTTCCTAACCACCCATTCCCTCACTCTCTGAGACCCTGCTTTGCCTAAGGAGATGCTTTCAGAGCTGTCACCTGATCACAGGGCAAAACCATACAACCCCATGGTTGTATGGCTAGAGGCAAAAGAGGAAATTCATTATGCTTTCAAATTAATGACCATTTATGGCACATCTTCAAAAACTTGCCCATCTTTCTTAAAGAACAGTGTATAATAATGTAGAACGTGGTGTAAATCTGTACACTAAAGATAATCTGCAAGGAACAGTTCAATCAGAACATACCGTTGTTACTGTGATTTAAAGTTATTACTAATCAACAAGCTTGTATCTTCAGATATTTGAGTCTTCAAATTCTTCATAATCATTCCAGTATCACTATCAGAATATTTATATTGAATCATCCAAATTTATAGTCTTGTGTATTCTGATTATCACTTAAAATTATTGGAAATATCTTCATATTAATTACAAAACAGGTTTTTTTAAAAAATGGAAACAAATGAATGCAGTTCTTATATTTATACATATTTTTGTATTGCCACAAACCTAGAATTCAACACACATTGCTTTTTATTTTTTTAAGATATTATTTATTTATTTGACAGAGATCACAAGTAGACAGAGAGGCAGGTGGAGAGAGATGAGGAAGCAGGCTCCCTGCCAAGCAGAGAGCCCGATAGGGGCTCGATTCCAGGACCCTGAGACCATGACCTGAGCTGAAGGCAGAAGCCAAATACACGGAGGCACCCAGACGCACCCACACTGCTTTTAAATTATTGATTTTAGTCTCCTAGGATCCGTCTCTAAAAATTGACCTTTTACTGCTTGTGAGAAAACCAGTCTATCAACATTACTTGAGGGCCCACTTAGTGTAGACACTGAACAGCGTTCAATTTAGGCAGTACATTCACTCTTTGGGGCCATTAAGCAACAGCTGCTGAGCTGGAAGGACTTTCATTGATTTGGTACCAAAGAAATAAAAAACAGTGTTCTTTGAAATGGTCAGTAATTTGGCTCTTCCTGAAAAGTAAGAACAGTAAATATGCCTGTATATGTTCCCTGCCTTTCACCTATCCCAATAGATACCATGCATTTGAAGATCTGCAAGGTTGGGGGCAAGAATTATTTTGTACAACTTTTTGTTTATCTGAGGCTTAGAAAAGCACTTGTTAGGTAGTTGAGATATATTTATACATTATATATAATAATTATGTAATTGACATATATCTCTCAGTTGAGATATATATAATTAATAATTGAAATATATAATCATATAGAATTGATATATAATATAATCTTAAGAGATACATATATATTCATATATATTATATATGTGAGATATATATAATTACATAACAATTGAGATATGTAGAATTATATATAATTGATATATAATCTCAACTGAGATATATCTCAATTATGTAATTATTATATATGCTATACATTATTTGTAGATATATAATATATAATTTTATAAACAGGGTTGGCTACCTGTGGCAGCAGGCAAATCTTTCAATGAATATTTTGAGATTTGTGAATGTGCCCTAGCCAGGAAATGATAGAATACAGTCAGCGCATCAACGTATCAGTGCTGTTCTTCTTTTGAGAACTTATGTAAAGTTTGAACAGGTGGGGTTTTGCATATTCACAAAAGAAGGAAATTTTAGGCTTCCAAATTAAATACATATTTCTGATTTGTTTACTTTTTCACACACAATATTAGGCTGCAGATATATAAGCATAGTCAAAACTCCTGGATTTTACCTCTCCAAAGCCATGTTGTGATAGCACAGAGATGTGGAGAGGTAGGTACACAAGGCTTCGTGCAAATCATGTGGTATTATTTTTACAATGCAAGAGGCCTGCCCCAAAGGAACAAGATTTGCACTGCTTCGTTTATTTATCCCCATCCCTGAACACAGAGTTCACTCTGACAGCAATGCAAAATAACAAAAATTAAAATATATTTGTTTTTGCCTACTGTTTCATGTCACAATCAAATATACCTAGTACCTTGACTATACAAGATTCTTGTATGTTTCATAACAATTATAAACTAAGACACTTCATCTAATTTGCATTCAAGTAAATATGTCCCATAGCCTTTTCGTGGGGACATAACCTGGCCTTTGAAAAAGTATGCATTTTACTCAGCCTTCCAAAGTAGGTTATTAACTTTTTTTTTTCATTTTATTTTATTTCTTTTCAGTGTTCCAAAATTCATTGTTTATGCACCACACCCAGTGCTCCATGCAATACATACTCTCCGTAATACCTACCACCAGGCTCACCCAACATCCCACCCCCATCCTGTCCAAAACCCTCGGTTGATTTTCATACCAACCATGAGAGACTGTGGACTCTGAGTAGGTTATTAAACTGACCAACATTTTCAGGGCTATATACAATTTTCTGCATTGTGTAAAACTATAAACTTCTACTTTGCTGTGCAACCCAGAAGGTTTAGTCATCAGTTTGGAGTTGATTATGTGATTTTTTTTCATCAGCGATTAAAATAAGCTTGATATAAAATTCAAGACATTTCTATATTTAGGGGAGGCAGGCTGGGGAGAGCCAGGGGGGAAGAGAATGGTTCCTTTTTCAGCTGTCTCCCCCTGGGTACCTGGGCCACAGCTTTACTAATGAGCTAGGGTTATTTATACAGCTCTTAGCCTTGTGGCTGCACTTAGGATTATTGTTTTCTGGACTTAAGAAAATGATGAAAATTAAATAATAAACTCCAGTGGAGTAGGACAATATCTTCCTAGCTTGGATGTGGTCTACAGTATATGGCAGTGTTAGCCATAGGAAATGTTCAAAAATTATTTCTTGCTAGTAAATGAGGTCTGGAGTCCTTTTTATTTCTTCTGCTCTGCGAAGGTGACAGTTTGGCTAGGGTTCCTTTCCAAGGTTCGTTGTCATAGTGGGTCTATCTCAGTAACCTAGAAATTTTAGGTTGTCTCCAAAAATCAATGGAAAAGCCCAGTTTCGGTCTGAAACAATGTCAGTATATACAATTACAACGGCTAGCCCAACATTTACCTTTTTTTTTTCCCCCTTCAGCCTTAAAAATAACATTAGCATACTCCCTTTATATGGTTAAACCTCTTTTCATAGTGAGAGAAAATGTTGACAGTGGGGAAAGGTAACTAAATTAGATGCTTTTTATTCAGGGGACAAATGTGGCCATAAATTTTGTTCTTGAAAATAAACATAAAACTATCCAAGACACTTTAAAATAGAGTTCTGTGTCTTACCCAGCTGAAGGGATAGATTGCTCTGTGTATACACACACACACACACACACACCCCTTGAAGGCAAGAGAGATTGTAATGGAGTGTCAAGCTCTTTTAGAATAATCACTGAGAATGACTTCTAAGAACCTTGTTGCTTTTTAAATGTTTTTTTTTGTTTGTTTGTTTCATAGCTTCAGCCTGATTGAGAATATCTTCTTTTGGCATCAGGTTGTGCAAAAAAAAATTGACTTGAGGTAAAGTACAGAGAGAGTCCTCAGCTCTAAAGGTCACTGAAATATAGCAAGCTTTGTATGGTGTGAATAATTTTTCCTCTTGGCATTTTTGGTCAGGGTCTCAGTGTAATCTTCAGAAGGGGACATTAGCCTTTAAAAAAAAATCTGAGGGGCACCTGGGTGGCTCAGTGGGTTAAAGCCTCTGCCTTCGGCTCAGGTCATGATCCCAGGGTCCTGGGATTGAGCCCCACATCGGGCTCTCTGCTCAGCAGGGAGCCTGTTTCCCCCTCTCTCTCTGTCTGCCTCTCTGCCTACTTGTGATCTCTGTCTGTCAAATAAATTTAAAAAAAAAAAATCTGAGTAATCACTCTTTTACAATCATAATTCCACATCTAGCTTGAGATGACATGCAATTATTCCCCACCTGCTTTTCATAATGAAATTTCAAACCATATTTTTGCAGATGTCTCTTTTGCCAGTATTACCTGGGCTTCAAGCTGGATTTCCTCCGAGGATGTGATATGTGGCTGACTTTAATAAGTGGTTTCAGTGGCTCAGCTCCTTCTGAAAATTGTAAATGCAGGCTACCATCTGTATTATCCTTTATTTTGTTTCCATATTTTATTGGAGGTGTTGACTTCAGACATTGGGTCCCTGGGTGGATTGAGTCCTGGCTGCCTTAGCAATGACCTTTATTCTTATATATTCCCATGAAACTTGAGGCAAACCATCCCTCCTTTGCTAATGGTACTCAAATGTGCACTTCTGGGAGCTCTGTGCATGGTATTTCCTCCAGAGAGTTCACATCTTTGGGGACTTCTTGAGAGCAGTCTTTTGATCTGGAGGGAATAGGGCAAAACTTGCTGCTTCAAGTTAGTACATTCATGTGGTGCAATAAATTTACAATACAGGCATTAAGCAGCTCTTATGTCTTGAGAGGTAATACAAATAGGTATTTTTATTCATTGGAATGGATTTCTACATTTACTTATTCTGCATATTCTTTTTAGATTAGATATGCTTATATATAATGATTATTTGAAATTAAGAAAATGCTTTAATGCTTAATCGACAAAAGTGAGAATCTTAATTATCTCCCACGGGGCCACTTTCTGTCCCAAATTCTGATCTTATTTAAGATGTTTCTTACCGCATCTCTTTAATGCAGTGTTTCTACCACTTATCCCCTTAATCTTATTCCTCAGTCACTTCAGTTCTGTAATTGCAACCACCTCTTACTTAGGTTTACAGATTTAGTCTCTGCTGTTCCACCCTAACCTGTCTGATTGTGCCAGGTTAAAATCCCTCAAACCCAAGTTTCATGATTATATTTTTCTTGTTGAAAAATCAAAGAACTCCTTCACCATGACTGCTTTCTGCTGCCATATTCTCAGAATCTAGTTGGCGCTCTCCAACTATCCCAATACATTTCCCATTACTTCTCATAACACATTCTGTATCATAGCTGGATTTTGTCTTTTTCCTAACTAGATGTCCCAACTTAGCTTTCACATATGCTTTCTTTCCTAAGTAGGAATATCCTGCCTTTCCATAGCTCAGTTTTTCCATAGTACCCATTCTTTAAGAACCTAATATGTATATTCTCCCTTACACCCATTGGGTGATCCCTTTACTTTCCAAATTCCTAAGAGGAATCTGTTACTGGCTAGGTTGTTCTTCCTCATTAATGAGGCAGAATACTTCCAGTGACCATGCCCTCTGCTTCTCTTCTGTTTGCAAGCTCCAAACTAAGAATACATAGAAGAAAATCTTCCTTATTGAAATAATTGGTGAATAGTAAGTAGTTGAAGGAAATAGGGCATTTGACATCTCTTTGCTCTGTCTTGAAAATATGTGATTCTCCTTTCTACATGATTGCAAGTATGAAATATTACTTCTAGAATGCCAGGAATTTATTAAACAGTTGATATATTTAACAACTGTTATGTACCAAGTATGGCAGATTCAGCAGAAA
This sequence comes from Enhydra lutris kenyoni, assembly GCF_002288905.1. Classification (NCBI taxonomy): domain Eukaryota; kingdom Metazoa; phylum Chordata; class Mammalia; order Carnivora; family Mustelidae; genus Enhydra; species Enhydra lutris. The sequence goes on from NW_019154124.1 coordinate 9,575,512, forward strand.
AGAAATTAAATAACACCTCTTACAGAACTTAGATTCTAGGGTGTGAGTATGAATGGGGGCTCACATTATTGTCTAATAAACATATTGTCTGAAAAACATAATAAATATTAGAAGGATGTAGAATTATAGATGGTGGCAAGTGTTAAAACAATTTAAAAAAAAAAGAAGAAGAAGAAGAAAAGGGGTACCTGGGTGGCTCAGTCAGTTAAGCATCTGCCTTCAGCTCAGGTCATGATCTCGAGGTCCTGGGATTGAGCCCCATACCGGGCTCTGTACTCAGCAGGGGGTCTGCTTTTCCCTCTCCCTCTCTGGGGTCTCATTCTCTTTTTTCTCTCTCAAATAAAATAAATAAATAAATAATAAAAATAAATAAATAATTAAATGATTAAATAATTAAAAAAAAAAAAGACAACCCAGAATGAAATAAGAAGTATGAGGGTTGTGGTGAGGATGAGAGATCAGAATTTTATAACACTTGTCCAGGAAGACCTAACTGAAAAAGTAATTATTTTAGATCAAGTTTTCTAAAATCTGACTTTAATACAAAAAATGCATTCAGAAAATTTACCAGAAAGTTTTTTTTGGAACAATCCACATAAATGAGTAAAGAAAGCAATATTGGCAGGAGGAGGAATTAGATTGCAATGGAGTTGCAACAGAGAACTCAGCCATTCCTATGGGGAGCTCAAAAGCTGAGATGGTCCTTTGGATTTATATTGGAATGAAGCACAAAGACTGGACCAGTACACCTCCTTTAAGGACCATAACAGCCAGGACTTGGTGGGGCAGTATTTAAGGCATCCGTTTGATATTCACTGTGTTAAGTCTTAACCGTGTAAACCAAAAAAAGTGATAATGAGGATTTTGCCAACTACCATGTATATTTATTCCAATTATGCATTTAGGGAGTTGAGAAATGAGTACTGGCCAAGTCTATGAATCCAGTGGATCCACCGTAACCTCGATATGGTCCCGGATACCATTTATTACCCACTTCCCATATGTCTCCGTTCTAGCATGAGGGCCATATGCTATTGCTGGTCCCCAAGTATCAAAGTTAACACAGACCCATAAGGTATCTTTTATAAATCTTCACCCTATACATATATCATGGTGTTGAAGTTCTGTCATTCATGAGGATCTTTCAGTCATTGGATCGTGGCTTTAAGAAATAGCTCAGGTATAGAAATAGAACAAAAGTTCATAACACTTTTTTGAGAGTGACCGTTCTTATCCTTCTAATGATTGCCCTTCACTTTTCTGGTTGTTTAAATTAAGCAATACTCATATTGCCTACTCATTTATTTGGGCTTTAAGAACATTCTGTTCTGTGAACTTTTTTCGTAGATCTCTGCATATAAGGGACTCCTGGCTGCCACTCTGACTTTGACTCTCATTCCAATATTACACTTATTTTGTTCTCATAATTAAGTGCTGAAACCTGGTCTCTCTTATTTTGGGATCTTATTCTTATTGATTTGAGGAAGCCTAGGTCTGTAATTGAATTTTTTTTTTTTTAACCATTGCCTATAAAGAACTGTCTCAGTGATGCTGAAATTTTCTTCACTGGATATTTCTTATTATTTTAATACATGGAAAACTATTTGTTCATTTCCTAAAGTCTGATTGGTTTTCCAATCTAGGATGCCAACTTCTTTAAGCCTCTTGTTGCCCTTCTCTACTATTTTCCATAGGAGAATGCTATATCCAGTCTTCTAAGACCATCCTGTAAAACGTGTTAATACCATCTCCCAGGGTGTTGGCACCCTGAATCATAGGGATAAGCTCTCCTTTATCTAACTTTATGTCCCACCTTCCTTTGATCTAGCAACCTTAGAATTCAGTCATATATGTATATGATATATATGTATATGAATCTATTCTAGCTTCTGTACATGTTGGTTAATTTCTGTAGCTCTTTTGGTATGTGGCTCTTTCTTCTGGTGGCAGGTCCAGAGCTTCCCCCGGCCAGGTTATGTCATAAGTAGATTATAGTTATTTACCTGATCTCTAAGAGCAGTGGGATTAGATCTTCACCAGGTTAAATGTTATAAGACAAAGGCCTCTGTATTGTCTTCATGCAAGTGGATGTGTTAGCCCTAAAAAAGGAAGAGTATCCTACTTTTGTTAGTCGAGATGGTCCAAATCTAAGTATTCAACATTTTTTTGATGCATCAGACCAGGCACTCCTTTCCAATGAAGACTTTGATTTTGGTGTGGTGGTCTTGCCAAGGTTGAAAATTCAATTTCTTTGGAACTTTCCTACCCTTAAATTAAGTTCTACAGCTGATCATCAGTTTTTCCACCCTTACTTCTACTACAAAAGATGAGAGTCTCTTTTTATACAGCATGAGAGATCTGTTGGCTTTTGTATTTTGCATTTAATTGTTGATTAATCACTTTTGGCCCTTCATTGTCTTTATCTAGTGAATCCATAGTTCATCACTATAGTCCTTATAATTTCTGTTTTCCTTAACTCAAACACTAATATTTTGCTCACCTATGCATTGACTGTCACTGGTATGCCATTTCAGGTGAAAAGCTTTCAAAACTAAACTGCTACTGAAGCCAGGGGCTATCAGTGATACACCTACCATCAATCAAGGGGGTCTAATTGTTCAGCTGGCTAGAAGTTGAGGGTAAGGGGTGGATAATCTCTTTCCAGTGTCCATTTTAGAGTCTGCTTATTAGGTACACCCTTGTACCAACTCTCTCAGGTTAGGTTTCCTGAAACAGAATCTGAGACAGATTTACATGACACAGTGGGGTGGGGAATGCCCTTGGCAGATACGTCTTTATAGAATTAGAGTCAAAGCATGGCAGGAGCGAAGGCTGGACTACAATGCATTTACAAGGAGTCTTTAACTAGAATGAGTCTTCAAAGTCTGAGAAGGGAGAGGAAGCCTTACACTCCATCCCTCCGGTAGGAGTTAAAACCTTGGGAAAGACAGCTCCTTTTGGTCAAGCACAGTTCCTCAAGAGAGACTCAGCAGCCAGCACTCCTATCAGCTGAAAGAACAAGAATCACAGTCATGAAAGGAGTTCTGAGTGGTGTAGCAGAATGCTCACTTCAGCAGTATTTAGGCAAGGACATCAAAGAGATGAGGAATAAAAACAAAATTGTCTGGAGAAAGACAAATCTGAGCAAAAGGAATGGTAACACGAAAGCCATGAGGCAGACATTTTGCCTAGTGTGACTGAAGAATTGTGAGAGAACAAGAGTCGCGGGAGTAGAATGAGTACAGGGATGTGGAAGAGTAAAGCAGAGTTAGTAAGTGTGGGAGTGGGTGGTCCAGACTGTTGAGAGACTCTTAGGTTAACTCATGACTTTGACTTTTTCTCTGAGATATTGGAAAACATGGCAGGGTTAGCAGAATTCTGAATAGCATACTGAAAATTCATTAGGAAGATTTCACAATAATGAAAGTGAAAGGCAAAATGGTTTAGGCTAGATTATCACCATGGTAGCAAATGGCCAGATTTTTGGATACAGGTTACAGGTAGAACTGACATAGTATGAGAGGTTCAGCATTTCAGAGAAGCCTGAATAATTAAGAGTGTAGTTGCTATGTATTGAGATGGGAAAGACTGTGGGATAAATTTGGTGGAGAAAGATCAGAAGCTCAATTTTGAATATCATATATTTGGAATAATTATTAGCCAAACTAAGTGTTTAAGCAGGTCATTTGTACATGAGTCTATGGGTAAAAGAGTGGCTCAGATAAAATTCTAGCTAGAATATGATTTGGGAGTGATCAGCAAATGATGGAATTCAGAGCATTCAAAAGTAGACGATATAATCAAGGGAATATGTAAAGATAGAAAAGAAGTTCAGAGGTTATGTACAAGACTTTAAAGAATGCTGAGAAGTTGTTGCTAATATGAAAGGAGACGAGTCAGGAAAACATACTGTCCTCCTAGAAGCCAAGGAAAGGGAGAGTTCTTAAGTGAAGGCAATGGTTCACTCTGTCAAATGTTACTGATAAGAAAATATATTGAGAATTAATCATTGATTCTAATCAGATCTACCACTAGCACTTTCAAGGAAGAATATCATTCAAAATGCATATGCTAAACATCTAAATATTTATTATAAATCAAGCTAACAATTGGGGGGGAAAAAGGTATTCTTTACTCTTAAAAAAAAAAAGGAACTTCATAATGCTATGAAAAGACGTTCAAATTTAGCTTACTGAGGGCTTTTCAATACCAAAATATGAAAGAATGAGGATGCTGTCCCTCTTCTCTTCCACCATCAACTCTGTGCTCTGCCATGACATAATTCTTGCACAGGCAAGCTCAGGCCAAACTTCTTAACACCATACAAGCAGGTGCTTATTGGCAATTTCTCTGGACTAAGGATGAGTATACAGTTGGTGTGACCAACTCTTAAGGAGTCAGACTCAAGAAAGAGGCCCATGCAAATCCTGAAGTGGGCTTAAGTGATTTTAGCAGGAAATTAGGGGGTTGTGGTTTCCTGAAATATTTTCTAGAGGAAGAGCATCGGCTCTAAGTGGTCATGTCCTGGCCTCATGAACTCCTTGCTCTATGAAGAAAGCCCTGAAGGGCCAGAGCAGGGATTTCTAAGTTGTGGGGCTCAGAAAAGGGTCCCCTCTTAACTGAATATAGAGGTGGTACAGAATTTAGAAGAATTGACCTTGATAATAGTGGATTAAGAGTGAAAAAATGGGGAGAGAAACTAGAGACTGCAAAAACTAAACTCTTATTAGACCTGACATCATAGGGACAGAAGATTTATCTTCCCAAGGAACGAATGGCAATGTCCCTTATACATGTCCATTGTTTAAATTAAAAACTGTGAAAAGGCCTGAAGAACAGAAACTGGTTTTGGGGTTTTTTTTCTAGTTTTTAAGTTTTTAGTAATGAACAGTAGGATTTGAGAAGCCATTATCCTAAAAACTTGAAATGCTCAATAATTTCTGTTTATGGAAATTACATAATATCCACCCCTCACCTTTGACCATACATTCGCAGAAGAATTGTTGAATTGCAAGTTCACATAAGACCTACCCTACACCCTACAGCAAACTTACCACTAAGACCAAAGAACTGTAAGCCTGCTGAAGTTGTCCCATATAGAAGACCTCTACTTCCAGATATTTCTGGAAATATTTAACTTTGTGTTTCCATCTTGAAGGAAGACATCATAAAATAAAATACCTTATAAAAACAACAATAAAACAACTTTTAAGCCTCTACTAGTTGATCTCAATCCACCTTTCTCCTGAATTTTAGAATTCTCCTGAATTCTAAATTCAGAATTTAGAATTTATTCTAAATTCTAGTCAAAATTAATCACTATTTTTCATACCTTCTTTTTGTTAGCCTTTCATTCCTTTCTTCATTAACCTTGTGCTATTCTTGTTGCCTCAATGCCCTTTCTCATCTAAGAAATCTTAAATGCCCAGTTCAGTATCAGTGCATCTATTACTTTCAACTCTACCCAAATTTGAGCAGTTTATATATTGTCTGAAAATATAAAATTTTTCTGGGACCACTTTTACAGTAGTTGCTGAACTTAACTGCAACTCATTTAACATACTGATATATCTGGTTTATTATTTCTTGTTGTTTTGCAAGTTGCTCGGGGGCTTTCCAGGTATAATCTGAAGCTGGCCCCCCAGTATAGAGGGCAGAGAAAGACTGAAGAAAGAGGTCACTCCAGATTGGTAGGTGGCAGTTTTAAGAAGGAAAGGAACTTATATACGAGGCTTGTCCTGGGTGATGGTAAGATGAGTAATTTTCTGCACCTGCCCATGAAATCGTAAAAGTTTATATAGAGGACTTACTGGGTTCAGTCACATATTCCATGTGGATGGTCTCAATTGCACATCACTATCTCAAGGCTATGCCCTTGGAGCAACATCTGGGATCAGATAAGGCAAGTGGACCCCAGAATCCAAGGTCAGGGAAGAGGGTGAGGAATCACCAGTTGCTGGGTCCATCTCACGGGCCAACCAGCAGTCCCATCTTCTTGATAACCTCCCTCAACAATTACTCATACTAATTGATGAGCTGTAGGTTTTGGAGACAGAGAAATCTGAAAATACCACGTGTTACTTGTACTTTGTAGAAGATTCCGTTGCAGAGTTCTGACTGAAGGTGGGAATATTCTGTATTTGCACAGCCCAATATACTAGCCACTAGCTGCCTGTGACTACTGAGCACTTGAAGTGCGTGCAAATAAAAACTAAATTTAAAATTAGGTTCATTTTTTTTTAAATTTTGGGTTTAAATTTAAATAGGTACAAGTAGCTAAAAGCTTTCAGTTACTATGTATTTGGCCTTCATGGTACAGTGAGATTTCCTGTGTAACTGTCACCACAATCCATTCATCTCCCCACATGCAAACTCTTGAGGTAATGCTGCTCTGATTCATAACTCACCCAGCCATTGCAACACTGCACTGCACATGCCACCTTTGGCCTTCTTTCTATGACTCATGCTAACTAACTCTAATCTGAGTGTTTTCCCTTTTCCCCACACTACTCAAAACATGTGAAAGCCTAAAAACAGTCACAGAGCCATTACTCACCAGACACTAGCCCCTGATCCAGTATTTTCTTTCCTATTCGTGTGGTTCCTATTTTCTTTGTGCTGAGGGGTCAGAGAGACATTACTGGGTGCTTGATGGTAGCAGGAAGAAAAGGTCATCTGTTTCAGCGACTATACATATTTCTCTACCTTCGTTGTGCTAGCAAAAGAATGATTTCATGTCTCCATTGAATTATTTTTTTCCCTAGAAAGTCCTCAAATGATTTCTGTACCTTTTTAACAATTTTTATATCTCTACTGAAGTTTTGAACTGTGGTCATACCACAGGATATTCCTAAAGATTATAAAAAAAAAAAAAATGGATCGGTCAATAATAAGATACACAAGAAAAGAGAACTGTGGTACAAGAGTTTTATGGTTAATGTCCCAAGAATTGTAAGGGACACCTTGGTGGTTCAGTCAGTTAAGTGTCTGACTCTTGGTTTCGGCTCAAGTCGTGATCTCAGGTTGTAAGACTGAGCCCCGTGTTGGGCTCCATGCTTAGTGGGGAGTCTGTTCAAGATTATCTTCCTCTCCCTTGGCCCTTTCCCCAGCTCCCTCTGTCTCTTTCTCTCTAAAACAAAACAAAACAAAACAAAACCTTAAAAAAAAAAAAACCCCTACACACACATATGCATAAAATTCAAGGAATTCAGAGGAGAGACCTATTACTTTTGTATCGTTTACATATAAGGAATCCTGTATGAAGTTATGCTTTTATTTATTTTTTTTAAAGATTTTATTTATTTATTTGACAGACAGAGATTACAAGTAGGCAGAGAGGCAGGCAGAGAGAGAGGAAGGGAAGCAGGCTCCCTGCTGAGCGGAGAGCCTGATGTGAGGCTCGATCCCAGGACTCTGGAATCATGACCTGAGCTGAAGGCAGAGGCTTTAACCCACTGAGCCACCCAGGTGCCCCTGAAGTTACGCTTTTAGCTATGCTTTGAATTATAGGTAAAATTTCAAATAGATAAAATAAAAGGCATGCAGAGCACAGTATAGACGACCACAAAGACATGGAATTTGTAAGCACATAATTCTCTTGGTAGTTGTATCACCCTTTGCAAATTTCTTAGTATTTAAAAACTGATTTTTCTTCCCTTGTAAAGTGAGAGACTTACACCATTCTTTCTGTTTCTATTTTCTATTCATTCCTTTTCTATTTGAAGATTAGATAATAATGTCTGCAAAACTCCCCCCATGGTGCTCGGAGGATTGCAGGATTTCAGTATAGAGTAGCATTATGACTTTTCCAGATGCAGGAAGCTAAATGTCCTGAGAACCAGAGGCAGGAATTCCCACAGACTCGAGAGTTTAAGAGACACCGTGGTGAGTTACCATGAACAGATCAGTTTGGCTCAAGGATTCTGTGTATTTGGGAGCAATGTGAGACAATTTAGAAAAATAGATTGAAACAAGATTGTGAAAGGCATTTTATTCCAAGTTAAAGAGTTTGTCATCCAGATGGGAAAGAGCTGATGAATGTTCTTCAGTAACACAGTAGCCAAGTAGAAGTGGTGTTTTGAGAGTAGAAACTTATGTACCATACTTGGAAAAAAGAGAGATAGGAATAAAGCATCAAGTCAGGAGTCCAGTACGGTAGTTGAAACATTAAAAAATAGGGATTAGAATTATGATATCAAATGCAGAAAAGTGATATTTGTATCACTTAAAGGTGATACAAATAGAAGAAATCATGTCTTCAAAAAGGTAAATGATGCTTTATGAAACGGGGAACATGGAATGAAAACTTGGTGTAATGAAAGGAATTTTTTGGAGTCAAAGAATCTTGGGCTCAAAATCCAGCCTTCACTCTTTGCATGAATTTAATCACATACCCAGTCTCCGGGAGCCTCAGTTATCTCCTCCGTAAGATAAAACTAACATTACCCGTGAGTTTGCTGGGTAACTGTAATATGATGGGATGGTAATGCATTTTGTATCTTGAATTAGAATGGTGGTAGTGTAAATGAACAGGATTTGGAAAAAAAAAAAACATATTTGAAATGGGAAATAAGACTAAGATTTAATTTGACATAATGGAAGGATTTCCTTGAGGCAACATATAATAGGCATTTGAAAATTCATGACTCATACTCAAGAGAAACATCATTATTTTATTTTGAAAATGGAGGTTATTTTGGAAGAATGGGGTAGAAATCTTGGCCTGGAATGTCAGAATTGTGAGGTTCGTGAACATCGCTCCATCCCTGCGTACAGCTCATGATGAAATCTGCTGTAGGTAATAGACGTCTTAGCCTGTCACTCTTACCTTTCCCCTTCAGTCTCCACACTATGATTAAGTAAGTTTTTTTAAGCCTCATTTGAAAATCTCCATTGATTTTGGAGACATGGCATTCTCTCTCTGCTAATTAGCTCCAGTATCCCCATTTAGTCTCATACTTGACCATATTTCCGTAAGCTCTTTGCTGTTCAAGGCAAAATCTCCCAGGACTTTTCAGTCTTCAAAAACAAACTCTTCGCTTTCTCTCTGTTCCCTGAAGTTATTTCTATGTGAAATGTCATTATGAATTCCAAACATGTCCATGATACCAGGGTTATGCAACATTCATTTAAGAGTTGAAAATGTGGAGTATGTAAATTAGAAAATCTATTTTAGGGAAGTGCAGATCTAGCAGTCAGGGTAGCAGATTTGTATTGCGTTCTATGTTGATTCACACAATTTAGGTCAGATGCAAAAAAGTAAGAGTTAGATATTCCTTTCTCTTTTTTAGCTTTAAAAAATTAGGTAAACCCAAACATTTTCCACTGATGGTGATAATGGATCATTGGTAGAATGCAAAAAAGGCTTTATTATCCACCAGATGTTTACCTGGAATGAAGAGTGGACATTACTAAATAATCATTCCCTTAGTTTTATTTGACCCAAGACCAACCCCTTTAAAGAGAGTTACCCTGATAGCAAATGAGTGACATTATTATTTATACCACCCTACCTCCTTTTGAGAGTTTTTCTTTTCCTATCTCTTGGTATATTCTTCATTAAAAGCTCAGAGACCCACAAAACTTCCCATTTTCTAAATGACACACTTTTCAAACGTGCCCACAAAACAGAACCTCTTAATTCAGACCTGCTCTACTCTCTAAAGATCACACTATGAAAGCTGTTTTAATAAACAGTATAGGGAAATGGAAAGTCAAGCAGATCTCACTGAGTTTAAGTAATCTCTAAAATGATAATAAGATTTGTCTATTGTCACAAATGAACTAGCACAGGAGAGAATATTAAAGCAATGACTGGCTTATGGCAGTTTTTTTAAAAGAAGTATATTCTTCCTGATCCAATGCCAAAAAGATGTTCTGATAGGACTCACCTAAGTAACCACTGATGATTATATCTCCAGCACAATTCTTTGTCCTGTGGGTGGCCTAACGGTCATGTTTACTAGGATTTTGCGTAGATATCCTGTTGTGGATCCTGTGCCTAGTCACCCACACCCTTACTCCGGGTTGAAGGTTACTCCCCTTCAAATGCTAGAATGTTGTTGCCTGATGATAGCTGTGGGATTGTTCGTTTTCTCCAAAGAAATTTCCCGCAGCCAAAAATATCTACTTCGCCCAAGGTCATACATCCCAAAGGGGGGTAGTCTGCACCCAGTGACTGGGATTTCCAGTCAAGACAAATCTGAAGAACCATCCCAGTTTCAGAGCTCCCCGTGGGCTTTGCGGAAACATTATTACTGCACGGCATCCTACCTTTTCCTTCTAATTCTTAATACTTTTACTTCCCTCATAGATGTTAATCCTGGGAGCATTCCCTAATAAACTTCTTTTACAAAGGTCTTGTTTCAGAGTTGGCTTTCTGGGGAACCACACCAAACAGCGTGCTCCAAGCCAAAACAGGCTGCCACCGGTAACAACAGCACAACTAGCAAACCTGTCATTTACATGGCGTTTTGTGTGCTGAAAGTTTTGAATCAATCAACCAAGGTATTTTTGCCACTTAATCTCACTTTATTTCCACATCCAAAAAAGAGTCTACTCATTTTTAACAGACTTTATTTTTTTAATAATCTAAGACTTACAGCAAAATAGAGCAGAAAACACAGAGATTCCTTATATATCTCTGTCCCTATATGTATAGCCTCCCCCATTACTACTATCCCCACCAAAATGGTACATTTGTTACAATTAATGAACCTACATTGACACATCATTATCACCCAGAGTCCATAACTTTAAGTTAGGGTTCACTCTTGGTATTGTACATCCTTTGTGTTTGGACAAATAGATAATGGCATGTATCGATCATTATAGTATACAGAGTAGTTTCACTGCCCTCAAAACCCTTTGTGCTCTATTTATACATATCCCCTTTTCCATTAATCCTCGACAAGTGCTGTTTTTTGTTGTTGTTGTTTTTGTTTTTGTTTTGTTTTACCATCTGCATAGTTTTGCCTTTTCCAGAATGGCATGTAGTTGGAATCATAAAGTATGTAGCCTTTACCGATTGCTGTCTTTCACTTAGCAGTATGTATTTAAGTTTTCTCCATGTCTGTGGCTTGACAGTTCATTTCTTTTTAGCAATGAATAATATTCCATTGTGTGGATGTATCACAGTATATTTTTTTCATCACCCACTGGGCAATATCTTGGTTGCTTCCAAGTTTTGGCTGTTACAAATAAAACTTCTATACATCCACATATAGATTTTTGTATGGACGTAAGTTTTGAACTCTTTTGTATAAATACCAAGAGGCACAATTGCTGGATTAAATGGTAAAAATATGTTTTCTTTTGTAGGAAACCACCAAAATGTCTTCCAAAATGGCTGTACAATTTCATTCCTACCATCAATGGATGACATCATTGTCAGTATTCTGGATTTTGATCATTTTCATAAATGAAAATGGTCACTATCTCTTTTTTTTTTTTAATTTTCACATCTCTGGTGACATACGGTGTGGAATATCTTTTCATATGCTTATTTGCCATCTAAATATCTATTTCTGTGTCTTTTAAGGAATTGGTCTAGGTTATCAGATTCAATGAAGCTATCAAATTTGTGGGCATACAGCTGTTCCCTCTAACGTAAATGGGTAATGATACCTTTTCTTTCATTTCTAACATTAGTGATTTGTCCACTCTCTTTTTTCTGTTAGTCTGTATAGAGGCTTATTGATTTTATTGATCTTTTTAAAGAACCAGCTTTTGGTTTTATTTATTTTTCTCTATTGATTTTCTGTTTGAAAAGTTCATCAATTTCTGTTATAATATTATTTATTTTATTCTTTCTTTTATTCACTTTGCATTTTTTCCTAGTTTCCTAAGATGGGAACTTAGATGATTAATTTTAGATCCTTAGTCTTTTGTAATACATGCATTTAATGTTATAAATCATCTTCTAAATATGATTTCACTTCACCCCACAAATTTTGATAAGTTGTGTGTTCATTTTCATTTAGTTCAAATATCTTAATATTTCTCTTAAGATTTCTTCTTTGACTTATGTGTTATTTAAAAGTGTGCTGTTTGATTCTTTCCAAGTATTTGGTAGAATTTCTACCTTTTCGTAATTGATTTCTAGTTTAATTGCATTGTGTGATTCTACCCTTTTAAATTTGGTGAGATGTGCTTCATGATACAGACTGTGATCCATCTTGATGACTATTCCATGCAAGCATGAGGAGATTGTATATTCTGCTGTTGTTGCATAAAGCAGTCTATAGATGCCTGTTGTATCTGGTTGACTTACGGTATTGTTTTTTCAGCTGTGTTCTTACTAGTTTTCTGCCTGCTGGATCTGTCCATTTCTGATAAAGGGTGTTGAAGTCTCTAACTGTGCTAGTGGATTCATCCCTTTGTCTTTGCAGTTCTACTTTTATCTTGTTTTGTTGTTATGTACATATACCTTAAGGATCATTCTGGAGAATTGATACCCTTATGTGTCAAATATGTGACAATTACGTGATACATTGATGTGTCAATATGTAACACCTACTTTATTTTCATTTCTCCTTCAGTTTTGAAGAATGATTTTTTAGAGTACAGAAGTTTAGGGCTTTTTTTCTCAACACTTTAAAATATTTTCATTCCTCTCTTTTCTTACTTAAATTGTTCTGAGAAATTGGTTATAATTCTTATCTTTGTTTCTGTATAGGGAAAGTATTTCCTCCTCCCTCCACTGACTTTTTCAGTATCTATGTTTAATCTTTGATTTTCTGTAGTTAGGATATAATAAGTCCAGGCATATTTTTGGTTTCTGTTTGTTTGTTAGTTTTGTCATTTGTCCTTCCTGATGTTCCCTGAAATTTCTGCATTTGTTGTTTGGTGTCAGCATTAATTTGGGGAAATTATCAGTCATTATTTTTTCATGTATTTCTGCTGTTCCTTTCTTTTTTCTCCTGGTATTCCCATATTTTATACTTTTTGTACTTGTCCCACAGTTCTTTAATATTCTATTCTGCTTTTATTCATTCTTTTTTCTCTTTGCTTTTCAATTTTGGAGTTTTCTACCAAGATATCTTCAAGCTTAGAAATTTTCTCCTCACTCACTTGCTCATTCATTCAGGCTGCCTGCTTGAGAGCTTGCTTGATTTGGTATTCAGTTCAACAAGCAGCAGGTTGTCTTACTACAGTGTGTAGGGCTCTTCATGATCCAGCTCTTCCTTCACTCCCCAGTCACATTTTCTTGCCATCACACCACACCCCTATTGTAATCATATTAAGTTATTTATAGTCATGATATTCTTTCTTTAAACTCTAGATATTTTGCACAAACTGCTCCTTCTGTCTTGGCTTATCTTGCTAGTATTATTCACTAATACATAAAGTTGCATAGTTGTTAATTTCTTAAGTTAGGTTCCAAAATAACTAGAGAGGATTCTTGTATTATTTACTATCCTAATCTCTGATCTTGACATAATGCCTGACATGGTATATATTCAAATTAAAAAAACAAGTGATTTCTGTGTTGAAATGTTGTTGTTGTTGATTGGCTTATTTGATATAATCAAATTGTTTTGAAGTGGCTGGGCATAGTTCTAAGCTATGGACATTTTGGGGGAAAGGTTTTTTTCTGTTTAATCAATTGATATAATTTTAGGGCTCTGCATCAATCAAAATAGAATAAGAAGTAATGCATTAACAAATAATGCCAAAATCTCAGGAACTTGAAACAATGATTTCATATAGTCATTACATAGAGACAACAATTGATGCAACAAAAAAAACAGAATTCTGAGAACAGAGTACTGGGGAATGTTTCACAAGTAAAATAAAAAAGAAACTTTTTCTGTATTCTAGTATAACTACATGAAGATAATTATTTCTATATTTTCTACTGTATATTAAATGCATTTATGTGCACCTATATGAATTTATAAACTCATACATATAAAGTTCATAATTGAATGCTGAAGAATATTTAGATATTTAAGCCATTGTTACTAATTACATTTTCTAGAAGGTGAGACATTTGTATTCTGAGTTATAGGCCTATTTTATCTAAAAGAATGATTATTTAATTTTTTTCCTAATAATATTCCAGGACAAACATACATGAAGTATATTTTCTTTTTAGGTATATGAATTAGCAAGAATGAAAAATTTTCTCACAGAAGACCTTAGTGATAGTTTGCAAATTGTTTGCATGTTACCATATTTTTTCCAGGTTTTATGTTTTACATTAGTTCTAATCAAATTCCAAGACCTTGTTACTTTTATTTTCTTTAATATTTGGTTATAGCAGTTATTCCTGTTATTTAGAGAACTGTTTTCTAACTGGTGTGCTAGCATTCTCAAGCTTATTTCCCAGAAGGGGAGAGAATGTCTTATTTCAGGAATTTTATTCCTGAAATAAAAGAAAGCATATATTACTTCCAACTCTTGCTCAATTTCTTCTAGCATATTGCTTCTTTCTATAGGCAATATTCTCAAGAAAGAATCTACTCTGCTTATAATTAGAGTAAGTGGATCGATAAGCATACCATATCTTTTGAGTGGTTCCACATTTCTCCACCACCCAGTTCCAGCGTCTCACATTCCCACATTGGCCAGGCTTTTTAAGAAAAACTATTTTGGCATGTTTATAATGTTAACTCACCCAAATATTTTTTATCTGTTTTCTCTATGTTGTTGCTCTGTTTTCACATTTTATTTCTCAGAATATTAAAAAGCAGTGTTAGGGGCACCTGTGTGGCTCAGTAAGTTAACCCTCTGCCTTCGGCTCAGGTCATGATCTTAGGGTCTGGGATCGAGCCCCGCATCAGGCTCTCTGCTCAGCAGGGAGACTGCTTCCTCCTCTCTCTCTCTCTCTCCGCCTGCCTCTCCGCCTACTTGTGATCTCTCTCTCGTCAAATAAATAAATAAAATCTTAAAAAAAAAAGCAATGTTAAATTGTTGAGTTATTTTATAACCATAAATGAAAAGGAAAGGAAGAGAGAGGCTTTAGTCATAGGCCAGAAACTATTAGCATAGCTCACATCACTCATTCTCTTGTTCCATAAGAATTATTGACCAAGGGAAGATTAGAAAGGGTCAGGGAAAGCTATCCCTCTTCCATGCCTTAGGAATACATTTTTTCTTCTGTGAAGGAGGATATGTATTATATATTAGTATATATTAATTATCTAAGTTGAAAGGTAAATAATAGTGGAAGGCACACAGTTCCATTATAACTATTTCCCACTCATTTTGCATAGGTAAGATTATGTCTTCTGAATTGGACTGAGAACTTTCTGGGTAGAATGATTTCATTTTTTTTCCTTTTCATTTCCATAGTACCTGGCATAGCAAGGCCTTCAATAAATCCTGCTAGAGTAATGAATGAATAAATAAATTGATGGATATACCTTAAAATGTTACTCAATTATTAAAGAGTTTTCTGGAATAAAAACCTAGAAAATCTATTCTTCTGAGTAGTTTTTTTTTTTTTTAAGATTTTGATTATTTAATTGACTCAGAGAGAGCACACAAGCAGGGAAAGCAGCAGAGGGAGAGGAAGAAGCGGACTCCCCACAGAGCAGGGACCCCCCCGCCACCATGTGGGGCTTGATCCCAGGACCCTGGGATCATGACATAAGCTGAAGGCAGACATTTAACCTATTGAGCCACGCAGACACCCCTCTTCTGAGTAGTTTTAAAGCAGATTTAAAAATTGATTTAAATTTTTAAATTAGATTAATTTTAAGTTTAAATTTAAAATTTAAAATTCCCAACAGGTACTTCAGAATACTCAGGTGAAATTCATAAGATTGTTGTGAAAAATAAAGTGGGTCAGACATCCCTCTGTGAAAGATATAAGGTGCTCAGTAAACAAGTTACTTTTTTCAAAAAGTCTTTTCTAAGGTCCTTTTAACAAGTGAGCCAGAATATACCAACCAGAGAGGACACATAATCTGGGGACCAACTCCGTCAAGCAAACCCCATCCATATCTCCCCTAGTAGTGATTGGGGCACCACATATCTCCTTGGGGGAGATTAACTGCAGCGTTTATAGAAAGCTGGTTTGGTAGTGAGTTACTCTGGGGCTTCTTTTTTGAAGGGGCATGATAGGAGCCTCACAATCCCGTGTCCTCTCCTCTGAATGCACTTGGATCTGCTGTGTTACTTAATTCATGCCTAGTCCTCTGTCTCTTCTTTCACATGACTGCATCTAGTCTTAGTTGTACTGGGTCCATCAGCTTTGGGGGTCTTAAACATGGATATAATTATCTTTGTGGATATATGCAAAAGATATTTATAAACACGTGCTTTAGCCTTTCTTTGGCAGAATAAAAAAAAATTTTCAATGCAAACTTACATGAAGACTTAAAAACCTTACTGTGTAGACTAGTTATCAGGCCTATCTGAGAGAAATGCAAAGGAATCACATGAAAGAGAATATGAAATTTGAATTTAGTAAATCAAAGGAATGCAATGCCTTATGCCAATTTACCTTCAATCACTCATGCTCTCATTATTACTCAAGTTGTCACTGACAGATGAGAATTAAAACATTTTTATTTTTGCTATCATTTGTATGCAGTGTTGTTCTGTAACATGTAAATAGTTTTAAAAGTTTGGTACAGATGGGGCGCCTGGGTGGCTCAGTTGTTGGGCGCCTGCCTTCGGTTCAGGTCATGAGCCCAGGATCCCTGGGATCGAGCCCCACATCGGGCTCCCTGCTCAGCAGAAGGCTTGCTTTCCCTCTCCTAGTCCCCCTGCTTGTGTACCCTCTCTCACTGTGTCTCTCTCTGTCAAATAAATAAATAAAATCTTTAATTAAAAAAAAAAGTTTGGTACAGAAATCCGACTATAAAGTAGCTCACTTACTTCCTTTAATGTATACCTTGAGGTAAACTTACTTGTGTTTTATTCTCGGAGAGGCAGTGTGAATGCAGAGGAGGATACTGGGGCGTCACTGGACTAATAAGAGTCTCTGATTATTTTTTCCTTGACTTCATCTGCTATTTGCCTATAGCCTGACTTCTTCAGGGCTTTCTTCCTATTAACTCATCTTGACAACCAGCCAAAAGGAATTTCAAGGCAAATAGTAAAAGGGCACATTCAGCTTTTTCTTCACTCCTGATCACAAAGCTATTGTTGATTTCTTTTAGTTAAAAATCTCATCTAGAAAAAGTTATGGAGTAGAAAATTTGGGGCTTTCACGTTTTGAACTTTTGGAAACTCGTTATATCATCCTGAGGCTCTAATCTTTATTAGAGTACCTCCTTCTCCCTCACCTCCACCTCCCTGCCCCTCCAGACCCCAGTAGTTTTACTGCTTTACCCTCAATTTCCTGGAGGTTTATTCCCAACTGTGGAAGTTGGGAACTGGGAGATCCTACTGAGGATATGTTTATGGATCTTTTAAAATTTTGTCTCCCCTAGGGTCCTTGAAGCATTTTCTGACTACTTCACTACATGTCCACTTAAATGAGAGAATAAGCAAATGAATAATTAACAGTTTTTATTAAACTTTCCTACTTTGCCCTTCTTATTCTCTGAAGTTATTTTAAGACAACAGTCAATATACTTAACTTCTTCATTATATTTTGAATTTTTAAAAATTCTTAACAATCTTGTGGTTTATAACATACTACTACTTGTTATTTTAAATGCTTCAAATGTAATATTAAACTTTAAAAAACCAGGGTGCCCTTATAAATATTTGAAACTAGCATTGTTTTCTTTTTCTGTATTCTCTCCTTCCCTTTGTACTGCAGAAAAAGAGAAAGCACAGAGAAAGCACAGTTTTTTCTTATCAAAGAGGCATTTATCAGAGGGAATAGAGTCTGCCTTCCTGGGGTTCTTTATCCTTTCCTATAAGGCTTTCTCGAAGTAATGCTCACAACCTGTTAGCCTTAAGGGCAGTTGGGCAATGCTTTATTTCACCTGTTGCCTCATACCTGTTCAATAGCTCGATAGATAATAAGAAATAAAAAGTGAAAACTTACCTGTTGGGAATGCTAATAAAAAGAAAGTGAAAAGGAAGCAATAAACAAAATAGAAGTCTTACTATGAATAGAATGAGCAAAATGCAAATAGAATATTATGAGGTAAGATATTAATAACTTAATTGACATAAAAATCTCAGAAAAGCTTGCAAGTTTATGAAATCTGGGGAACATGGAAGCTTGGAATTTTATGGCTAGATAATATGAGAGATCATATAATAAAAAGGTTTTATGTCATGGAATAGAGACCTGGGTTGGGTTTTGGTTTTTTTTTGTTTGTTTTTGTTTTTGTTTTTCATAATTCAGCCAGTTCAGAGCTAAGACAGAAGTAGAATCCAAGTTTTCCTATGTTAAGCCTGGTTCTAAGGTGACTTTTATTTTTTAATTCTTTTGTAAGATTTTATTTATTTGAGAGAGAGATACAGAGAGCAAGCAAAGTGGGGGGCAGAGTGAGAGGGGGAAGCATACTTCCCATCTAGCAGGAAGCCTGATGTGAGGCTGGATCCTAGGACCCCGGGATCATGACCTGAGCCAAAGACTGCTGCTCGCTTAGCCTACAGAGCCACTCAGGCGCCCCTCTAGGGTGACTTTTATAAGGTTCATAGTATAAGCTCTCTGAGAACAAGGATTTGTGCCTTCTTCACTGTGGTGTCCCTGTGTTTAAAACAATGTCTGACCATATTAGGTACTTAACTATTTTAGAGACACGTGAATATGCACTGAATACATTGATTCGTTAAGACTTCATTTCTGAAGGGTTTGTAACAAAGCTCCTATGTAAAATAATAAGGTCCAAGATATAAAAGCCACAAAATATTTGATCTTATTTTCTCTATATACTGAGGAATTTTTAGTAACTATATTAAATTATATGTAACTACTGATAGTTCATCATTTTTGACCTATAAAAATGGCAACATCATGGTTCAATTGAAAAATTACTGACATAAATTCAATAATGTATAATTGTAAGAATATGAAAAAAATAATAATGCTGCGTAATGTTGGAAAAATAACATATCAGCTCTGCTAGTGGTCTCTGCAAATTGCAAAAAGGTTAGTTTTTCTGATCAGGCTGGGTGATTGAACATAAGAATCATCCTGGAAGCGTTTTAAAATGTCCATTTCTGAATCTCTACCATTGGGATTCTGGACCAGAAAAATCAAATCTAAACTCCCCAGCATTCCAAGGCCTTTGTACCAGGTTGTAGCTTTGGTGTGACACTATCACCATCTCTTCACCAGTCTCATTCTATCCCTTCACCCCCAGTCACACACTATAGATCCTTAAATCTCCTTGTCTTTGTTATCTCTATCTTTATCTCAAATGCTGCATCACTGTCAAATTAAGTCATTTCTAAAAGGTGTCTTTACAGATTTATCTATTATCCTTTCCCCCTAGTAGGGAGAAAAGTTTCCCAGCGACAAGCCCATTCACCAACATTTTCCAAGTTCCTGGTAAATTTCTCTGGTAAATTGGATAGAATTAACAAATATCTGTGATATCCATAATTGGAATGATACATGCCTACTTTGCTATAGTAAGAAGCATAATGACATAAATATGAAATAGAAATGCAGATTTCATGCAATAGGACTGCTGAGGGCGGGTTTATTAACTCTGCTTGGGTAGAGGGTGGCTATTAGGAAACGCTGCATTGAATTGGTGCCAAGTCAAGGTCTAGCTCATAATCAAAGCCTAGGGATTTTCTCTATAGGCAAGGACTGACAGATTCTGATTTTTAGTTCTCTCACTCACTCACTCTCTTCTGCTGTCATTCTTTCTCTCAAAATGGCACATTTCATAAATATGGATTTTTTAAATTAATTTCTCAACTGTTATTATCTACCCCTTATTATAGCTTGAGAGCTCAACTTTATCTTAATTGGTAGTTAGTTTATGTGTTTGTTTAATATAACCAGTTTATTACATTTTGAGAATTTTTCTCCTTTTAAAGTGAATTCCTGATGGGCTCTCTCTAATTATCTTGGTTTTTGTGCACAGTGTTAAGGGAGTTGACTTTTAGAAGCATTCTAGGATCTGTGACCTATGATTTACAACGTTTACTTAATAACACAAAAGAAAACAAACAAAAGAACACTTTTTAACATCCCCAGAGACTTTTCCCATTAATGTCTAATTTTAGATTGTGTCAGTTCCCGCTATTGGCAGTCTTTGGAGCTGCCAGTTCCCATAATGCTTTCAAATTTACATGAGAAAGCAGAGAGAACATATGGGACCAAAGTTCTGTTTTTCATATTCTCCATTTTAACCTTTCCCTTTAAAATTTAATCAGCATGAGAGGAAATAA
Source organism: Enhydra lutris kenyoni (assembly GCF_002288905.1). Classification (NCBI taxonomy): domain Eukaryota; kingdom Metazoa; phylum Chordata; class Mammalia; order Carnivora; family Mustelidae; genus Enhydra; species Enhydra lutris. The sequence goes on from NW_019154124.1 coordinate 9,595,777, forward strand.
ACACTCTTCGCCTCCATTGTACAAAGGGAGTGACATCCTCTTCCATTTCCCCAGTGATAGGTTCCAGATGGCTGCCTTAGATGTACATTTTTGATCAGGTTGACTCCTAAGAGTAACTTGGCTAGTATTTTTGCCAAATGGAGTCCAACTGTTTCTTAGATGGTGCCAAAAGGCTAAATACTAGTCCAGAACTATTCACAGGACTTAACAGTTCAAATCTGTAATAAGATAACATGTGTCAAACAACTAGTTTACATTTCATCCGAGATAGAACCCAGAAAGGAAAAATAATTAAGAGGAGAAGTCTTAGGACTCATGGAGCATTATGTGGCTGTCAAAAAACTGGGATTCGTACTACAGAATGTCTTTTGAACAATTAACATGTAAAATTTAAAAGGGAAATTAACAGAATTATTAAAACCTCACTGCTTTTTCTTAGCTATTTCTTCTGCTTCCTTGGTGAGGGGTGGAGGTGATGGGCAGCAGAAAGAAATACTGTAAAAATCTATAGATACTAAACATGTTACACATTTTTGTTTTTTATAAAAAGAAACCCCAAATTCATTAAATATTAATTGCTTCATCTTGGGTGTATGTGAAGTGGAATTGCCCAGCTAGATATTTATTCCCTATAGTGTTCATACTTAATAGTACTAGATTTTATTGACATCGGACTCAAAAATCAAAATTCTCATTCTTAAACTTTAGAGGGGAAACATTTTAAATCTAAGAGAAGTAAGTTTTGCTTTTCAGTAATTATGCTATTTTGATAAATAATTGAGTCTTTTTTTTTTAAAGAAACACTTGACAAATTTTATCAACTTCTAGTTCTGTAACAATCATCAGATAAATATGATTAGAGTTTCCTTAATTATTTGTTGATATATTTCCTTTCTAAATATTTTTGTTACAGGTTCTTTTTCTAAATAGTTTAGCAATTAGATCATTTCATCATTAAAAAAACATTTTCTAACGTATGAGATAGATGAACAATATTTTAAGTAGCAATGATTCTTGTTAACTGAGTTCCATTTGTGTATGAGAGACTGGCAAGATCTTTGCACACACTATCTGTAAAATATTAGAATTTTCTTCTGTATAAAAGGGCATAATAATAGTATTTACCTCTTTGTGGTGCTGTGCAGAATAAGGAGTAGTTGAATAAAAAAGCACTAAGAACAGTGCTGGCCACAGAGGCACCTGGGTGGCTCAGTGGGTTAAGCATTCAATTCTTGGTTTTGGCTCAGGTCATGATTTCAAGGTCATGATCTCAGGGTCATGAGGTGAAACCCCACATGAGGCTCTGCCTCAGCATAGAGTCCTCCCTCTCCTTCCCTCTCCTCCCTACTCCCACTCCCACACAGAAGCACATGCATGCTCTCACTTGCTCACTCTAAAATAAATAAATAAACAAATAAAACTTACCAAAAAAAAAAAGAACAGTGCTGACCACATAGTAACCCTGCATGCATTAGGTATTACATAATATAATACCTGATATATTAATAGAATTGTCCCATGAGGTTAATATTTAAATGTCAAGAAAATTAACCTTAGGAGTTTAAGCCACTGGCCCAATTTCACAAAGTAGAGAAGTCCCAATCTCGACTCCAAAGCACAGGTTTGTAAATTGCCTCTCCTGTTTCTCTGGTATGCCCCACCCCCATAGGATTCCCCAGTATATACAAGGTAAATATCAGGGAGACTGCACCGCAGCACACGTGCTCGGTTATGGAGATGCCTATCTTGCTTCCAGAGAAGCACCTCCCTGAATTGTGCATGTAGGATTTTCTTACCATTTTGTATTTATGAGATGCTACTCTTTCTTCAAGTCCTATTTTTATTTTTATTTTATTTTTTTGCTTTCTGGCTCTCCTGCTCATTCTGTCTCCTACTCCATCTTTGTCTGCAAGCTAAGAGGAGGAAGATTATTCTATCCTATCTCAGGAAGGTTATCCTATCCCATCTCTCACAGCAAAAACCAAAAGTTTCTCTCCCATAACATCTCGGTCATCAGTAGGCATGGTGCTACATTTGCCTCAATTACCCAAAAACCTTCCTTAATTTGAGTTTGAAATTTTTAAGGGTGGTTAGGAATACTTCAAATGACTCTCAAAAGATTAAGATAGGATCCCTTGAGCGGCCACGTGAATTTACATTGGAGAAATGAAATACTGATGCATTTTTGGTAAATACCGTCTTCAGACTCAACCTGTGTGACTGCCATGAGGAGGAAGGGTTATCCTTCCATGCAACAACTGACAGAAAAGTGTTGTATTTCATTTGCTGTGTCACATGATCTTTGTAAAAATATAACCAGACAGAAAGAAATAAATGTTTTAGGCCAGAATCCACAAAGCAGGGAAAAAATTCAGGGGGAGTGGTGACTACTTGGAGAATTAATTTTCATCTTTGATGGTAGATATACTTACTTATCTAGGTGGAGAGACCCTTCTGTCTCTTTAATTAACAACTTATAAACATGTAATTACTGGGATAAAAATCAAGAGGAAAATCATTTTGATACTTCCTGCCTTTCAATCAGGAATATAGGCAGACCTTCCGTTACTCTTCCTGTTCTCTCAGCATTAGCCTTCATTCTAATGACCCAAAGATAACCTTTCCTGATAATAAAATTTTCCAGCAAGAATTATAATTTCTCCTACTGAGTTGCTGTGGAAATAGGGGCTATTTATACTGCTGTCTCTAAAGATATTACTCTTACAATGGTTACATTGAATAATTTCATGCTTTCAATGTGCTAAATAATCTATTGGGACATAGAACTTATAATTTCTAAGAAATCCAGAAATTCACACTGCTCCATAATCTTTTTTTCTTGCATTGAGCCCCAAATTCCTGAGTGAATTGATCAGGTAGCTAACACAGCATATCTAACTTGGGAATTTCTGAAGGAGTCAAAACTATTTGTTGAGAATGACTAAATATTTAGTGTAAAGTAAGACATTTGTAGAACGAACTTAGGAATACCTTTTTATGCACACTGAAAAACTGTAGAAGGTTCTAACTCACCTTCCAGTTTACTCATCTCTCACTGATAACTTATCAATGAGACCAAATATATTCTTATGTATTTAGAAAATTAAGTCATTTTTCAATGCATCTTTGTGTCTTCTTTCTAACAATTTCTACAACTTTGCTCAACTTAAAAATTTTATGACATTCAATTCTCCTCTATGACTCAGAATCTTATGACATGCACATGTTTGAATATGTGGTATGTATGATTATGGAGTTTGTGGGTAAAATGGTGCTGATTTCACTTGGCAGAAAACTCCAGATTCAAGTCTCAATAGATGCTTTTGAGATGTCAAAAATGATCTGGCAGGGAATGGTGCTAATGGCTAGAATTTCTTTGGTCATCTAGAAAGTTGTCGATAATTTGTGGGAAAATTTTAATTTTCTTTTGCATAATTTGCACTGCCTTTTTACTTTGAAAAATATTTTTTATAGTATTTTATTTTTGCTTTTGCTGTTGTCTATGTTTTATTTTTCTTCAGTAAGTCTTTATGAAGCTAATTCTACTCACAGATAATGTGTGCTAGATAGGTATCTCTCTTTTTAATTCAATTAGGTATGCCAGATATTAGGTGTTATGAACTGATGGTTGTGTTCTCCCAAAATTCATATATTGGAAACTTAATTTCCAACATGATGGTATTTGGAGATGACACCTGGAGGAGGTAATTAGATTCAGATGAAGTCACAAGGACTTCATCTTCATCCTAATCTAGGATGGGATTAGTGCACCTAAAAGATGCAGAGACCGGAGCTTGCTGTCTGTGAGAAGGGAACGGTCTATAAACCAAGAACTTGGGCCTTACCAAGAACTTGACCATGCTGATATCCTGCTATCAGACAGAACCTCCAGAACTGTGAGAAATCAATGTTTGTTGTTTCACAACCTAACTAGCTCCTAACATTTTTGTTACAGCATTCTGAACTGACGCTGATACTGGGATTTACTGTCTGAGTGACCTTTTTTGAGTTGTTTATATCCTATACATAGATGAGTAAGGCATGCACTAAGCCCCCATGGAGCTTGTAATCTAGTAGCAGAGGTTGCATATATTCACCACTTGGCTACAGTAAAGCTGAAAATTAAGAGGTCGTATGAGAGCCACAACCCATTAGCCATGTTAAAAAAGAAAGAAAGAAAGAAAGCATATTTCCATCTTGGAGGGTTCTTTCATTCTTCAGGAACACATTGAAATTCTTTAAAAAAAATTTTAATGTTTATAATGAAAATTTCAAAAATAGAGAAACCAGAAAGGACAGTACAGTGAAACCCATGTGCCCAATCCTTCATCTTCAACTGTTGTAAGCATTTTTCCATATTTGCTTTAAAAATTTAGAAATTAATAGTGGAAAAACCAGACTGTGCATTTTAGTTAAACTTTCTAAGGTAAGGCAGTAGGATAAAGTCATTCAGAGGTTGCTTAGAGATAAGACAAGAGGATACGGGACAAGAAGGAAACCAAGGTTATCATAGAGCTGATATTTGGATTATGGGAACACCAAGCTCAAGGACATGTTTATGTAAAGCATGGTGGGGACCGAAGGGATTGAACTTTTTGCATCAAGCGTTACGCTGCATGCTTTCATCTGTATTGTATATTTCATACAAGACATCCTTTTTTTTTTTCTATAGGTATCAGAAATCTCTTTAGATTTGTTATTTGGAAATTCTAGCATGTTAAGTTGAACAGCTTTCAGGGAAAAAAGAATGAAATCATGGAAGTTGGTTTAGGAGGTGAGGTTTGATAACCATGTGAGTGCTATTAAAGCTGAGCACAGGGCATGGTGAAGGAAAAGAAGTTGCAGTCACATTTTTGGGTGAACTTTCAAGGAAGTGGCAACTGGGTTGGTAATGGATCGTGAAGGGGGAAGGGAAGAGGCAAGATGAAGAGACTGGTAAGCTAGTATTTACTGAATACTCACTCTGTAAATTTTGGAGATTAGTATTTTAGTTAAATTATTGCATATAATGCTTGTTAATTTCAAGGTCAAAGGCCATTGGTTTTCCTGTTTGTAAAAATAGGAAGTTGAGGCAAAGAGGAGTTAGAACATTTATATTAATAAACAGAAATTCCAAGCAGAAGGCTCTTGCAAGTTCAGTCCTGTTGGATGTTATAATCCCTCATTTGTCTACCTTATCTCCCTAAAAATGCATTTAACAGTAAAAGATCGTGAGTCTTAGTGAAAGAACAAAGGATAGTACTACTAATAATGATAAGAGGGAAAACTAGCCATGGGGAATAATAATGACTTTGGTTTGTGCACTGTAGCAGAAAACTCTGGTTGTCATATCCATTCTCCTTTTCTTCCATGATGAATTACCTTCCAATTTTTAACTGGTACCCAGCTGTTTAGAATGAAGAATACATTTTCCAGTTTCTCTTACAAACAGGTGCTGACTTGTGACCAAAGTCTGGCCAGTAGAAAGTAGGTGAAATGTTAAGTTCAGTGTCCGGGGAATGTCCGGAAAATTAAGGAACAAAGTTATGCTCTACCTCTGTACCTTCTCCTTGATAGAGGGAAGGCGGAGGCCACTGCTTCAACAGCAGTTCTGAAAGATTTATCTTTTGGGCCATGAGACCAGAAACCACAGCAGAGAATAGTAAGAGAAGTGGCTTGGATCCCTTCCACTGTGAAGTGAAAGAAAGAATAAATTTGTTTAAATTATGATTACTCTAGAATTTCTGCCATGGGAAGCATAATCTCATCCTACCAGGAACTAATATACTGATTTTGATTTCTATTACTTCCTCATTCCTTTTCCTATTATATATAAGTAATAAAAACCTTCAATGCATAAATACCTATACTTCTATTTACATGTTATTCACTATCTTAAATATGTTGAATGATTGTTTTTAGCCATATGATTATTGTTAATATTCTTTCCTCCTGTGAAAAGTATTTTGTGTACTTGAACTTAGATATCAGGTATCATATAGAATTGACTTCATCTATGTCATATGCTAGCTGTCGGTCCATGGAAAACTCCTCAGTGTCTCTGAAAATCATTTTTCTCACCTCTAAAATAAAGACAAGAGTATCTGCCTTTCTTAAACATCGCTGTGTAGAGTAAATGAAAAAATATATAGAAAATACTAAGTAAATTTTAGTTCTCCTCTAGCTCATGACTCGTGCCTGGCACACAGAATGTGGTAATTGTTGCGTGAATTCCAGTTTGACAAGTCGAAGCCCCAAAATAAATGTAGTTCAAGTATTAAACTCAAGACCATATTGTGAAAACTCTGGACAAGAGGCTAAAGAATTCTCACAATTTTTTTTTCCTGAAGTTGGCTATAACTTAATGCCTTATGTATTTTTTTTAATTTAAATTTTTATGAATGAAAAGACTCCATGGAGAAGTACGCCCCTTGGTGAAGAAGGACTTAAATTTGTGTGCAGATACCTCAAAATTTACAGAGTATATGCTCTTGGATAGTGCAAAAGTAACACAAACTTTTGACTTTCGTAACATATAATATCTCAATTCTGATTCTTAGTTGACTCCCAGGGACTACTCACATAAATTTGTAATACTATATCCCATTTAAAAGGCAGTAAACATTTTGAGCTAAAGATGCCAATACTAGAATTATTTAGGTAATTATCATCAAATAAATAACACTATGATATAGTCTTTATTATAAATTTACTATACTAAATTTTATTTAGTTTATAAATTTATAAGTTATAAATTTATATTAAAAATTTAATGTAAAAATTATTAAAATTTTATATAAAATTTTTATATAAAATTATATAAATTTATAAATTTTATTTACTTTACTAAATTTATTATAAATTTACTAATAAACGAATAATAAGAATAGTTGGGAAATCTTCAAAAGAAAAGAAATGTTTCTCGAATCAGTAATGAGTTGTATAGGAAACATCATCTCTGGCTATCAAATGACCATATTTGATTTCCAGGAAAACTGTGGGAACTTTAAGGACATACATGTTTCTTTAGAATGAACATCTAAGCATCTATCTAGTTCTTATAGGGCTCTGGATTGTTCCAAGTTATTTCCCTAAATAATATGTAATGTGTAATAAATAAATAACATACAATAAATAATTGAAAAAGGGCCTACAGAGTCTACATGTGGGAGACAGTTTTGGTAGGGGACGAGAAAGAGCTTAAACAAAAAGGGAGATGACTTATTAAGGAAAGTCACTGTAGTGGCAGGAACACAAGCTTCTTTTGTCATCTTGGATGCAGTTAGGATACACACTGCTTTAAGTTACTTTAATTACTGCAGTATGTTCCTTTGAATGTGTCACTGAACCCTTGGGGGGCTAGGTCATGCTCAGCATTTTGTTTAGGTTGCATGGTGGTTGTAACATGGAAAGGTTGTTTTATTTTCTTTAATTTCCTAATAGAAGTGGGTTTTAACTACATGTAAAGAAATATTGAAACTGGTGGACCCTTTGACTCAAATATACATCAGAAACAATATGGAGCATTCATTCCAGGGGCCAGGCATTTTTGGTGTATTACATGCTGGAACTTCGGAGCTAGGCAGAAAAGAATGATTGAATTTTTGGTAACCTCAAACTGCTACATCTGCATTTTGTATGTGTTCCTTGTATCCTGTAAGAGAGGAAAAGTAAAAGGACTTACAATAAAATAGGAAAACACACGAATGATTATAGGTAAAGCTATCATTCTTACTCTAAGCTGGCCAGGTACTCTACTTTAGGTAGAAATCAAGTCTCATCTATTCTTAGAACTTAGGATATGGATATACTCCACAATTATTTGTCAAATGAATAAAAGTGTAGATGGTGAATTCAAATGACCATCCCACTCTATGCTAAAATCTCTTTTTTCAGTTTTATATATATATGAATATAAACTATGAGTGAGAGTTGATATATCTATAAATGACATATATATACATACAAATGTAAAACTATGTGTAAAATATGTGTTTATGTGTGCACATATAGGTAAGATAATGAGACTGATAATAGTAATGATATCTGGTTAATATATATTGAACTTCCACTATATTCTAGATGTAGTACTAGGTGCTGCCATTTTCTTTTTCTTTTTCTTTTTTTTAAAGATTTTATTTGTTTATTAGACAGAGAGAGACACAGAGAGAGGGAACACAAGCAGGGGGAGTGGGAAAGGGAGAAGCAGGTTTCCTGCTGAGCAGGGAGCCCAATGTGGGGCTCAATCCCAGGACCCTGGGATCATGGCCTGAGCCGAAGGCAGCCGCTTGACTGAGCCGCCCAGGTGCCCACAGGTGCTGCCATTTTCTGCTTAATCATCACATGAGTCCATAAATTAAAAATTTCCGCAAACAATGTACCATTAGAAAAATGAATGTGAATGCCACATTGTTAGTGGCAGGGCAAAATTTCAATGCATGTATATTTGCCCAAAGAGACTACACTTTTAACCAGTATGTATATATCTATAAAGATATCCATAAGATCAAATGAACAACTATAGTTCACTTTCTTTTTTCATGAACTTATAACAAAAGGTTTGAAAATGTTTTATTTCTGTACGCAGCCACATATACATACACAGAATAAAGAAAACGATGTGTCATTCTCACTATCCCAGTTATATTATTTCCTTGCTTTTAATATATTGCTCTAAAGGAGGTAGGGTCTACACCAATGAATCTGGTTCATTGTAATGTAATTCAGAGTGAATTATAATGTAACTTGCTTTTTTGAATGAAGCAGGAATATGATTCCTATTGGTGTTCCATTACCAACACCTATATGAAGTATTGCATAGAACATAAATGTATCATTATATGGAATATGAAATCAGAATTATTTTGGCCTCTGTTCCTTTCATTAGTTTAGAGTCATAAGATTTGACCTCCAGTTAAGTCCTTAGTCCATGAAACTCTTAGCAGGTTTCTCAGCTCATAGCCTGGACATCCTCCAGAGTTCTCTCATGTTCTGGACTCTACTCAAAACTGGCAGCCTCCTGAGTCACCTGATAAATGAGCTGAAGCAGTGTTCTCAAATGTCATGAATGCTGCTTCCAAATCCAGACAGGAGAACCAAACTGTGTGCCTCTTTCTTAGACGTAGCAAGTACAAGGCCAGAAGGTCTAAAGGGTCTGCCCTTTACCTTAAGGGGGATATCCTAAAAATCAACATATCACCACACTTCTAAGACCCTCTCTGATGAGCCCATGAATCTCTGTGAGCTTATCTTGGACCCTCTAGGTCCAATGTGTCTAACTAGGCCACAAAGAGTACTTGAACTTTATATACCAGTTCCAATTTCCATGATGTTATAGTCACTTTCTATGAAATCAGTGACTTTCTGCCACATACAAAGAAGACCAAGCATCCTGTGTACTCTCTTATGATAGAGACAGCAAACACTTGAACATGACTTTGGACCATGATTGTAAAACCTTACGGTTGCCCTTCTTGCATAAAGGCAAGACGATGATATAATTATCTTTATTGATATGATTGAAAAATATCTGTTTGCCAGATCAACAGATCCATACCAAAGCCAGCTGTTGTGTTGATATATTCAATTAAGAAGAACACATCTACCTTGAAGCAGCAATTGGAGCCACTTGGTGAAGTTGATATTCCATTGCCATCTGTATAGTTTTTCCAAGAGCCGTTCAAAAGAAGTTAATGGAAATGTAATGGAAACTACCACACCTATATCCTTAAATCTTTAAGGATGGCACTATGCCTTGCAATTCTATCTAGAATATGGTATTGCTTCTGAAGTTTCAGGAGTGAGAAATTTCAGGGGCTTTCATTTGGCCCTTTTTATGCTACTTGAATGACTCTTACTGTCAGGTCAAGGGTCAGTATTAGGGTTTTCCAGCTACAAAATGTATGAATCCCAATGAGACAGTTGGGGTTTAAGGAAATAACCACAGAGTGTGTCTTTGGTTTAGGTCTTAGACTCCTTCTGTTACATGGTCTGTTTTACCCCACAGTTTAACTGAGAAGTCAAGTTTACTTTTATGTCCCTGATATCAGTGTCAGGTTTTCTATATATTTATTTCTTGAAGAGAGGAGTATCAAATAATTAGTGGACATATTTTAATCTAGCTATAATGTGTGATGGTAGAAAGTCCATGTGTGCCACGTACTTTAATTTTGCTTCAGGAAATACTCCAAAGATACTCTTTAATGCATACTCCATTTATCCTGTTTGGTGTTCTGTTTCTCTTAGTATTGATGGGAACAACAAAAACAAAATGACTTTCTGACCCTGACTATCTTTAACATTTTTTGGCTGGATATTGCATTTTTTTCTGTGTTTAGGATAGATTGTTTCCACTGAGTCATCAGATTATTTGAAGTGGAAATCATCTATCCTAAACATAGATAGATTATCAACTAGGTCAGTGTTTTTAAAAGCTGGCTGTGGAAATGTTTGTTGTTGTTGTTGTTGTTGTTTTAATTGTTGTAGTTTGGGGGGGGCAGTATCTCTGCTACACATTTAGCCAAGTAAATGGAATTTCTTTTTTTAATTTCTTTTTTTATTGTTAGTCACCACACAGTACATCATTAATGTTTGATGTAGTATTCAATGATTCATTATTTACATATACACCCAGTGCTCATTACAACATGTGCCCTCCTTTAATACCCATCACCCGGCTGCCCTGTCCTTCCACCCCCACAGATACTTCTCCAAAGAAGACATACAAGTGGCTAAGAGACACATGAAAAAATGTTCAGCATTATTATCCATCAGGGAAATTCAAATCAAAATCACACTGAGATACCACCTTACCAGTTAGGATGACAAAAAGTAACAAGGAAGGAAATCACAAATATTGGCGAGGATGTGGAAAAAGGGGAACCCTCCTATACTGTTGGTAGGAATGCAAGCTGGTGCAGCCACTCTGGAAAACAGTATGGAGGTTCCTCAAAAAGTTAAAAAAATAGAGCTACCATATGACCCAGCAATTGCACTGTTGGGTAAATGAAATTTCTAAGCAGTAGGTCCAATCATCTGCATTTTTAACAAACTCCACAGCTAAATCTTGCTCTATTGGTTTAAAAACTGCCAAAGTCAATTAAGTTTCTCTTTGTCTTAAGTCATCACTTTCAAAGTTCTGCTTTGATTTTATTTTCCTGGTTCACTAATGGTCACAAGATACAATTTGAGATAGCGGTCTACAACATCATAATTTACATTTCAATTAATTACTCTTATCATTATGTGATTGTGGTCTCTCTTTCTGGGACTCTGTGGCCTTCACACAGTAAAATCATCAATTCCTGGCATTGGTTATTTTATATAATGGACTTCTTTCCGAATTTCTTTCTTAGACTCTAAGTTCCTATGGGAAAAGAGATAAATGTTACTGAGAGTGTGGATTATATTCTATGATTTTTAAGTTATGGTTCTTTAGCCCTAGGCTTTCCTTTCTGTGCACACTTTAAAATATTACTGAGAGTGGTCTCAGAATTATTTGAAGTTCAAAAATGAGTCTCTTGATACATGAAGGATCATTTTATATTTATGTAAAAGTTTTGGGGATTTTTTTGTTTGTTTTATTTTTAATACTAGCATAGAAACTGAAAAACAGAGAAAATGCCTCATGTGTTCTGTTAGGCTGACCTAAATATAGTCTCATTACTCGTATCATTCAGTTGATGTCATTCAATACCATTCAGGCCTCTTGTTTTTATCCTTTTTTTTTATTTGTTGGTTTAATTTTAAGTAATATTTGAAAATGCTTTACAAAGTAGACAATATAGAACCTCTAAAAAGAAAATACATAACCTATGTTCCATTTCGGCCTACCCCCACTTCCATTTCTCTGAAGTAACCTCTTAATTTTTTCTAGTTTCAGTCTTGTAGTAGTTTCGCCCCATGTATGTATGCATAGTTAGCACAATGTAGTGGCTTAAAGTGTGGAACTAAAGTACTGGCTTCAAATCCTGACTCACCGCTTATGAGCTGGGTCACCTTGGGCTTAAATTTCTATGCCTCCATTTTGTCATCTATAAAATGAAGATGAGAATATCAAGTTTGTAAGTCCTAATACCTTAAAGTATTTTATTTTATTTTTTTAAAAGATTTTATTTATTTATTTGACAGAGAGCACAAGTAGGCAGAGAGGCAGGCAGAGAGAGAGGAAGGGAAGCAGGTTCCCTGGTGAGCAGAGAGCCTAATGCGGATCTCAGTCCTAGGACCCTGGGATCATGACCTGAGCTGAAGGCAGAGGCTTTAACCCACTGAGCCACCCAGGCACCCCAACCTTAGAATACTGTTTGGCAAGTAGAACACTAGCTGTTCTTAGTACCTCCAAATCTCTAAATACTAAATAGTTAATAGCTGTATTGCTATTTTTTTAAGTTATCAATTTAAAATATTTTCTACTGATGGGATGAAAATTTAATTCACATAGACCAGGTTATTTGTCTGCTTCACTATAGTCATTTCTGTATCTATTTTAGGCCATGTTACTTGTTTTACTTCGTATTTCAGTAATTTCCAGTCCCTTTACCCTTTTCCAGAAATGTGTTGGAATCTCCTGTATACTGAAAGTTCTCCTCCCACTCATTTTATTAGAGTTATATATTTATTGGGTTTTTACTACTATTTGAGTGGGGTTTGAGAAGAAAGGAGATAAATAATATGGACAATAAATAATAAGGAGATAAATAATAATAAGATTAGAAGACCTCTTGAGTTTAAGAAACATGAATTTTCATTAAAAATCATAAGTGAGATAAAGAAGGCAAAATGATATGTACTTGTATGTGAACAGGGAAGATAGAGAATTCTTTGAAAATTACTTTCAGTTATCTAATATTTTTGATACTTAATCTCCCATCTATAAAATAAAGTACTTGAACATATTGACTTCTGAGTTCCTTCCAACTTGAACTTTTTATCATTATATTAGGGTTTTTTTTTTCCTTACAAATCTCTATCCTCCTCCTCACTGAACTCTGCTAGCCTAGTCAGTATCAGTGAAACATAATCTGCACATACTGCCCTCTTCCTTTATATCCTCTGTTCACATCTACACACCAAATTTGAAAGATAACACAGAAACATTCTGCCACCTTTCATTAATAATCAACTTCTTTCAAGATTAGTAATTAAAAGGAAATACTTTGTAAGCTTTTATCTTCATTGTTGTTGAAGAATTAAGCTCAGAAATGGCCATTGTAGTTAATGCATTTGGGAAATATTTAGTTACATATTTGGGGAATATATCTATTAATGGCTTCTGCATATTTTGACCTAATAAAGCTGGTAGAATATTACTGTCCTCAGGAAAGCTTACTCATTGATGAAGTTTGAGTTAAATGGCCCTTCAGAGGCATACATCCTGGATTTATCATGATTTTTCCTGTTTCTTCACATCCATCCAATATCAAGTCAATTCATCAGGAACTATGCTTTACTTCTTATATGTATGTATAAGAAGTTGACCCTTGGGGGTGCCTGGATGGCTCAGTTGCTAAGCAGCTGCCTTTGCTCAAGTTATGATCCCAGGGTCCTGGGATTGAGCCCCATGTCGGGCCCTCTGCTCAGTGGGGCTTGCTTGTCCCTCTTCCTCTGCCTGCTGCTCCCCCTGCATAGCCCCAGTCTCTCTCTTTCTCTGTCAAATGAATAAATAAAATTAAAAAAAAAATCAAGTTGACCCTTGGAAACACAGGACTGAGGACACAAAACCCCTCTGCAATCAAAAGTCTGTGTAGACCTTTTGGCTCCTCAAGAATTTACGAAGAGCCTATTATTGATCAGAAGACTTACCAATAACAAAAACAATTAACTTATATTTTGTATGTTACATGTATTATATACTATATTCTTATAATAAAGTAAGCTAAAGAAAAGATGTTATTAAAAAAATCATAAGGAAAACAGACTTACTATTATACTGTACTGTGTTTTTCAAAAAAATCCACATATAGGTGGACCCATATTGTTTAAGGGTCAACTGTTGTATATATGTATGTGTATTACTATATGTATTACTATGTATATATGTATATGTATTACTATGTATTACTATGTGTGCCTTTTCTCAGCATTTTCACTGATACTACCCTCTGTTGGGTCACCCCTATACATCTCTGGTCTCCTACACTAATCTCCTAACGAATCCCTTTGCTCCAATCTTTTCTCTACATTTGCTTATTTTAAAGATTTTGTTTGTTTGTTTGTTTGTTTATTTGACAGAGAGAGAGAGAGAGAGAGACAGCGAGAGAGGGAACACAGGCAGGGGGAGGGGGAGTGGGAGAGGGAGAAGCAGGCTTCACCCTGGGCAGGGAGCCTGATGCGGGCTCTGACCTGAGTGTAAGACAGATGCTTAATGACTGAGCCCCCCCCCCCCAAGGTCCCTACATTTCCTTATTTTAAAAGGCTTCACAACACAATCAAAACTCCTACCACGTCCTATAAACATTTCTTAATCTGACCTGACCTCCTCCTACCTTCTCTTTACTCTGTTCCCACAACAATGGCTTTGTTGTTTCTCTAATACATCCAAAGCTTTCCATCCTTTGGAATTTAGGCTTGTGATAACCCTGCCTTGAATGGTCTCCCAGCTTTTTCTGTGGCTGATCTATTTTATATTTGGTTCTTTGCTTCATTGAATTACTTCAGAGAAGCCTTCCGAAAGAACGATGCTCTTCCCTCATGCCCTCCCAACATTCTGTTCCCTTTATTCTAACTTATTATCCTCATAGCACTTACCATTTTTTACTGTCACATGGAATTATTTATATTTATGCATATATGTTTGTTTATATTTTACTTCTGTCTCTTTCTCTGTCTCTTTCTCTTTCTCCTTCCCTCACCCAAAGAAGGTAAGGTGGAGGTTTTGCCTGCCCCCTTTTCTGCTGTACTGCTCTTCACAGCCCCTAGGATAGTGCCTAAAAAATAATACGCACTTAAGATATTTTAATATTGAATTCTAATTGCCTGTTTAATTACTTATAATTCTGAGTAGTCTGGAAGCATTTGCAGAGCAGGAACTATGTCTGCTTTACCATTTGATTCCTAATTCAAACTAGAGTTCTTTTAATGGTCTTAAAAGAGAGAAGGAATAAAAGTTCTGAATTCAACAATGAGTCTTATCTAGAAACTACTTTTTGTGACATTTATATGAAATGTTCTAAAAATTTAATTATTGGCATCATGGCATTTCTAGGCTGATGGGCACTTTGAATAACTTTTTAAAAATGACAATCAACTTTTAAAATAGAAAATCCACCCAAATTTTTTTATGATGATGACTTCGCAAGTATTTGTGGTTTTCTATCTCTTACATACAAACATCTTAAATTTATCAATGTCCTCCACTACAATTAGACACACTGTATTAGAAATGAGGACATTTTCAATAAGCCTAGGAATTGAGGCAAATCACCGAATCCTAAGGAACCCCATTTGCTTCATTTGTAAGCTGAGAAGAATGGTATACAGGTTGTCCAAAATGCTGTTTTGCTTGCCATACCACATGTTTTATGTCATAATGTTATTGTTTTCCATAAAGAGTAGTGAGTCATCATTAATTATACAGTCATACGTTAGTCATATAGTCACATGTTAGTACCACTTGGAGATCGGTTTAGTTCTGCCTGACTGTTTCAGGAACGTTGTTTTAGTGTTTGGGTTGTGGTTAACTAGTAGATCATGCTTTCATGAGCAGAGTACACTAGCATTTGTTCTGCTGTCTGTATGGATAACATAAACAGAGCCTCTTCGGTTCAGGTAGGCAAGGTTGCTGAACCTTGACTTTATTTCTCTGTTGGATTATCATGTCTTATTAAGGCAGATGACTTTGAATTAAAAAAAAACTCTAAAAAAATTCTAAAAACCGTGTTCAATGCTTTATAGTACTGTTTCACAATGTTTGTAGGTAAAATGAATCTATCCTTTAGATTAACAAATCATATATTCAGTGATGGTTGTCACTCAAACAGATTCTCTTATTTACTATAAACATATTCTTTATTCTAATCATTGTGTTTACTTCTCTAAATACCACTATTTTGCTAATCATTTTTTTAGTTCATTCTCTTGAGCTACTCTAAAGTTCTTCAAATTTGATTTAATATAGAACCCAAACTACAAAGGCCGGACAATGAATATGATTAATAGAGGCCATAAAGGAGTTCCTTTAAGATAAGGTGTTAATTTTCTGCTCACTAACGTTTCAATATCATCCTGATTTTTTTAGGAATAGCTAAATTGGTGGGGCATCTGGGTAGATCAGTTGGTTAAGAAAATGCCTTCAGCTCAGGTCATGATCCTCCAGGGTCCTTGGTTCAAGCCCTGCATTGGGCTCTTGGCTCAGCAGGGAGTCTGCTTCTCCCTCTCTCTCTGCCCTTCCCCTTGCTCATATACCCCCCCCCCCAAATAAATAAAGAAAATCCTCCTCCTCCTCCTCCTTCCTTTTCTCTTTCTTTCCTTCCTTCTTTCCTTCCTTCCTTCCTTCTATATGGCCCCCGCAGGGTATCTGGGTATGCTGGGGTGGGGGATAGATGGGGAAGTGTTAGAATCAGAACTTTTAGGAAAAACAGCTTAAGGAGAACTACTTTCTATTGATGATAAAGCCTTAGGCTAACCTTGATATGTGTAGTCTATACCTATGTTCTCAAGAGAGGGTGGCTAGGTTGATCTGGCACATAGGAAGCTCTCAGTTAATTGTTGAATGGGCTATTTTCCTTATATTCCTGTGGCTTCAATCTCTGCCCTTTCTACTGACTACTTCCCAACAGCACTTCATCGTGCTTCATCTCTCCATCTCTCCATTTCTGCTCCTCAGATCCATAGGTTCTTCTCCACTACCTTATCTCCCTTTGGCAGCCAAATTTCCTTGTGCTTACCCCTCTTCTCCCAATGTTCATCCCTCTCCAGTCTGTCTTCTACCCACAGAAGTGTCTCTGGTCGAAATCAGCCATAGCCTGACCTGCTAATTTCACATTGCTCAATTCTTACTGTACTTGTTCTCTCCCACTGTTGAGAAATACTCTTCCATCAGCCTGTGTGACCTCAGACTTCCATTTGTTTCTTTTTTTCTTCCTCCCCCGGAGGATGCTCATCTCAGTCTCTTCTGCAGGTCCCTCTTTCTCTGCCAAGACATTAAATGTAGTGGCTATTAATATACTCCAGGGCTCTGGCCTTTAACCTCCTCTCTCCATTTTTCGTGGCTCATCTCACCTCCTTTGGCTTCAGTTACTAGTTACACTCCGTTGCTTCCCAGTCTACCTGTAACCCAAACACATCTCCTAAACCCAGAGGGATATTTTCTAGTACATATCAGATGTCTGTATATCCCACAGGCAGCCCAGACTCAAAATCTCCAAAGCCAAACTTGCCATTTCTCCTCAAAACCCACTATTTCTTTTTTCTTTTTCTTTTTCTTTTTTTTTGTTTGTTTTATTGTGTTTTGTTTTGTTGTTGTTATTGTTCTTTTACCTTTGGACTCTTTTCAGCCATTTTTCCCCCTTCTGGCAGCCACCAGTCTTTTCTTCATATCTATGAGCTTTTGTCTTTGTTTTTAAGATTCCATATATAAGAGAGATCTAATGGTGTTTGTCTTTCTCTGTCTGATTTCACTTAGCATAATGTCCTTGTTGCAAATGGCAAGATTTCATTCATTTTTTTTATGGCTGAATAATATCCCATTGTGTGTGTGTGTATACTGTAATATATACTATATAATATGTACTATAATATATCTTTATATAACAATTTCTTTATCTGTTCATCAACCAGTGGTCACTGAGGTTCCTTCCATATCTTAGCTATTAGAAATCACTGCAGTGAAATAGCTACAGTGAACATGCAAATGTGTATATCTTTTTCAGTTAGTGTTTTTGTTTTATTCAGATAAATACCCTAAGTGGAATTGCTAGATCATATGGTAGTTTTATTTTTAATTTTAAATTTAATTTTTAATTTTAAATTTTTGAGGGACCTCCATGAATCCCTCCATGCGTTTCCATAGTGGATGCTCCAGTTCATATTCCAAGAGTGCACAAGGCTTCCCTTTTTCCCATTCCTGCCAAAACTTCTTATTTCTCGTCTTTTTGATAGCAGTCATTCTAATAGGTATGTTTTTGTTAAAGATTTTATTTATTTATTTAAAAATTTTTTTAAAGATTTTATTTGTTTATTTGACAGAGAGACACAGTGAGAGAGGGAACACAAGCAGGGGGAGTGGGAGAGGGAGAAGCAGGCTTCCCGTGGAGCAGTGAGCCCAATGTGGGGCTTGATCCCAGGACCCTGGAATCATGACCTGAGCCGAAGGCAGACGCTTAACACTTAACGACTGAGCCACCCAGGGCCCCCAAGATTTTATTTAATTTTCAAAATAATCCTTACACCCAATCTGGGGCTCAAACAACCCTGAGAACAAGAATCACATGCTCCACTAACTGAGCCAGCCAGCTGCCCCCTAACAGGTGTGGTTTTGATTCATTTCTCATTGTGGTTTTGAATTGCATTTCCTTGATGATTAATGATGTTGAGCATCTTTTCACATATCTCTTTACCATGTGTATGTCTTCTTTAGGAAATCATCTATTCAGTTCCTCTGTCCATTTTTGAATTGGATTGTTTGGGAATTTTTTGCCATTGAGTTCTTTATATATTATGTTCTTTATGAGTTCTTTATATATTATGGATATTAGCTCCTTATCAGAGATATGATTTGCAAAGTTTTCTCCCATTCAGTAGTTTACCTTGTCATTTTGTTGATGGTTTCCTTTGCTGTGCAGAATCTTTGTAGTTTGATATAGTCCCATTGGTTTTTTTGCTTTTGTTATTTGTGCCTTTGATATCAGATTCAAGAACTCATTGCCAGGACTGATGTCAAGGAACCTATGTTTTCTTCTTAGAGTTTTATGGTTTCAGGTCTTATGTTCAAATCTTTAGTCCATTTTGGGTTAAGGTTTTGTGTATAGGACAAGAAAGATGTCAAGTTTCATTCTTTTGCATGTGGCTGTCCATTTTTTTCCAACGCAATTTATTGAGACACTGTCCTTCCCTCATTGTATATTCTTGACTCCTCTGTTGTAAATTAATTGACCATGTATGCGTGAGTTTATTTATGGGCTCTTCATTCTGTTTCATTGATCTGTGTGTCTGTTTTAATGCCAATACTATACTGTTTTAATGACTACAGCTTTGTTGTATAGTTTGAAGAGAGAGAGCATGATGCCTCCAGCTTTGGTCTTCTTTCTTAATATTGCCTTTGTTGTTTGGAGATTTTTGTTATTGCATTCAACTTTTAAGATTATTTGTTGTGTGTCTTTGAAAAATGCCACTGGATTTTGATAGGGATTGCATTGATGCAAAGCTATAGATTGCTTTGAGTAGTATGGGCATATTAACAATATTGACTCTTCTAATCCATAAGCACACAATATCTCTCTATTCATTTGTGTCTTTTTCAATTTCTTTCATAATTGTCTTTTCAATATGCAAGTCTTGACCTCCATGGTAAAATCTATTCCTAGGTATTTTGTTCTTTTTGATGCAATTATAAATGGGATTGTTTTCTTAATATTCCCCTTCCAGTATTTTGTTATTAGTCTTTGCAACAGATTTTTGCATGTTGATTGCATATCCTGCAACTTTACTGGATTTGTTTATTCGAACAGATTTGTGATGGAGTTTTTAGGGTTTTCTTTGTGTAATATCCTGTCATCTGAAAATAGTGACAGTTTTACTTCTTCCCCCACCTTCCCTACTCATACACTCAAACTTCAAAAAGTTTACAGATTTTGGGTCTGGGAGGCCTCAAGTTTCAGACATTAGGTAACTCAAGAAAACCTGACTGCAGACTGGGTATGTAGTGACATTTTATCTTCTGCATGCCTATTTCACTTCTCAGGGCTATGACCTCAGCTCTGTAGATCTTTCTGCTGGCATGTCTTAGTTCCCTTCATCTCCTCACACAGCCCTTCCTAACCACTTTCCTTTGACATCAATACCTGAGCTGAGGTTATATTCTGTCAGTCCCTTACCTTGTTTTGAATTAAGCAGCACAGTGATAAAACACGGGTCTATCTGTGAAATAAAAAGAGCCCATTCTGCAATTAAAACCAAGCCTTAAAATACTTATATCCTTAAAGCACATGAATAATATTTGCTTATTTTAAATATTAAGCAGCATAAGCGTAAGTTTTCATAATATTATTTTTTTTAAGATTTGTTTATTTCAGAGAGCATGAGTCAGAGGGGTTGGGGGAGAGAGACTCTTAAGCAGACTCCATGCTGATCACAGAGCCCAGGGTGGGGTTCCATCTCATGAGCCTGAGATCAGGACCCGAGCTGAAACCAAGAGTTGGACACTCAACTGACTGGCACCCCTAAATGTAGGGTTTCAAAAGAGGGTACCAATGGAAATGGCACAACAGCTTTGGTGGGAGAAGAGAGAAGCCAAATCGAGAATAATTTCATAAGAATCAGAAGCCAAGGAATCAAACTAAAACTTTGACTTCAAATTTTTGCCTAAAATGAGCCTTCAGAGTCTCTCTTGCAAAGGTTCCCATCTAGGTGTACACAGCTCTCCTGAGTTCCTGCTGGTCACCAGACTTCGTTTTGGACCACTGGACCATTCTGTAGCAAATGAAAAAACTACAGATCAGCAAGGCAATATTATTTTTTCCACAACAGACAATAAGACTGAGGCCCAGGGAACTTACATAAGTAACTTTCTTGAGCTTAAGGACTGCATCAAGAATCTGGGTCTCCTCCTTGCTCTTAGGAGACCATATCCACAAATCACACCTCAGGGATATGATTCTAGGAAAGCCTGTCATGTTTGCTTACATCCTGTCCCCATTTGTTCTTCACTTATTAGACTATTATTCTGCATTCTTCTCTGTCTTTTCCTCTGTTTCCCAAGCGCCTTTGTACTTTGCCCTTAATATTATGTGTGTTGCTCCATTATCTTAAATAGACCCAGTCAAAGATTCACATTGATAACCTCTGCCATAAGCTTGTTGGTCAAGGTACTAGGGAGGCAGGAGGTGTGCCAGCACATTGCCTAAGTGCCTTGATCGAGTAATCAGATACTGTGACACAGGACAAAGTGACCAAAGGAAGCAAGGAAATAGGGTAGAGTAAAAGTGAAAAGGAGAAAACCACAGAACTGCTAACACAATGTACTGGAGGCAGAATAGGCTGAAATTCTTCTGCAATCGTACTGAGACTTTATTGACAGAAGGAGGTTTAAATCAAATCCAGAATCTAATTACATGGAAACTTATTGGGCCACTTGATCCTTCATCAAAGACAAGAAATAGACATTCCCTTTGCATCCCTGAGTATGTGATCTCCCCCAGCGGAGTGGGATATACAAAGCTATAGAGGAAGCTCACTAATACTATTTGTACTTTTTTCTCTGAAATTTGTTTTAGGTTCTGCTCCAGAAGATCATAGAACTGGGAAAAGTCTTAGATGGCCCTTTTATGCAATCTCTGAAATGTCATTTGTTTTAAAATTTTTAAAGGGAAGGTATTTCATCTCATATTCTTTTATTTTAACTACCATTTTCTGCTCACCCTCAAATGATTGTTTTATAATGTCTTTGCATATTTAGCAAGAAATGCGTAATTGGTGTACTCTAATTTTATACACAACCAAGGTTAGAAATGGTAGTGGGAAGAGATGCTTGGGGAAGGTCCTAACATCTCTACCTGTCCCTTGTAGAACAGCCTCAAGATGGTAGTTTTCCAGTGCATCTTGTTCATCCCCTACTTTCACAGACCTTAATGTCACCACTTATCAGTACCCAAGATTTTCTAAATAGTTCTTATGCTATAAGAAGGAACATTCTGGGAGTGGGTGTATTAGGCATGTCTGGATGTCAGAGAATTTAGGATATGAGCTCATTCTGTTTATTTAGAGCTTGATTTCTCTTGGGAGGAAATATACTCCCTTTTCACTTACAGGATCTCCCAGGTGGAAGACAGTTGTGTTTAAGTCATTCTGTTGGCTCTTTCAGTCAAAGTTCTTGGGCTTGAGACTCATTTTTCTTCAAGGCTGTATAAACCTTGGAGTTGGCAGGATGATTTTGGAGAAGGTACAAGATGGCAAAAAGAGAGCACAGACTAGAAGGCAGTGATTTGACATAATATTTCTTATAATTCCTTGAGGAAGCTTCAACTGTGTGGGTGACTCCTCCCAACTGAATGAATACTTATTTCATTAATATCACAAAGGAGTTGTAGAAAACAATGGAAAGTATATTGTTTATAAGGCAATGCTTGTTCTGTTTCTTATTCTACCATAAGTAAATAAATATATTTTATTTCTTATACTCTTCCATTAAAAATGTAATTATAAGTGATGGGTTGCATAAAATACTTCCTTGGAAAAATATTCAAACCATAGCTTTCTTATTGTCTTCCTTGATACAGTCTTTAATTTTTTGGTTGATTTATTCTGCATAAAGATGAACATGTTCTTTAAATGTATATAGGGAAATACTTGAAAATGAAAAAAAAATTTCACTAAGTAAAGGTGACCTTTAAAGGTTTCATGTATTTTCTTCTAGTGAAAAGGCTATTTCTTATCACTTAAGAGTGGTTGAAGATAAACTATTGTATAGTATTAAAAAACTAAGAAATTCAGTGTTATTAATTTAGGATTTGAAAGGAATGATTAGAACTAAAAATGGTCAGGGTATCTGGGTGGCTCAGTGGGTTAAGCCTCTGCCTTTGGCTTGGGTCATGATCTCAGGGTCCTGGTATCAAGCCCCACATCAGGAACTCTGTTTGGTGGGGAGCCTGCTTTCCCCTCTCTCTCTGCCTGCCTCTCTGCCTACTTGTGATCTCTGTCAAATAAATAAATAAAATCTTTTAAAAAAGAAAAAGAACTAAAAATGGAATGGTCATACTGAATTCATCATGACAACTTAGGTACTTAGGTCTCATTCATTTAGGCTTTGCTTCTATTCTTTTATTTATTTATTTATTTTTGGTTGGAGTATTTTTCTAGTGTTCTAAATACCTCTTGTTATTTTTTTTAGTACCTCTTGTTATAATTGATTTTGACCATTATTTCTAGATGTTATGACAACAAACTTCTACAGCACATAGTAAAACACAAACAACTTTGATTCTGATTTCAGGCCCTTTGTGCATTTCAATTTCAAATTTATATATTGATAAATCCTAAATCCAAGGACAATTTTATAATACATATAACCCATACTCTAACTTTAGAGAGCCCGGGATTCTGATACCTGTTGTTCAGACCTGAGACCTGAGAGCCCAGGATTCTTGTTGTTCAGACCTGAGAAAAGGTTTTATTAAGCCCTAAAAGGGTTAGTTGAGGCATGTGAGTATTGGGAAATCATCCAGGTGTTTGGAAAATAGAGAGTTATGGATAATCCATTAGACATTCATTTCCTATTAAGAACTGTAGTTGTAAGAGTAAAAACATAACAACTGGCTACCAGGATAAGGAAGGATATTCTAACCAACTACATTTTGACACTTGATTAGTAGCTATTCTAACAGCAAGAATAAATAATAATGCCTGGCTGATAAATAGGACAGCTTCTTCATGTAGTAGTTTATCTGCTCAATAAAGTGTTGTTTACCCGAGACTCTGAATGAGGCTTAACTGAGATGTAACCGTAAGATGGAGTGTCATGGCAGGAGTAATGAAAGTGTAGGTATAAACTAGACATCAAAGGAGCATAAGCCCTGACTTATACCTTGGAGACATAAATTCAGTGTAGTGTAAAGACCAGGAGTTGGCAGTGGAGTCACTCACTAACAGCAATGCAACCAGAGGACGGCATTTAACTTTTCTCATCTGCCATGTGTGTCGCCTGAGTTGACGCTGATAATTTGCATTCACTTTGAATACATTGCTTGATGTATGTGCCAACCAGTTTGGTTTTTATAATCACAAGTCATCAGAGTAGTTCTCAAAAGTCAGTCTTGCTCTAGAGAGTGCAAACATTAAGAAATCATTAAGAATGGCCTGACATTGGGGAGAATTCTGTGACCCAAGGAGAAAGATAGGTTATGTTGATCGTGCAGTAGGAAATCCTTGTGCATGATGGAGACTCGTTGTTCATGATTCTGATAGTATGGACAGTCAAAATTCAATCAAACTCATGATAATTATTACATTAAAGAATTAGTGAATTCATGCATTAAAAATACTGGGTGGCTGCTATGTTCTAGACACAATGATGACTGCCAGTCACTTCCCTCCAGGAGCTTCCATTTCAGTGGATGATGATAATTAACAACACAAGGCAACATTCGTTAATTTTCAAATGAGTACCACTGAGAGTAAATTCTCCAGGAATTCTTAAGAAGAAACAATCTTCCTAAACAGAGAGGCTCATAAAGCCTCCATGCTCCTGACGAATTTGTCCAGCTTTCACGTGAAACCAAACACTCAACTAAATGTACATTCTTCCCCAAGGAGACTCACCTGCTGGTTGTATTGAATTCCTTTTGGCTTCATTATTGCCATACAAACTTATTATTATGTAATTACTATTATTAACTTACTAGCATTTGTCCAATTTCCATAGAAAGCCGTCAGTGGGACGGGCCCTGAGCTAAACAAGGAGAAACTCACTAAGCCTGAGTTGTGATTGGCAAGTAACAGAGCCAAACCTCCAAAGGACTTTATATGATAATATGACAAAGGTCAAAGGTCTTGGGGTCGAGTTCTCATGTCGAGTTTTCATCAAGAAAAGTAGAAGTGACATTTTTAGACTCAATGATTTATATCATCTCTTTGTTCCTATGGATTATTCTCTTTGTTCCTACAACCAACGTATTATAGCAAAATGAACCCGATCAGTTTCTTCTGGCTTGCGTGCAAAACAAACATAACATTTCATGACTGCTTTTATCTACTGACTCCCAGCCTTGGTCTTTGCAGTTCTAACCGAATCTCCAATTTAGCTTTCAACTTTCAATTTTTACATTTCATTTTTCATGTGTCCTCCATGTTTCCCTTCCTATTCATCAAAGGCCTTCTGGACTCAATATATAAAAATGATTTCCTCTCCAAATGGCAAAATATTGATAAACACTGAAGCTGGGAAATGGTCATATAGGTCATTACACCTTTATTTCCACGCTTAGAGAGTCCAAAACACAAAGTCAAAAGTGTTTTCTGTATCAGTTTTGTGTGCAGTTAAGTCATTGTATGAAAGACTGTCAGTCTCCTGTGGTTTCTTTTTTTTTTTTTTTTTTAAAGATTTTATTTACTTATTTGACAGACAGAGATCACAAGTAGGCAGAGAGGCAGGCTGAGA